>NC_058389.1:0-307998 GCF_019915245.1 Fusarium musae
CCTAACCCTAACCCTAACCCTAACCCTAACCCTAACCCTAACCCTAACCCTAACCCTAACCCTAACCCTAACCCTAACCCTAACCCTAACCCTAACTTCTACTAGAAGTGTTAAGGAAAGCTCTAAGACCTAGAGAATCTTACTTAGACTGCTCTATAACTACAGACCAATTTTAGAAAGAACTATCAATTATAGCATTCTCTAGAGCAGACTACTTGCTTTATTTAGCCTATTCTAGCTTATCTATAGAGCTAAGATTATGCTAAATTATATTAAGACCTTTAACCTTTACTTAATAACGCTAATGCTGTAGATAAGTGATTTTAGTAAACTAAGTACTTATTGCATTATAAATACAAGTAAACTTAGCCTAAAGAGTAATAAGCTTATTCTTAGCAGTCTCCTCCTTATATTTAAGATAATGCTTTTTATTAATAATTTTTTAAGCTAATATTATATTAGCATACTTATAATTATTTTACACTTTTGTAAGAAAAACTTACTAGCTGCTATAAATAAACTATAACTATTATAAGAAGCCCTAGCCTTTATATAAGGCTTATAGTAATTTGACTTTACAGGATTAAGAATATAAGACCTTTCTATTTTCTAATAGATATAGTTAGAATAAGGTATGATTAGGTTTCTAAATGCTATAACTAAAATATAAAGAGATTTTTAGTTTTTAGTAGAAGTTTTCTTATTTTTAGATATACAGTTAGATATTTTAAAAGGTTTATAGAGTTAAGATTAGACTTACTAGGGATAACTAATAGATAGATATATTAACTAGGCCTTGAGGATAAGGCCTAAGGAAGGGAGGAGATTGTATTATAACCCTAGCAGTTCCGTTATATATACCTTACACTTTTTTACTAATTAATACACTACCTGCTAATAACGATTAGCGCTAAGACCTTACAATCACAACTGATCTAGTTTAATTAGTACTAATCTAGTAGGATTACTACTAATCTAGCAATAACCTTACTAATCTGCTTATATTACCTAAGTATATATATATACTTATTTAGTAAATAGAACTTAACTTACTAGCTATTAATATATTTATTTAAATAATACTTCTTTACCTTAATAAGCCTTACCTGCACTATTAACTATTAAGAGACGTAACTTAAACCAATGCACTTAGTATAACGCCCTATGCAATCTGTAAATATAAACCTAGTATGGACTAGTTTCCCTGTTTGAAACCCCAACTGTTATATAAATATTAAAGTATCTTAAAACTAAATTTATAAATTAAATTAAAAATATCTTTATAATAATTAAAAGCTACTTTAAGATAATTAGTATATTTAGAAATATAGCTAAATATATTATTAGTATAAAAAGTATTTATAAAAATAAGTTTAATATATACCTCTAGAATTTATATTTAGTTACTTATAGGCCTTAAAGATAAGACCCTAGAAAAGGGAGAGATTATATTATAACCTAATATATTTTAATATATATATAAATATACCTTACCTTTTTCTTTTAATTAAGAACTACTTACCTTATATAAGTTAAGTATATATTATTTAACTTATAAAACTAACTATTATAAATAAGTTAAACCTACTCTATTTAACTTATATAATAAGATAAATAGAGTTAAATAAACCCTATTTAACTTATATATTACTTAAGTATATATATATACTTATTTAGTAGTAAATAGAACCTAGCTTACTAGCTATTAATAATACTTTTTTACTTTAATAAGCCTAACCTATACTATTAACTATTAAAAGATATAATACCTTAATATACTTAATATAATGCCTTATATATTCTGTAAATATAAACCTAATATAGCTAGTTTACTTATTTAAAAACCCTAACTGTTATATTAAAGTACTTTTTTATATTACTATAATATATTATTAAAGCAGTCTTAAGTATTTTATAAAAAAAAGTATATAATTTTAATTTTTTTTATATTAAAAGAAATACTATTTATTATATTTTATTATATTATTTCTTTAATAAAACTAAATATTATAGTAATAATTTTATTTATTATATTACTTATAAATAAAATAGCTATATTATCTATATAGCTAAAGTAATTTTAGAAATTGCTTAATTAATAAATTAGCTTAATATAAAATAAAAAGAAAATTAATAATATTAATAACCCTTAAGGGAAGCTATATTATAAAGAAGAAAATAGTATAATAGTATTTTAATACTTAATATATATAAACTAGCTACTTATAAAAAAGCTAGCTTAATAAGCTAAATAATTAAGCTAGCTTTATTTATAAAAATATAAAATAAGCCTATTATATATAATAATATTAAAAATACCTTAAATATTTATTATAACTAGAGTTATTACTTTTTTACTTATAAATACTTTTTTAATATTATATATTAAAGCTATTATTAAGTCTATTATTAATCTTTTAAGTAATACTGCTATTTACTATAAGTAAAGGATATTAAAGTATACTATTACCTAGGCTAAATAATATATAATTAGCTACTTAAGTCTTTTATTAAAATAAGAAAGTAATAAAATTAATTACTATACTTATAGTTTTATAAGGTTTTTATACTTTAGTTTTATAATTATAATTACTTTTATTTCTTTAAATACTTTTAAATAATAGCTTATTATAAGGTATTTTATAAAAAGATAGTAAATATATATTTTAATAATATATTATACTTACTTAAAAAGTTTAACTATAATATTATTTAATTCTAGGGATATATTACTTATACTTAAAGTTATATATTATGCCTTTTTTATAAATATCTTTAAAAGGAATAGTATTAGTTTATAAAAAATAATAAGTATTTAAAGGTTTATTCTTTTTTCTTTTAATTATTATTAGCCTTATTTAAGGCTATTAACTTTTTAACTTTTTATATAATAGCTTAAACAGTAAGGCCTTTATAATAAGCTAGAATTATAGAAGTTAAGATTAATTAAGGTTTATCTGCTTTAAGTAATATAATTACTGCTTTAACTAAGTAGTATAAGTACTGCTTACAGGGCTTTTAGCAGCTATATTAACTTTCTTCCTTTACCTTAGCTAAAAGATCTTTAATAAACCCTTATAATATACTAGGCTTAGTATACTTATTATAAAGTATATTCCTTAACTTAACTTTCTTTTTATTAATTATAGTTACTGATATTAATTATAGCTATTAATATAATACCTATTATATAAAATAGCCTATAGCTATATAATTAAGCCTATTATATAACTAGCTATAACCTTAATATAGCTATTAAGCCTATCTTATAAGCAGTTAATAAAAAAGATTTAAAAAATATCTATATAATAGTAGCTACTATTAAAAAGAACTTCTTATTAAGGTACTAATTTAACCTTATTAAAATAGCTATCTTTAACTATAAGTTAATAGGGTTAATTAGTTATATAAATTATTTAGCCTGTCTTAATATAATTAACTTAATTTAAAAGTTTATAATATTATATTTTATAGTTTTTTATTTTAATATAGCTTATTAAAGTATATTAGCTTTATTTACTTAAATTTTATAAATAATATTATTAACTTATAGTAATAAAGGCTAAAAGGCTTTAAGGGATTTTATCTATTAAATAGCTTTAAAAATAGTATTACTACTAGAAAAGCTATTAATAAGGTTTTACTAATACTTCCTTTTAATATAATAAATTATATAATAAAAGTCTTTTTTAGCTATTTAAATATTTTAATTAAAGCCTAGAAAGTAACTATATTTAATAGCTTAAAAAGTAGCTATAGTATTAGTATATTCCTTTATTTATTAAAAAGCTAAATATTTACTTTTATATATAGGCTAGCTAGATACTTTTATTACTAAGATTAGTAAATTTATAAATATTAATATAAGCTTATTTAGTTCTATAAAGGTTAAATATAATAAAGGGATTTTTATAGCTTTAAGTTTTATAATTTTAATAAATTATTTAAGCTTATTTTTTATTATTACTTAAGTTTTAGCTAGCTATATTAAAATTAATTTAATATTAAGGAAAGTTAAGCTAAGTATAAAATAGTTAAAGCTAGTAATAAAGTAGTCTTTAATAATAGCTTTAGCTAGTAATAGGTTAGTAAATATAAAATTAATTATATTACTATATAGATTTATTAATATATTTAAAGTATTAAGAAAGTTAAGGTTATTTTTTAATATTTAATTTATAATTTCTTAGCTATAATTTATAGCTTAGCCTATTTACTAATTATAATATTTAATATTAAAATTATTAATAATAAAGTAATACTTTAATATAAGCTATTAAAGTAATATATTTAAAGTATCTTTTTTATTATTTTAATAATAAAATTTAACTATTATTATATTATTAAATATAGCTCTTTACTTTTACTAGTAAATAAGCATTATTAGCTATATTAATAATAATAATAACTTTATTTTATTAAAGCGCTAAATTAATTATAATACTATTAAAGCTATAGCTAACTTTACTTTATTTTTATTACTAATAGAAATATATAAAATAGTAATAAAGATATTAGTTTAAATACTATATATATTAATTAAAGCTTATTATTATATTAAAATAATTACCCCTTTTTACCTATTTATTAATTAATTATATAATTCTTTAATAAAAAGTAATTTTAAAAGACAGTTAATAATCTTACTATTACTATAGCTACCCCTTAATACTATTACTTTTTATAATAGCTTTATTTTAATTACTTTAAATTATAACTTTAATTTATTTTTTAATAAATATAGCTTTAAACTTAATTCTTTTTTAAATATTACTTAAAGAAAGCCTAAATACTATTACTTAACCTTTTCTGCTTTTTTAAATATATTTCTATAGCTAGTTAATTATTTAATTTCTAGGTATTTATTTTAACTAAATTATAGGCTATAACTAATTATAATATATTAAGAAAAGCTAAGTTAGGTTTAAAATAAATCTATAATTATTTTAATAACTTTTATACTTTTTCTAAAACTTTTTTAATTATAATTACTTTATTTTTAATATAGTTTTTAATAATCTATTTATTAAGTAACTAATTATATTTCTTAAAAATTAATTTAATATTTATTTAAATATTTTTTATAAACTATTTACTTTTAAAAGTAAGTTTTTAATATCTTAACTTTATAAAAATGCTATAAAGATATAATTACTTTATTATACTTATTTTAATAATAGTATAAAGGATCTTTATATTAATAATTAATACTTTTTAAGTTTTAACTTTAATAAGCCTTTTTAATATTAAGAGACTATATCTTATTTACTTTAAATATATAATAAATACTTTCTTAAGTAAATATTTTACTAAAAGATATTTTATAAGTAGTTATAAAGACCCTTTTTAATAAAAGGATACTACTTTATATATATATATTTTAGCTATTTAAGCTTAATAGTATCTTTTTAATATTATAAAAAAGCCTACTTTAAGAAATTAAATAATATACTATAAATAGAAATATAGCTAATATTAAAAATATAGTTATTAAATTTCTAGCTTTAAAAGGTTTCTTTTATATATATTATATATAGCTAAAGTTACTAGCTTATAATATATATAGTCTTTAAGCTTAAGATTTAAGTTAAGGTATTAAACTATACTTTCTTTACTATAGCTATTAAAAATATTTTAATAACTACTTTAGCTAAAGATTACCTTTCTTAAACTCTAGCTTTATTAATATTATATATATAGCCTAATCTTATAAATAACTCTTTAGTAATAATATTAAGTCTAAAATAATAGTTTTTAAGACTTTCTTTTATAATTATATTACTTTTAGTAATAGAAATAAGTTATTATAAATTAAATATTATACTTATATATTACTTAAAAAAACAGTTAACTTATTTTTCCCTTAAGTATAGTCTAAAACTGTTAAGTTTAGTAAGGTACTATATATATAAATAGATCTTTAACTTTAAAAGAGGTTAAAATGCCTTCTTTTTTAATATAATAAAATTAATAAGTTCTATTTCTTATAAAAAAGTAAAAAAAAAGAACTTTTTATATCTTAGTTATATTAATTAAATACTATTAATATAATCTTTTAAAATTAAATATAAAACAGTCTCTAACTTAGCTATACTATAATTACTTATTATAAAAGTATTAAAAATTACTTTAAAAATTCTTAATTTATAATTATATATATTTAACTATAAGTTAAAATTTTAAAATTAATTAAAGAAGAATTATAACTATAAAATATATATATTATATATCTTAATTATTAATATTAAGACTATTATTAATAGAGCAGTATAGTAAGATATATTAGTTTATAATCCTTAAACTGCTTTATACCTTATAATTTAAAGTTAATTATATAATAAGTTTAATTAATTAATAGCTTTTTAATTATTACTTTATCTTTTTAATATTACTATTATAAAAAGTACTATTAAAGAAATAATAAAAAGAAAAAAAAAATATAAAAAAAGAAAGTTAAAGTAGCTTAAAAAGACTTTATAAATAAAAAGGGTATATTATTAATAATTTTTAATATAATACTAAGTAATTAAATAGTTTTAAAAAAATATAAATAATAAGTTAAAAGTTTAAAGATATATTAATTATAAACTAAATAAAGATATTATAAAGTAATTTATAAAAGTTTAATAAAATAAATTTAATACTATAAAAAATAATAAAAAAAATATTATAAAAAGCTTTAAAAAAGATTATAAATATTAAAATAATAAAAGCTAAGTTATATAATATACTTAAAATAATTATAATATATTAATTAATTTTTAATTTTTACTATTAAGTTAATATTAATAAAATAGTACTTTTAATTATTATAAGTAATTAAAGCTATATTATAAATAATATTTTTTTTAATTATACTTCTATTTATATAAGTAATTATATATTATTTATTATATTTATTAATAATAAATATAATTAAAGGATAATTTAATAACTAGTATTAAGTATTATAAAAATACAATAGAAAATATATAGCTTATAAAAAATAAGAAATAGTAAGTATATTAATTAAAAGTTACTTATAGTAAAACTAGCTTAAAGTAAGTATAGCTTAAAAAGAGTATAGTAAAGCTAGAAATCTTAATAAGTATAATAATATTTAAAAAAGTATTAGCTTTAAGGATAAGCTAACCTTAAGTATTAAGTTTAAAAGTATAGTTAGTATTATTATATTAATAGTTATTAATACTATAAAAGATAGTATATTTACTAAGCTTAAAGTTAAAGGCCTTATAAATTAAGTTATTTATTAAAGTAATAGTCTATTTAAATTTAGTATATTAACTATTAAAAAAACAGGAAAATATATAAATACTAAAAGAACTATTAAAATAAAAGCCTTAATAATAATAACTATTATAAATAGTAAACTAAATAATAAAATTATTAAAGCTTATTTTAAATAGTAATTTAATTACTTAAGCTAATATTTAAATAAGTATTAATAATTAATAAAAAATATAGTAATATAATTAATTTAAATAAAATTAGTATTATTTACTTAATAATATTATTACTTTAAATATATTAAGGATTTAAGTTTATAATATAAATATTTAAAATAATAATATTTTTAATACTTTTTTTCCTTAAATCTAAAATATAATATAATATACTTTTTTAACTATATATTAAGTATATAAATAAAAGGTAAAGTTAGTTTTAAATTAATATAAATTAGCTTATATTATAATTATATTAAGTCTATATTATAAATTAAGCTATTATAGAATTTAATTAAAAGCTATAAAATTAAAAACTTACTTAATAATTTAGTAATTTATAGAAATATTTATATAGCTTTAGCTTATTATAAATAAGCTAAAAAATTAAGCTTTAATATTACTTTTTAAGTTATTTTCCTTTTTAATAATCTTATTTATAATATAGCTTATTATACTTTATTAAAGGTCTTTAAAGATAAAAATAATATAAGTAAACTGCCTTTAAATATTAGGATTAAAAAGAAAAATATTTTATTAAAGCTTTATTAGTTTTTTTAAAAGATTATAGTAACTATTACTTAAGCTAAAGTTTTTAATAATTATATAATTATATTTATTATAAAAGTAAATATAAAAAGCCTTTTAAAGCTTATTATAAGTTATTTTATACTTTTTTATAAAAAAGTACTTTAAGCTATTATCTTTAAGTTTTAGCTATTAAGTTAAAGGTATTAATACTATAAGTAAATTAAACTATTTACCTAGCTTATTATAGTAATTACTAGGTCTTTAATAAACTATAATAATATTAAATAAAATACTATTAAGTAATAGAATTAAGTAGTAATTAGACTTTAATAAGTCTAGCTATAGTATATTAAATATAGCTAAAAGATTACTTTATTAATAAAGCTTTTCTTTATAATTAATATATTTAATTTACTAATTACTTTTTAATTACTATTTATTAATAAAGTATATAAATAGAATTTATATATAAAGATTACTTATTACTTTACTTTACTATATATCTATAACTATATAATTTAATACCTTTATAACTAGGTCTTTAACTTTAATTTTAAATAAACTATAAATAATATAAAATTAATAATAAAATAGTAGTTTAAACTAGAGATATTAAGTATAAAAATATTCTTTTAAGATTTTTAGCTATTTTATTTATAAGTTAAAACTTTATAAAGTAAGCTATTTTTATATTATATAGTATAGTAGCTTACTTACTTATTTAGCTTACTTTCTTATTATATATATTATAACTCTTTTAATTTTTATTATATAAACTTTATTTTAATACTAATTAATTTAGATTTAAATATAAAAAGTAATTTATTTATTAATAAACTAATTTATTATTATAAGCTTAACTATTTAATACTTTAAGAATTTATTAAAAGTACTAAAATATTAAAAAAAGTAAATAAAAGCTAGGAAAAGCTTTTTAAAAATTAAAAAAAAAAACTAAAAAAACTAAATCTTTCTTTTAATTAAATTAAATTACTTTATTAATTATTTATAAGTTAAAGCTTTTATTAATAAAATAGCTATATATAATAACTTTTTAAATAATATTTATTATAACTTTAGTAAATATATTATATACTACTTATAAATTTCTTACTAATTATTAAAAAACTAATAACTTCTATTTTAATTTATAATAAAAATACTAATTATACTAAAATTAAGGATTTACTATTACAGTCTAGGACTAATATTAAATATCTTAGTCTTTAAACCTAAATATACTAATATATTATATAGCTAGTATATAAAGATACTTATTTATTACTTTTATAAATTTTAATATACTAGCTATTAATATAACTTTTATATATTAATTAAGCTTAACTTATATTAAATCTACTATTAAAAGATATAATACTTTAATAAGCTTAGTATTATGCCTTATATAATCTGCTAATAATAAACCTAAGTATAGCTTAGTTTAATATAGTTAGACTTAATTATTATAAAAAAAGTAACTTATTTACTTAACTAGCTTACTTACTTATTAATTATATTAATATAAAATTTAATAACTTAATTAAATATATTTAATATAATATTACTAGCTTAATTTAATATAATTAAACCTAATTATTATAATTATCTTTTATTAATTAAAGTCTTTTTTTTTTTATATTATATTAACCTTAAGCTAATAATAGCTAAATTTAAGTATATAATTACAGTTATTTTTTCTTAATTAGCTACTTAGCCTAACCCTAACTAATTTAAGTTTAAAACTTAAATAAAATAACTTAATTTATTAGCTAATTACTGTTTAATTGCCTCTTAATAGTTTTTAAGGTACCTATACTATATCGGCTTTAAACAAGTTAACTGATCCCGAGGGAGGAAAGGCTTTTGCCGATATAAGGAATTCCAGACTATTTCCAGAGTCATGGAAATCCATATCAATATCAGCTTTCAGAGAGGGGGCTCGCGGACATCACCTTGCCCAAGCTTCTTATAAAGACTTAACAGTTCTGAGAGAGCTTACAGATACTCACAGAGTTAGCTAATAGCCAAATAAGGCTAAAACATTAGCAGCCTACTGGTACCTCTAAAGGTCTTCCAGGAGGAGGTTATTTCAATTCTAGAGGCATACGCTGCTCTTTATTTATAACGCCAAGTGTCGTCTATAGGCGTGTATGTACGTTTCTCTTCTCCCACAAAGGCATGCTACCCATACACAAACTATCTGATTCTTGGTCTCCCACTTGCCCATCCCCAATGATCTGATAACGTCTTCTTTTTCGCATCTTACCGCTTGGCTTCGGTACCGAGAAAGCAAGTGATGTCTTGGCACTCAAAGGTCTGGGATATATTCGGTGATGTTTCTGCAGATATGAGGTCACGAAGGATCAGTTTATTGCCGTCGCATCCGTTCTGGCCTATCGAATTTTTTTCTTTAATGGCGCATGTTGGTTTAAAACATGTGCGATTACTGTCAGCTTGAGGTATTTCTCGAGATGAAGCAATCGTCCTGCCCAAAGCGGATAGCTGTTTGTTCAGCGTGGCTCGAGTCAGCAGGGTTAAGATATCTCCGACGCCTGGCTACAGTAGCTCTCAAACGTTTTCGTATTATGGGCGTATTATTGATATGAAACATCAACCTCAATTTATCAAAGTCAAGTGAATTTACTCACCTGCCCATTTCACAACTTAAACCAAGTTTTTACATAAAACTATCTCTTTCAAAATGAGTCAAACTAGTCTTGTCGAATCGAGTTCTTCCGGAGAAGCTCCTCGCAATGCATTGTCGCTCCGACTAGAGGCGCCTCTCTTCTCCCATGCATCCATTTCTCCCACCAAACAGTCTTTCATTATTCAGGGCCGCTATGTATAAGAAACGGAAACCAGCCCTGCCACGCCAGCTTATCACATCTCCAGCCGCAATACTCAAGCCGGCAATCCATGGCAGTTGCACATCTGCCGACTTCTGCCCAGCGAAGTTATTCGCCTTGGTGAGGCTACAGGAAACGATATTTTTATGAGATATGAGGACGATTTGACCCTTTACTCTGGCGAAAAGCTGAACATCCCTTTCAATTTCGCCTCTGGTCTCGGTCCCACGCCAATCATTGTTATCCGGGGCCAAAAGAGAGGTACCATCCAGGGAAGCATCGTGATGGAGAAATCTGGCCGGGTGTGCAAGTTCTACAATATGATTTCCATCAAGCACGCCTTGAACAAGGCGGACGAGGATAGGATGCAGGCTCTTATGCAGAGACGTGGATATCGCGACTCAGATGATTGGAAGAAGAAGCTTTTGTTGACAGTGCAGGAAAACTCGGTCAAGGTGACGGAGTGGGTTGATGAGTACAGGAAGGTTGTTGCGGTTGAGGAGGGTGATAAGCTAGAGTTTTCGGGAGAGGTACAAACGGAGAAGAAGGATCTTGTTGTTGCGTGCTGGGCTAGCGAGGGATTTGTACTTGAAAAGGCTGCATCGAAACATATTCAACGGCTGACCTTGGAGCGGCAAAGGCGCTCAATCTATTCCCATGTGGTGGCTGCAAGGTCTTGGCAATAGGTCCAACAGTAACCAAAAGGTCCAGGTCTCAACTTGGATCATGTGGGGTTGGTGCTGTTTGCGTCAACCAGGAGGGCTGCCACGAAAGGAAGAGAAGGACAAGATTGACACTTCTTCGAGCTATGCATTATTATCATAACCATGCTATTAAACTAAAAGCCCAGTCACTAGACGCTGTCCATATAGATCTTCCCTCTATACCGTCTGTAACCTTATATGCAAAAACCACTCCATCTATACGCCGATTCTATTTTTACAAACTCCAAGATTACCAAGCAAGGTCCTTGGCTATTTTACCACATGAGAGACCAGAGCAGGAAGAGTAGAGACTCTCATCTTGCTCAGTCTTGGTAGCAGACTTGTCAAGAATCTGCTGAGCGGGTCGAATCTCACGACCAGCGACACCCTCGAGCTTGCGGTGGTGCTCGACTAGTTGATACACTTGGTTCTGGAACTGAAGGGGGGTTTGGTCAACGAGGACGCCGGCGCGGAGATTCTTCTCGGCGGGGGCTTCTTGCTCGCTGGCTGTCTGCTGGAGAATCTCTTCGACCTTCTTGAAGTCGGATTCGGTGGCGTTCTTGTGGCGGTAAACTTCATATTGTAGTTGGGACTTTGTGGCTGATGTAGGGACACATCGCAAGAGGAAGAAGAAATGAGGACTGAGACGATTAGCCATTGCTCGTTGCAATGTAGTTAGTGGGGAACTTACGAGAGGGTCATGGAGGCGTTGGGGAAGAAAAAATCGTTGACAACAGATTTCTTCTCGGCGGTGTTCTCAAAGTTATCAATGTTGCTACCAGTGCAAGACTTGTCGGCCAAGGTCTTCCAGTTGAAGCTGCTTGTGTCTTGCTTGACGTGATCAAACTTGTAGTCGTCAAAATTGAAAGATCCGTGGTTCGCTGTCTGGCTGAGCTCCTCGCTCCATGGGTTCTCAGGCACAGCCTTAGCGTCCATGTTGATCCAGACGAAGCCCTTGGCATCGACGTGAGTGTGAAGAGGGAAGAGGCCGTTCTTGGAGCGATCAAAACCGGGGAGGTCCTGATACAGAGGAGCCTTGGCAAGCTGACCGTTCATACCGTAAGACCAACCGTGATACTTGCAGGACAAGACGTTGTTCTGGCCATTATCCTTGACAACGACGGGAAAAGCACGGTGACGACAGATGTTGTGAAAGCCCCTGATGGTACCCTCTGCATTTCGGATGAGGAAGAAGTCGAAACCAGCTTCAGCGTATCGAACCCATGCGCCGGTCTGGTCGAAGCGCATCTTGTGAGTGAGCAGGATCCATTTCTTTGAGAAGATGGCTCTTCGCTCAAGTTCGTAGATGTCGTCTGACTTGTACCATGTTGAAGGGAGGGGTTGAGTGAGGGGTGCAGCAGCGGGGATGGCTCTTGAGATAAGGTTTTCCTTTTGCGGTTTAGATAGTGTCTTGACGACGAGGGCGATGGCAGCCGCTACGGCGAAGAAGATGAGTGTGCCGAGAGTCAACATGTTGCTGGCTGATAGGTCAGAGTAACTTGGAGTTGATGGATGTTTACCGATCAACTGCTGGGGAGGGGAGCATGTCAATCTATATATTTACTACGTGTGTCATTGGTCTAGACCCAGCCGACCATTCTGTTCCCATGGTCGACGCCACTTTCGCCCAAACAACGATAGAATGATAGCAAGATAAACGGGCATCCCGCTAGGCAACCGGTCATGTGATCGGTGATAAGGACTATTTCTCTAGTGCCAGCGACAAATGCCATTGACGGGATTGGGCGCAGATCAAGTGGGCCAAGGAGTTTGCTTCCGCGCTTGAACGGTTCTACGCCGTCAACCCCGGGTCACATTCCCCTCTTGTATCGATGCAATGTCGCAGCGACGCATCAGCTGGTTGAAGCCATCCGCGATACTTGTATTACAATTTCCTATCGCGTTCTAGGTTATCGCACCCCGCATCTGTCGTCCTCCGCATTTCGCTCAGAGATACCGGACTTTCGTGTCCGTGCCCGGACCGTATCGGGTGACGCAACCTTGTTCGGCATCGGTAAATCCCAGCCGGTTGCGGGGGTTTTGGGCTGCTATCTTTGGATTCACCCAACAATGCGTGTCCGTGGCACCGCATTCTGCTCGCTTCTAGATAACGAAACGTGGTGTTTTGGGGTTCTGGACCTTTTCTAGAAGATTAATGTTACATAAATATGCATCGCTTCCCGGAGTATCACCCGCCGCTATGCCATTAAACGGTAGCTTGCCGACGATTGACAGCTCAGAAGACACACCAGCTGACCTCCATGACGGCCCAATGCTTGACAACGCCGTTGCAGCTTTCCAAGTGCGGCTTCGTCTACACGGAAGTAAGTTTTTGGTGTTGAGGGGTAAAGCATGGATGATCTGCCGTCGGTCTGCTTCTATCAACAGCATGCATTGACTGCTGATATGGCGACTTTGTCGCGCGATAAGGTCCCGAGATCGGCCAGTCCAATCTCAGCAATAGTATAAATATCCAAGGTGCTCCGCGACAAGCTTTGAGCTACGGAACTCAGCTCTAATGTCTTGTCTTGCTCCATCATTGCGTGGGGCCTGATGAGACCATTGGCGAAGGCCTCATCTGCTGTTAATTATGTGCATGGCCATGAGAGATTGTTTGTAACTGTAAACCAGTCAAGACCAATTGATCTGCATCTTTCTTCTTATCACAGGGCGCGGATTGTCTACAGCTTTCATGTAAAGTATAATTGATGCTTGCAGGCGCTGGGAATGGCAATGCCATGCTAGCCAATTGATTGATTGACACTTTAAGGCTTCTGACGTCTCAACGAGACATCAAGCCAACGCACTGAGACCATACTAGCCAATAAAAAGTGTATGTTTTTGCAAGCTGTACATAAAAGCTCAGGCCAATATGCTCATATGTTACTTATGGTTCTTGTTGTTGTCATGACCTCATAATCATGACATCAAACGTTGTAGGAGGCTGAGTGTTACTCATCCCGATCATGTCACGATTGCATCAAGGTCTTTGCTATATGGAGCTACAGCCACGATTGGACAATAACCTAGCTGGAATTTGTTCTTCTTCACTTCAAGTTTAGGTCTGGCAGCCAGTCCCCACTCTCGGACCGTGTGTAAATGAACCTCGAGTAAATATGGATGCTCACCAACTGCTCATCGCCCTGCTCAAAGAATAGACATCCCCATCATTATATCTATCTGCTGGAGTGCAATCCCGACAGACAATATCCCAGAATTTCCAACTGTAGTAAGCATCCCATGAATGTTCTATGGAATACGTTGCATGCAGCATGGTTACGAACCAGAGCCTCTTAGTACTAACTCGGCATATACTCAATCTTGGAGATTACAGCTTAAAGCTATTATGTCAATTAGAGAGCTTGTCATCCTCTAGTCATGACCTTCTTTTCTTTCTTTTAATCGGACACTTTCTCAAACTGAACTTCACAAGATATAAGTCAGGCGCCCTAGGTGCACCCAACGAGATTGTCGCTTGGCTATAGCCAATGCACTGGAAATTCTCAACTAAGCCAAACCATCCAGATGATGATGATGATTATATAATCATCTTCAAGGCGCAGGTAACCCGACGTCACGAGACTTGAGGTAGTCCATCAGTTTCTCTCACCCCATCTGCTATTCTGCGAGGATGAGATGACTATCATTCTATTTATGTCTAACTACTAATCAGTGGGGTAAATGTTACTGGTACATCATGGCTACGTAGATAGCATTGAGCGGCAATGGGAAAAGACAAGCAAATGCAAGACTGATTGGAGATAATAATATGTATTGGTCTTCCGATTTAAGGGAAGTACTCTGTCTAAAAGACTCCGAAGCCGCTTAATAATGTATGTAACGAAGAAGTATTAACCCAGTAAATTGGTCCATGAAACCAGGCCGACAACCATTGATCTGGTCTTATTAAATGCCACTGGAAGCAAAGCTGTTGACAAGGCTGCCAATTTACTTGGCGCAGACCTTGGCGTACAGGTTGACGGGGCTGGAGCAGCCGTATACCTTCTTCATGCTGGGGGTGCTGTAGCACTTGGCATCGTTGGCCTTGCAGTCGAACTTCTCGCAACCTTCACCAGGGCTCAAGATGTTGTGCTTGTCAGCGAAGGGGTTGCCGAACTCAGTGCTGAACTCGTCTGAAGAGGGATGTTAGTGAGTGTCATCTGGGCAAGGCAGAAGAGGAGACTTACAGTAAACGTTGTTGGGCTGAGACTCGGAAGAGTAGCCGAAGAAGAGAGGCTTGGTGAGAGTTCGGGTGGTAGCGATCTTGATGGTAGAACCAGAGGCACGGAGATCCTCGGAGAATCGCTGGCCGGGCTTGACGGTAGTCAAGGGACCGGGAGCGCCGCCGCCGTAGGGGAAGGACTGGACGTAGATGGTGTTGGTGCAGTCGTTGATGACATTGGCCTTGTTGGCAGCAGCAGCAGAGCCGAAGACGGCGGCGAGGGCGGTGAAAGCAGCGAACTTCATGGTGACGGTTTAAGGTTTGGTATGAGAAGGTTTGAGATGTGAGGAGTTGTGATGATGTAGAAGATTGAGAGTGAATGATGAGATGAGATGAGATGATTGAAGTGAATTGGAGCTGGGTAAATATATGCCTTTATATTATGTGAGAATTGGGATCTGACCTCTGGGCTTCTCGAATAGGATACGAAGTTCTGTGCACTAGCTGCGCCCTAATATCACCTATACGAAGTATGATCCATCGTCTTGCCCGGAGAAACTCTGGCCTCGTGATATTTCTGCGGGGTTGTCAAGATCAGCAAATGCAAATGCAAGGAAAATGCAGCCCAGCAGTGCAGGCAGTGGACTTGCATGCCGAAACATCCGACTGCTCTGTGCGTCATGTTATTATCGCATGGGTTCTTAGCATTAAGAATTATGCTTAGCTCGTATTCACGGGGCGGGTGGGTTATTATTAGATGAGCCAGGGGAATGATCATGGCCCTACCCGTGAATCGTCCGCCCCGCTAGTGCTGAATTGGGATTATGCTTCTTTGTTGAGAGGGGATCGGACATTTCGACGTAATGGTCACAGCATGATTCACAAGGATGGATATGTCATTTGTTCCTGACTGTGATTTGGTCGATCGGTGAATTAAGCCCAGCCTCAGCCGTGTAGTGCTTGCACAGGGAGGACAGTGACGACATTGTGCATCTCTTATGGACAGGTCTGACGAACAGGCAGTCTCATCGCATTGTCAGTCAGAGCGAGACTGACCGCCTAAACGTGCCAGCACCATAGAATCACAGACTGTCTGTTGATGCACTTCCTCCAATGCTATCATGAACTCATTTCCAGAAGAAACCAGACGAGACACAGACCAGAAAGCTCAACAGAAATGCCGTGCCGAGCCAAGCCATTACGGGACTACGGATACCAAATCTTGGAAAAAGTAGCAGGCAGCTCGAGCGGGTCTGGACGTCATTCGTGGACGCCGAGGCGGGGGAGGCTGGGCTCTGAGACACCGTCAGGTCCGGCAGACACTCACAAAAACAAAACTTGCCGTAATTTAAAGCCGAGGGTGGAACCATCAGTGCTCAGCGTCTCACGCACGAGGTGCCACTATAGGGTATTTTCCACCCAAGTTCAACGTGACCATGACGCTTTTTTAGACTGGAACGTGGTTTTGAGCCCCATGGTTCGTGTTGTATCTGTAGTTCGTATTGCAATTGACTCTCACCGTTAGGGTAACCTGCTCGTTCTAGAATTGGGAGAAAAGAAGATGATTGACCGACTTGCGAGCTTAACAGTTGATCCCGTGTGTAGTCTCATGCATGCATCGTTACATCACACCACTAACTTTTAGTCGTATTTTAGCCAGTGAGCACCTTTATGGGTGATTCCTGCGTGGCTGAGGATCTTTAAGTGCATGCATGATCAGCTTACTGCGTCAATAGCCTCATCCGCATTTGCCACGGATTTGCTCTGGGAAAATGCCTTGGGATTGTCTGTAATTCTGTATTTACATTCCGAGTCTTGTCAATTGATTGACAACATCGATGACTCGCGTGTTGACTAAAACTAAATTGTGCCGATCATTTAAAATTACTGGCCTGAATACCACCAATCAACTGATTCAGTTAGTGAGACGCGACATTATCAAGATGAGCGCGTGTTAAGCTTAAAGTCAATGCAACGATCTTTACGGAGTAAACAAAGCCGAGCTGCATTAGGGATCTGGCTACTATCTAAGAACCATCAGCGAGTCATAGTGTAGAGGCCAGCGATATAGCCGAAAGTCATCACAAGTCCCATAATTGCCCTCAGATCCAGAATACCCGGCTCTAAGACACCTAGCTTTCCTGTCGCGTAAAAGCCCTCGATATGTCAACGCTTTTTCTACAGAATCTTCGCGCGTTCATCGGTGGCGAGACTACTTATGACCCCATGATCGCTGGGGTATATCTCTGCCGTGATGAAAGAGTCTTGTTCAGCGGTGCCCTTCTTGGCATTCGACTGTCGCTCGCAGTACCACAAGCTTGATTGTATGGTTTGAGACCGTTCGAGTCTCGGCCAAAGCCGTCCGAAGCGCTCCAATGGGATTACTCAGCTCTTCCAACAATTGGTCTTCATTTGCGCCAGATATGTCTATCAATGTCGGAACTTCAAACCTTAGGCAAGGTTGGATTACGTCGATCTGAACGCGACCATGAGCTGGCCCAACAATCACTCGCTGCAATGACGTAATTTAACAATGATGCGGGAATGGGTGGAAAGAGTATCCCCAATTCTCGCCAACATGTCTCCTCCAGGGCCACTGTAGTCTTCAGGCTAATCGAACTACTGTTGTCAGAATCTTCCAATCAAAGGGTTGTATTGCAACGAACCTATTCCTCACGAGCAAAGAATCAAGCACTTCTCCCCAGCTTGAAAAAGTCTCTGTTTGAGGATCTTGGCTTCTGGCTGACACAATCAGACCTACGGTTGCAGGTCCTATGACCGCAACATTGGTGAAGCGATCAGAGAGGCAAGTCTTTCAAGACTGAAACGACGGAAATTGAGAGACATACCAATGCTGGTCAAGGTGCCGGCTTCATGATATCTGCGAATTTTGTCTTGTATGCCTCCATCTTTCGCGACTGACCGTGCCGGCTGTAGCAGAGTGACCAACATCGACCAAGATGATGCTATGGGAGTAGGCATGGATTGCGGTGCATGCATTAAGCCCTACACATCATGACAATTTGGAGTAAAACCATATATAACTGGCAAAAGTCTGCTTCTTTTCTCTCCGCATCTTCCTTTGCGTATCTTGACTTTTGGCCACATACATAATTTTAATGCATTGATGACATCAGTAACTCTGCGCTGATACTGTCGCCAGATATTGAGTAGTCGACTGTAGTCGCTACTTTTTTTCATCATCAACCTTTAAATAGAAACATCATCACTAATAAACCCCAGTATCTGGTGCAATGGTCTCAGCCTTTGAAAGTGGGGATACCTCCCCGGAAGTAAAACAGCAACGACAAGCACGCCGGCTCAATTTATAATAAGAATAACGCTACTCCGTAGACAGAGCATGATTACTAAACACAAATAGAAACATCAGTAATCAACAAACTTTATCTACTCAGCACTGTGTTATCACAGAGTTGTATTTCGCATCATTTGAGTTAATGCTAGGGTCGGAACTGTCGGAACACTTAAAACATATCTTTCTGCCGAGGTTCAACTACTGTCGCCGAAGCGACTTATGTAAATACCGCATCACGCTATAAGTCAAGCCTTTTTCTCATGTTATATGTTCTTTCACGTATCAGTGAGCCAGAGCAAGGCCAGCGCCAGATCTTCTTCTAATAGCATAATTCTTTCCGGTAGCTCAACACTCCAACGTTGCAGTCATGTCGAACTCACATCTGCCTAATTCTCACGCGGACGTTACTCCGAAATGGAGGCCTTATAAGTTCCCTAGAATCCCGTTGTCTGATGCGATCAAAACGAGCCCAGTTGCAGACTCCGATGGAAAGAGATATAGTGGTAGTGTCCCACCGGATTGGTGCGGAAATGGTGCGTCATTCACCATCCATTAATCACAAATATCATATTAATCAAAGACTTGTAGGTGGCCGGCGACTGGCAGCTCACGGTGGGTATTGTGCTACAGTTCTGATGATGACAGCGCAGCAATACTATCGTGACCAACACGGGAGCCTAGGGAACATGGAGCCTCTCAACATGTCGGTGGAGTATCTTGAGCCGTTATCTCAGGGTCGATTCGAGATCGCTCTCGAAACGCTGAGCATCGGCAAACGTAGTTCAACCATCGAAGCCAGGCTTAAATCGTTGGGAGCCCATGAAGACAAGGCCTGCACGATTGCCATAGTAAGGCTCGGTATGTTGAAAGACGAGGGTCACGTCACCAACATACAACCTTCAGTCTGGCCATTACCAGACCGAACAAAGGATTGTACCCGATGGTCAGATGCAAGCTACTATTACATGAATCCTCCCGCGTCAACGGTAAGGATGTGGACGCCCGGCGGCGAGAACGCGCTGCTGTGGAATGAAAACTTCGGAGGCCAGAATACCAGATATCAGTGGGTGAAACTGGACAATGAGAACAAATTTGGATTGGAGCACTTGCCAGTATTGGCGGACTAGGTAACCACTGCATGTTTAATGTGTCGTGACCGAAGCTGACATATTTTACACTGCAGGTTCCCCCAATATTCCTCAACTATACCGAGAATGGGATGGAAGCCGCCAGCAGTTGGGGTATACCCACCACCGCTCTCAACATTATGTTCCGGTCTGAGGTAACTCCGCAGGATTGGCTTCTGACCCGAACCACAATGAAGAGATTACACGGTGGGCGGTTTGATATGAACATTGAGGTCCTCGATGAAGACGGAAAACTACTTGCTTCTTGCGTCCAGATTTGTTCTGTTATACCTCTTGTAAAGCCTAGTTCTCAAACTGCAGGAAAGCTTTAGACATTATATTGCAAAAAGATGCCAAGCGGTGATAAATACAATTCCAGAAAACATCCAAAATTTTTTAAAAAGGCACGGCAAAGATGAGCCAATCCCTTGGCCTTGGCTTAAGTGAAAGTTTGATCCAATTGGTTCTTGCAGAAATTGCGGGGGAAAGCCACTCAGTAGCCCGATCAGATTATTATTTGACTCTTCACACATTTGATACCTCGCCTTTGTTATTATATGGATAGAGGAACTCGACGCAACATATTGAAGACGGGATATCCCCGGCAACGAGCCGTCGCAGCGTGCTTGACATGTCGTGAACGAAAGCGCAAATGGTGCAGCCCCCCAACCCCGGCCTTGGTCGCAGGCTTGTTACGATAGCGACATGGCTGATCCTTTTACTTACATTTCTCTGAAGCGATAATTTGCGACCAGTTTGTTCCTCCTGTGAGCGAATTGGGGGCTCGATGCGAGTATACCAAGCTGGATGCTTCATCGTTTGATCCCGCGTCACTGCAAATTCTCGAACAATTATCTGTGATTGAGGGCTTAGTCAGAGGTATTCAACCTTCGACGTCTTTCGATGCACCTACTACAGCAGCTGTCCCGAGTCACCAAGAGCAACAAAACTCATCTGCCAATGTCCATCTCCCCAGGATGGCCCTTGGCCGTACACTGAACGCATCGTGCCAAGTCTCAACTTGGAAGCGAGTCGAGGAGCTAGCACTGATACACTGCTGCAATGGCCTATATTCGACAAACTTCTTTCCTCTCTGCCGCGTTCGAAATTCTTGGATCCAAACGGTCAAGAGATCCTTACGTATCTTGACGATGCTTTACGTCAGACTGATTATGCCTGAGTAACGCTCCGCAGTGGCCAAGATTTGGGATCCTAATGCAACGAGCGCTTGAATCACTTCTGTGAGACTTGCGCGGTTGATGAGGCGCCAGTTTGTGGCTTTTGGGTCGATACGGCTTCTGGCTCGTTGGACGTCGCGACCCTCCGGGCCCAGTTCGTGCTCCAAGTAGCTTTCAATCTGGAGTCCCAGAGTGCCCACTTCTGACTTCGAGGCGAGCATCGAAGCCGGGTCGCCGGCTCGCAGGCTCAAAAATGTCTTAAATCATGCTTTGACCATGGAAGGCGTCAAAGATGCCGGTGCGCGTGAGCATGACGGCGTGTGCAAGGCCAGTCAGCACATATTGGTCTATGCTCACGAGCTCATCGTCCAACTCAACCTTGTTCACGTGTGTGATCAAGAGCGGCGATGCTCGAGTTTGGAGTCGCGCATCAGTGAGCGCTGCATGTGCTCTAGTGTCCGTCTCGGTGGCGTAAGTGTTAGATATTTCCGCCATTACTCAAGCAATAGATGTTGTTGTTCTTGGACGGGTAATGCAGGATTAGGTAGACCTCGACACTCATGATACCATGATATTCTTCTTTTATAGTCAAAATAAGATAAGGGCTAACAGAGATGCAGTAGGATATGGAATCCCTTTCTTTTCCACCGTGCCGACACTCCCCGCAGCAAGAACCCACTATCGAGAACTTGTGTTTGCCGCTGTTCCGCGCCCCTGGCCACGCTCTGATAGTAGCCTTAAGTCATAGTGACCAGCTCGGGATAATATCATTGAGGATCTGCATATCTGATCTAGCAATGTACGCAACAAGCTCTTCGGAAACCTTAGATTGTGCCATATATAGTAGTTGTTCCGCTGGTGATAGTTGATCCTCCAGTGAATACTGTACGCGTAGAAAGGACTGTCTGCGAAGTCGTGTAAACATCCTTAGTGACCGTTGTAGGCTGCGTGCTAGTGACAACAACGGTGTTGTAACGGGTGTTTGGCACGGTCCTGGTGCTAGTGGTAGTAATTGTGTTGAAGTTGGTAGCTGTAACAAACTGTGTCTTGTACACATAAACGAGATGATCGAAATCGGTAACAATGTAGGTCTCCACTTTTGTAGTGATAGCACCCAGATGCTTTGTCTGGGCTACGATCTGGGAACTAGTGATGGTAGTCGTGGTGGATAAAGTGATAGTGCCAGTCTTCTTGTTTGTGACGACGGTACTTAGCCGGTTGGTGATTGTCGACACCACCTCTTGGGTCTTAGTAGTCGTGACTGTCTTAGAAGCTTTGGCTGTGACCTTTGTAGTCACGGCTGCGGCGGGCTTCGTAATCAGGCATGAGCAAGCACTGCTAACGGCACTCGGTGACTTGTTAGGCAGATAACTTGGCACTGATGCAGCAGCCTGAACTGCTCTCTTGCGATGTTTGACAGGCTTGGGTGAAATCAGTAATGTTCCTATGCCTTTGAGAGATGTACGTGGTGCACCTACAGGAGTGGCGGAATCACACGCTAGATTATAGAACGTTGTATCAGAAGATTTGTCAACTACAACATAATCCTCCCTAGATAGATGGTTAGCAAGGAATCAATTTAGATACGGGTGTACTCACAAACGAGAGGGATAACACAAGCATCTTTCACTGCTGAGCCCAAAGAAACGCCAGCCGTTGCATATCTCCTTGCACTCGCCGAAGCTCACCGAACCCCCTTTCCCGTCAACAGGTACATCGCCTGTAGTACCGACAACACCGCAGTAAACTTGGGCTAAGAATGAATCAGTACAAGCTCAAGGTATGATGGGTACCTAAAGAACATGCCTTGAGGGATGACCACTAGGGATGCTGCTGCTGCACTACACCAAGTCAGTCACAGGCTGCGTTCTATAGAAGGTTCTGAGGCTTACGTGGTACTAAAAGAATTACTGTTAGTATATATTCCTAACATCAAATTGACTGAAGGCACTCACGTAGTATAGAGGATTGTAGAAATAGTAGTTGACCCGCCAGTGTAAACAACACTTGCTGGAACAACAGTTGTAATCGCTGTGCTAATAACCGTGGTGACAGTCGTAACAGCCGCTTGAGTGGTAGTCCGAGTCACCTGCTGCGTGATTGTTCCGACCCTCTGCAGGGTATATGTGTCGCTTGGGGTGTCCGTGCTAGTGACTGTCCTTGTTGCTGTCTGATAATCCGTTATAAAAGCGGTACTCGTCCTTGTTACAACGGTCGACACAGTGCCTATTTTGGTAGATAAGATCAAACGAGTCACTGTGGTTCTGACTGTACTGACTACGTCCGTAGTGGTCTTGATATTCTTCGTTACGAAGACGGTTTTGGTGCTGACTGGAGTTGAAGTAGAAGTGACGGTGCTTCGGATGTAGGTAGAGCAGAAAGCAGACCCATTAGCCTTATTTTTCTGGAACGCTTGGTTATCCGGATCGCTGGCTTTGCAGACTAGAGAAAGTTTAGTTGAGAATAGCGAAAATAAGCTGTGTTGCTATTTTTACGCACCTGCTCTTGGGTCAAGAGAGTTTCGCTTAACTGTTAAGTCCGAGAGACCCCCATTTGAGTTACCATTGTACCTCTCAGTGATAGTGGGTAATGCACTTGCTGCACTGATAAACAGCAGCGCCAGCGTTTTCTTCAACGAGACCATTTTCACTGAGCAGAAATTTCAAAAGTATCGAGTATATTGCAAGATAACTTGGTGCAAGATTGTAGACTGGCAGATCTTGAGGTATATACGCTCACGCTTACGCTCAGACTCTTCGCATTCATAGCTTCTTGTGTTTCAGCCGTCAACATGCAAGCCCTCTTTAGTAGTTCAATCGCAATTCGGGCCTGGTTCTGTTATGGGCTTTGAAAATGGAGCTATCCCGTCTTAGCCGGTCGCTAAGTGCTGGCAAATGGCCTGACGCATCCAATAGTCCGTTGTCACAGGAATGGGGAGGCTTGAACTAGGTCAAATATGGTAGTTTTAGTAGAGTTGAAATGTCGTCTCGAGCAGTCCATGCAGCTAGTAGATGCTCCAAAAGGCCTCGATTGCGCTACCTTACAGAATTTCGATGGTCGTTGGTAACTGGCGTGCACCGACTTCCTGAGTGAATTGTGAGTTGGCACTAAGATGTCACCGCTGCCCACCTTGCCAAAAGCCCAGAATCAAAAGCTCCTCGTGGTCAGGTAATCGGAAATCGAGGCATTAATAAAAGATAAATTAACTAAAAAAAGTCTAAAGACTTAGAGAAGGGCTAAAAGTCCGACAAGAAGAGAAAATACACCTGAGACCTGCTTGATAGCACTACTGACAACAGGTACAGTGCTGGGGGAAGAGCCTTCAGAACCTGGGGAGCCGGAACCCTCTGTGTATCCTTGAGAACCAGAGCTGGAACCTCCATTCGAACTACCGCCGTTGCCTCCACTGGACCCCCCGCTTGAACCCCCATTAGAACCGCCATTGGGGCTGGGTTTATAGACTCCTCCGGAGCCCCCGTGAGGAATAGTGGAGTTCCAGCTGATACCTTGGTGAGGTCTCACAACGCCCTGTTGAGAAGGACATTCCAGTGTGTTGCAGACAGGGACTTGGCCGTTGCAGTTATCAGGCGTGCCCCATGACTTCTCCCAAGGCTGATAGCTTATCTTTCCTTGAGCACATTTGCTACAATCGGATGGAACGTAATAAGACTTGTAATTATACCAATCCGGGCATGGTTGAGGCTTGTAAATTTTGATGCCAGCGCATTTGCCGTCTGAGCAGGAATAGGGGACGTACTGTTGACCACCAGGGCAGGGCTCAGAGATATAAACCCATTGACCGTCGCAATCACTGCCATTCACCTCGATGAAGATGTAGACGGCAACGTTGTTTGAGTTGCTTGAATGGCATTTCCCACCAACGCATACCAGAGTGGCTGTGACGACCTCAGTGGCTATGCTTTCACCACTAACGACAGTGGTGAAAGTGGTAACAATGGTCTCCTGGTTTGTTACCGTTTGGGCGACAGACTCAGTAAGAGAGACAACAGCTTTGGCTCTAGCGTAAAGTGTGAGGAGGATATTGCTAGCGACGACCTGGCGGGCTCGAAGTTTGTTCGCGACTTCACCTCCACAGAATTGGCTCTTGTCTCCAGGACACTCGATATCGCATTGGTCCAAGTTGTAAAAGACAGTACTGTCAAAGTCATAAATATCGCCGCAGTAACAAGCACTGGATAGTTATTAGAAACGCCTTTGGAGTACAAGGATAATGCTCACGTATCATGAACACCAAAATGAGCACGCCCTTCACAAAGGCTAGCACATAGATTTAGACCCATCAATGAGCTGGACTCGGCAAGGGTATAGGTAGGGAATCCAGCGGTAGATCCTGCGCATCCGAAGAGACTGAAACCGCCGACATCACCAGGAAAACCAGCAGCAATCGAAGTAGAAGTTGAAGAGGCAGAAGAAACTGTACCAGTAGAAGTGCCAGTAGGGAAGACAGTCTCTCCCTCCGAGTTGGTTGTGGCACCCTCAGAGTTGGTGTTGACACCAGTAACAGTTTCAGTTGGGAAGACAGTCTCACCGTCTGAGTTAGTAGTGGCCCCTTCCGAGTTTGTAGCGATAACAGTTCCAGTAGGGAAGATAGTTTCGCCGTTCGAGTTGGTCGTGAAGCCTTGACTGTTGGTTTTAGTAGTAGTATCAGTAGGGAAGATGGTCTCGCCTTCGGAGTTGGTAGTAATCTCTGCGCCGCTGGTTTCGCTCGAAGACCCAGTCTCACTACCTGTAGGAACACCGACACTGGGTGTAGGGATAGGAGTTGGAGTTACACCCTGAGCATCTTGGAGCGTGACCGCTTCAATGACTACAGGGACGATCACATCGCCGCAAGATTGTTGGAGCTTCAATTCGTTCTCTAGTTGCAGAACGAAAGGGTTGGTAGATATTTCAATACTGCCGCTAAAGCTTTTGGGGATAGGTTGAATCTGGATAACCTCACCATTGGCGATAACTTGGAAAGCACAAGGGCTACTTTCGGCCCGCTTCCTGGATCCACTGGTGCAAACGATTGCGCCACCGCACGAGACATTAGTTATCGGGATCCTGTAGACGCCGATGCTTAAAGCAGACGCTATGGCTGAAGAGATTTGTTGTTTAAAAGTGGAAACTGCATTATTGGGCAGAACCAAGGGGGCGATAACCGGAAAAGGAACAGGACCAGCGCGACGCCTGAGGACAGAGTCACTAGCCACAGGAGACATGAGACTAGATTCGAGACATGTTAGAGCTACTGCGATTTTGATAACTTGTGGGTCATCTTTACATCGTATCGCCGTCTGGTGGCGGGTAGAATGAAGCACCAGGGCCCAAGATGGCGTCTTTGAGATTGAGCACAATTGGTGCAAAGGCTGGTGCTGAAGATGAAGCTGTGCTCTCGACACTGGTGGGAGTGGTTTCTATGCTCGCGGTAGGTGGGACAGAAGAAGTCTCAAACTCAGTTAGAGAGGTTGAGGTCGCGACAGCAGAGGTGCTGGTGTTTGTAAATCTAGTAAACTGGGTAAATTGGCCAAACGCACTGGAGGCGCTGGCCAGGAGGAGGCCTGACGATAGGCGCATGATGAAGATTGATGATCAATTGAATGAGTGACAGGAAGCGAATGTAAAGATCAACTGTCGGCGACACGAACACAGGTTGGGGAGTGACTATATACACCAAGGTTCCCCATCAATTGGTGGCATTGTGCACGTCTTGCATGCAATCAGTGTAGTAGCATTCCAACGCAAACCTCACCTACAGTAACGGTTGTTCGGCATGGTGCAATATGAGACATTTATTGTTCCCGTGTTCTTATCTCCCCATGGAGATCATGACAAGAATGCCTAGTTTCTGAATCTGATTCTGTAGTATTGTTTTTAGCGAGAGGCTATGCCATTTGCAGCGTTGGAAGCCATTAAAACCCCTCTTTTCAGCCACAATTTGGTGGAATCTAGAATATGTCAGGGATAATGCTTCAACTGCATTCCTGTTACGGTTGAAATTACGGCGGTTGAACTTGGTTGCTGGTTTAAACTGCTAACAGTCACTACTATGTCTTAGCCCATCTAACCTTCGACTCGTCTTTGGTCAAGCGCTGTAATGACAGGAAAACGGCATTTTAGCTGACCAATCTCTCGGGCCACCTTCGAACATTAGACACCCAGGAACATCTCCTATAATGCTACGGTTAGTCACGTCAGCTCATACATCATGGGTCGGAAGGAATTTCGGCTACGATGCTTGAGGGAATGATGCAGCCGCACCTGCCTACCAAAACTATTAGATGTAATATTCAGCTTTACAGACAAATGGGATTTGTGCTAACGATGCTAGGCTTTTGGTGGATGCTCTTCCTTGTGGTGACTCGAAAAGTGAAGCAGGTTCGGAGTCGGCAGGCGGAACGGCTGTAAGTAATTATTAAAAGGCTGTGTCAAAAGAATATTTAAATCAGATTCAAAGCGAAGAATTGGCGACTCTATCCTGCACAGTAAGGACTCTTCCTTCGAATCCACTCTCCATATCGCCAAAGCACAATGGGGGCGACAAGACAAATCAACATTGCTGTACCCGCGAGCAGGCCATTTCCCCACGCAATCCCAAGACGCTGATACATAGCAGGCGCAAACAGAGGAAAGCTAAAGCCAGCCATGGTACGCACAAAAGCAGCTGCTCCGGTAGCGCTGGCGGCATATCGCTCATAGGAGTCAATGATATACGTCTGAGCACATTGGAACGACAGAATGAGCCCCGCAGAAAAGATTGCTGTTCCGACATTTGGGATGATCCAGTGCAGTTTCAGGTGTGCCGAGACACCGTATAGAACGAGACCTGCTGGTGTGACAAGCGCAGTTGGGAACATTAGGGGTACTCGAAACTCAGGCCGCCCAGGGTGGTTATACCGAGTCTTGAGCATTGCATAAACCTTGGAGTGTCAGTGCAAGACCATAGGATGGGAGGAGGTCAAATACCTTGTCAATCAGGGGACCGGACACCTGAAGCCCGATGACAAACCCAATGCCGAGAGAGACATAGTTCAGACTGGCACGACCCGGCTCTTGGTTGTATTGTTGTTCCCAGACCATAGGGAAGGACGCAAAACTAGCGACGCGTAAGTTGGCGATAGTATGACGGACATCCAGAGCTTGCACTCACACTAGATACATAAGACCATATAAATACGCCCTGTACAAGGCCGTGATCTGAATAGCTGGCTGAGTGAACAGCATCTTGAAAGGTCTTTTCAAGTTGGTCAAAAGCAATGAAAGGAATGATCGATCTCTCTGCTCAAACTCGGTATGGAGGAGTCTGTTACCAGTGACCTTGCGGAGCTTTCTGGCCATGACCTTGAGGATCTTGGGTGGGTAAGTCTCTTGCAAGAACAGGAACGCGAGGATCTGAGCCACAGCATCAGCTATAGAGACTACCCAAAAGATCCATCGCCAGTTCAGGTGTTGGGTAAGGTAGCCGGCAGCTTGAAGTATGTTAGTCTCAGGGTATTGTCAAGAGTCAAGATACCTTACCTATGGGCCCGACAGCAGGTCCCAAAAATGGAGCAAGGCTGTAGATGGCGGTCGCAGTTCCGCGCTCTTCCTTTCTCCAGCAGTCGCTCAGCACACCACCGCCAAGCTAGGTCCCAAATTAGTAATGATGAATTAGGAACTGTGTATTGGTGAGCATACCGCCTGAGGAGCACTGCCACCAAGACCGCTCAAGAAGCGAAAGACAAGCATCTGCTCCTTAGTATTCGAGAAGCCACATACAGTGTTGAAGATCAGGTAAAACATGTTGGCAGACTGAAGAACGACAACTCTCCCGAACATCTCTGACAGGGGGGCGAGCAAGAATGGACCAATAGCATAAGCTAAAAGGAAGATGGACATGAGAAGGTAGGTCTCAAAGTCAGATGAGATCTTGAACTCTTTGGCCAGATCTGGCAAGGCTGGTGCAAGCATGGTTGAAGAGACGGGAGAGATGAATGTGAAACATGAGACAAGAATAGTCGAGAGCCATTTCTTGCGCTTCGTCCAGTTGCGTGGATTAGAAGGATCATCGGGGCCATCCCACGTTACCTGAGAATGTGTCAACAGTCGGCGGCCAAACTAAAAGGATGGTTGAGATGGGAGTCCAACATACCAGGTTCGGGTCCTCATCTTGAGGCAAGAGAAGGGGCTCTGGGACTGGATGGCGCTCCAAGTCTTCAGACGACTTTGCTGATTGGTCTGATTGGCTTGCAACATCTGGGTCTTCCGCAAGGGACGCCAGTGGCCTCGGGCGACTCGAACGGTTCGAGTCATAGCTGATGTCACGGTCGTGATCACGTATCAGCCAAGGATAATTCTCACGAGACTTTTCGTAGTAGGCCAAGTCTTCGAGCATGGGACTCCAGGACCTCCAAAGAGAGGAACGGGAGCCAGCTCTTGAGAGTGCTGGAGTATTGGTTTTGCTCATTGCAGGTAGGACAATACCGAATGGGGCAATGGCAAAGAAACGAACGTCGTTTGGGGGGGCCTGTATACACTACAAACAGTGATGATGGAACGAGAGAATGAGTAAGCGAGTGTAGTTTGATTTCTTGGATACTATCATAGGAGGGCTGAGATGCTCAATTATATCTTCATATTTTGCGAGCGTTCGACCACAGTAAGAGGCTGTGTCTTGACCATGCTTAGCAACTAACGCTAAAATCTGCAAAGATAAAGGCACAGCTTGCATAAGAGAGAAGAACAGCTCGCCCAAATCACGGCATTCCGCATCATGTTACCGACTTGGTGGCAGTAAAAGGCTGTCATGACTACACAGCCTGAATGCGTCACTGATGAGGCTACTGTCCCAACCACTGTACCGCTAAGCGTCTTTCCAAAATTGTTCGTGTCGCTGATTGAGTGATTACAGTGAATGAAAATCGTTTCAGCTGTTAATTGTCCGTGGTCGTAATTGGGGTGGCTGAGAAGTTTCGTTTCACTTAGCTTGGTTGGGTTGCGGCCATTTCATTTGCTCAAGCAGCATCGCCAAGACCTGAAGATGGAAATCATATCGCGCATCATCACGCCACGAGATTCGGGATATTTCAACATGCCGAGTTAATTGCCATTCAGCTCCAGAGCCCTAGCCCTGGAGTGCAATTTGTGCGCAAGTTCTAATTGACAGTCTTTACAATTTTGACTTCTCGCTTTCACTCTAGGACTCACAAGCCATAGCCTCAAAGTATATAGTGCGAACTCGACAGCGGCAAACAAGCTTCTGTGAGCTTCTCGCAGCCAAAGATCTACTCTAATGGCTATTCTATAAATATGCCTTTTGTGCATGGCGTGTCTCTTGTTGATTGGCAGAAGCATGGTTCACGGAAGTTAGATAAGGGCCAAGCAATGGCCGGCGCCTTTAGCAGGCAACCTTGATGACGTTTAACTTCGGCATTGCCCACTCAAGCCACGAGACCTTGAATTAAGCTTAAATTTTATCCCTGTCACAGTTTCCATTGTCCTCCGCACTCTGACATGCCAAACTCATAAGCGAGCTGCCCAGTGACGATCTCCCCAGCCCTGCGATGAATGACGCGTCCCTTATCTCGACTCGCCTGATAGATCTTTGAGGCAAATCTTCACATCGATGCATTCTATTTATGCCATGGGTCTTGTGTGATCGCGTGACGCAAGCACATTACAGAAAAGCAGATTTGAGCTAAAGTTGGTTTCAAGACAGAGCGGCAGACGACCTGTTGCTATTCTGGGGCATGTCCCTTCTGCGGTGCAGGCTAGTGCATTCTTTTTGTCGAGGCTGAGTGAGAGGATGGAACCATTCAGTAAACTAAATGTGGTCAATGGGCATTGGAAACATGGCGATAGTCAGTGAAGCATTGATCTATATAACGATGCCATTACCCGGCAAGGAAAGAAGCGGTTCAAAGCACTCAACAGCCTCATCTTCACATTCGCTCTAAACAACTTTAGCTGGCAAGCTTCCATTCGCTACAATAACCCTATCGTTTATACACTGCCAATCCCTCTTCATTATCATTTCTTCAATTACGTACTCAGTCTCAAAATTCGCACGAACATAATGACAATGGGTTCCGCTGTCGCTGCGCCAAGTATGAGAGTTCTTGTCTGTCCGTCTGGCTTCAAGGGCAGCCTTCAGCCCAATGAGGCTGCAGACTGTATCGAAGCCGGGATCCTTGCCGTAGAACCTAATGCCTCAGTTCGCAAAGTTCCGTTGGTTGATGGAGGCGAAGGTTTCACCCAGGCCATTGTCACAGCCACAGGGGGGTCAATGCACCCCGTACACGTGGTTGGACCCGTAGGGGAAGATGTCACGTCATTCTTTGGCCTCCTGGGCCGCAAAGACGATGAACCAACCACGGCGGTTCTTGAGATGGCTGCTGCTGCTGGCCTGAGCTTAGTCCCACCTAATCGTCGCAATCCAGGCAAGACAACAACTTTCGGTGTTGGCCAACTCATTCTTGCTGCGCTTGATGCTGGAGCCACTCGCATTCTGGTTGGATGCGGCGACTCTGGGACGTGTGATGGTGGCGCGGGGATGCTTCAAGCTCTCGGGGCAAGGCTGGTCGATACCCGAGGACGTGCCCTCCCCTTGGCTGGTGGTGGCGAGTCGCTCTTGAAACTTGGTTCCATTGACCTTACTGGAGTAGACAAGCGTGTCTTGAATGCCAAAATTGACGTCGCTATGAATTGGCACAACGTGCTTTGTGGACCAGGCGGAGTGGCAAATGTCTTCGGTCCCCAGAAAGGATCAACCCCAGAGCAAGCCGCCCGCCTTAGTCTAGCCATGGAGAATTTGGCAGACGTTGCTACAGGTATCCTTTGCGACAAAAACGTCCGACTTGCTCCTGGAGGTGGTGCCTCGGGGGGTCTGGGAACAGGCTTGCGCTTGGTAGGAGCTGCACTCAGACCCAGATATGAGGTTATTATGCAGTACATCAACTTGCACAGTATCTTCGATGACTGCGATCTTGTACTTACTGCAGAGGGGGGCATTGACGATCAAACGCCAAGGGGAAAGATCCCCGCAGAAGTGGCCAGACTGGCCAAGAAACATGGACTTCCGGTGATTGCCATCGCTGGTACGATTGGACAGGGAGCCAGTGTGAACTATGATATCGGGATCGATGCTTTTACGTGCATAATCCAGCGACCAATGAGCTTGGATGATGCGGTTTTGGAAGCGGAGAAATTGACCCGTGAGAGTGCTGAGACTGTTATGAGAATTGTTATGGTTGGGCGGATGTTAGGCAAATGCCCTTGATGAGACACGTGTTATCTGACTCTGTTTGTGCTTTGGCTTAATTACATTGAATCCGTGGGTGACCTGGCACCGGAACTCTATTGCTTAAGCTGTCTATTTATCTAATGAAATACTTGTTTTGTTTCTACGAGTAGCGGTTACCTCGATCTCAGACTCCAAACGGGAACGCGGAGGAGGATGTGTATGGAGCGCAATAATTGTTCAACTACTCTGGCAGAATGTGTAAGTTGCAATAATGTGTTTAGATTTGTAACTGAGATCTGCGACCTAGACCTAAAGCCTAGACTCACTTGATAGAGGTCAGGACTTCTAGTCTAGAAGGTTGCTATATAAGGACCTATTTTCAGGAGCTGCAGCGGAGCTGATATATACAACACTTAGGATAATGGAGATAAGCTGAAATTCTTATGCAGAGACTAGATAAAAGTTTAAAGAGAGAAATCTAAGTCCTTAGAGTTAGAAGACTATAAATAACTGCGTCTTGTCTCATTATCTCTCATTTTCCCTTCTCCTCACTAAGAAATTATATAACTTCCACTTCCAAAAAACACACACTCACCTACCTTACTCATATTTTACAGTATCATCATCTGCCAATATGTGCTGCGGCGGGGGCGGCGGGGGGCTCAATAGTCGCGCGTATGCCCAAGCTATGGGTTCTGGGATTCCACCCCGCAGCCCGTCACGATTCAGGTCCAAAAGCAAGAGGATAAGCCACATCATGGTGGAGGCAAAGACGAAGCAGCTCCAAGATACAGGCGCCAAAGATTGGGACCAGTCGTTCTTTGGAGCGTCCAACGGCTTCCGGAAGGGAAGTCTAGGCAAAGAGCCAGCCGGGGCAGTGGCGTGAGCAGGCGTTCCAACCGTGACTCTAATGGTTCTATTCGCTCCACGGTAAGGCCTACCTAAGTTCAGAGTCACAATAACATATCTAGCTTCCGGATTAGACACTTACCAATCACTGGCCGAAACCTCTACCACAGAATATGCTTGTTGCGAAGAAATTGCGGGAACGGCCAGTTCAGAGTTCTACCTTCCGTGGAAAGCTTAGAGCTTCCGAGGCTGGCCTAAACGCGATGGCTAGCTCCAAGACTGAATGAGGAGTTTGATCTATTAACACTTTTAGCTAATGCTGGACGTCAATGGAATGCGAACAAACGGCCTACACGGTCTATCTAATATAAGCTCCATATGCTGACTGTTTTAGTTAAACAAAGTGGTCAGCGGGGGAATGCAAATTTCTATCAGAATCCTAAGTCACGGACTCATGGTCGATTGGAGATACAGGATGGAGTGACAGACATCCCCTGTTCGACAGCCCAAGGGGTAATTGGATCAGGAAGAGCTACTGTTTTCTAAGACATTTGTTTAGACGCCAGTGCATTTCATGTGTCTGAGCCGTGTCTCTGAGTATACAGGTTGGGACGCAATATAGAATGATGGACAACTCGTGTTTGACTGTGGAGGCGTCGTTTAGTTCGGAGAGGGCTCTTGTGTTGACCGACACTTATTTCACGCTGGGTTTGGAGTGGAAATTCACAGGTGTGATATGTCAGGTTTTCGAGATTCTCGCCAGCTCAAGACAATAAAGGTAGGCGACATTTAATTAAATCTCTTATCTTCGATATCAAGACATGTTATTCATTCCATATACTTTGTTGGCCCGCTTTCTTACTTGACACACAAACCTTGTCCCCGTTGGGAAATACAATGAGAGCGTCTGGAGCCTGCATCACAGTTGCTTCCACCTTTAGAGGCTTTACGAGCATGCCTGCCCTCCACTCGAGTGAAACAAGCCAACCTCCCATAGCCCTGACGTGAGTCAACTTCCCACCTGCCCAAGATGACGGTAAGCTCGGAAGCAAGTGTATCACGACGACCTGTCGTGACGGCTCAGATCTTAGCGTAGATTGGACCAGACACTCTAAGATCCCAGCACATCCGCCAAAGTTGCCGTCAATCTGGAATGGAGGATGATTATCTAACATGTTTGGTAAAGTCGATGTTTTCAACAGCAGATCCATGTGGTTGTCACAACCCTCCGAGTCTCTGAGACGAGCGTGAAAGTTCAATAGCCATGCCCTGCTCCAGCCTGTATGCCCTCCTCCGTGCTCCGCTCTCCTCGCGAGAACCTTCTTCGCAGCCTTGATCAGGAGCGGCGACGAGTCCATACTGATAGAGTCATCGGGATATAGGCCAAAGAGATGTGATACATGGCGATGTCCAGGTTCAGCTTCCTTGTGATTCTTCAAGCCCCATTCCTGTATGAGCCCATCCTTATTGAGTGACATGGGAGGGAGCTTATCGAGGGCTGCGATGACATCGTCCCTTAGTGGATGATCGGGGTCGAGTATACTGATGCTCCAGAGGAAACTCTCAAACGCAATGCGCACGATCGTCATGTCGATCACGGACCCTTCACAGAAGATGCCTGTTTCTCCTGAATGAGACACAAAGCTGTTTTCGGGGGACAAGGATGGGTTGGTGACAAAGTATCTGCCGCAAGCTGATGGAATCAGAAAGTCAAGAAGGAACTGAACGCAGCCTTCAAGGATTGGGGCGATGCGACAGTGCAGCGTGGGCTCGTACTGATATATGAGCATTCTGACAACATCGGTGCATAACCAAGCTCCCCCGAGCGGCCAGATAGTAGCAGGCATCCACCGATCTTGGGGGTCCGTATCAGCCCATATGTCAGTGTTGTGATGAGCGCACCATCCTTTGCAGTTGTACATCATCTTGGCTGTTCTCTTGCCTCTTTCCGCCATGCGTTCAAGGAGGCTGATGAGTGGTATAGCACACTGGATTAGACTGCATGGTATGGCTGGCCAGTAGTTCATTTGGAGATTGATGTTGATGGTGAACTTGGATCCCCAGGGCGGTGAAAAGGAAGGGTTCCATATTCCTTGTAATGTTGCCGGTAGAGCTTTTTCAGAGTTTCGGCTTGACGAGATGAGCAGATATCGACCGTAATTGTGATAAAGTGCCACTAGGCCTGGGTCTCTGTTGCTGATGATCCGCTTATTTGTTGGTAGGTGGTTCGCGTCAGGGTATAACCGAAGGGACATTCGGCCAAAAAGGTTGGTATAATCGCATCGATGGCGACGGACGAGGGTTTCCCATGGCTTTTGAAGAGCATCATCAACATTCAAAAGAGCGGACCTTTCGGGGTCTTCTTTTCTGAACGTGGTATGCGCCCCAACGGCAATAACACATTTGGTCGCGTTTACAATCAGACAATTTCCAACCGCCTCAACACTCCCATGGCTTGGCTTACATGAAACTCCAAGAACGAGAGACAGACGATTACTGTTTGCGCCGCCAGGTGTTGCGTTGAGAATGATTCGCGAGTCTTGCGCGAAGATGCTGTCGAGGTACTCGTTGGTCTCTCCCTCGTTCTCGCTCAGTCGATTCAACCTTATAACGAGGCGGCTTTTTTCGGATGCTTGAACTTGGATGGCGAGTACACTATCCGGGAAGCTGGCAATTATATCGCGGCGATATGATCTACCGTTGTGCTTGTAAAGTGTCGTGACTTGGGAAGTCTCCAGGTCAAGATACCGCGTATAATCGGTCACTTCACTCTCTTCGTGATTAAACTCAATCTTGCATTGGCCCAGTGGCTCATAGTGTCTCATGCTTGATGGCGTGGCAAAGAACGCCTCTTTCACAAGATCTTCTGCATCCTTGTGCTTCTCATCTCTGATCAGTTGTCTCAAAGTAGGTAAACTCTTGTGCGCATCGCGTGGTGTTCTGTCCTGCGGGCCGCCATACCAAACAGAGTTCTCATTGAGTTGGAGCAGCTCGGTCGACGTTCGCCCGTAGACCATAGCTCCCAGCCGCCCGTTGCCAATGGGAAGAGCCTCAGACCACGAAGATGCGGGGGCGGCGTAATGCAAGAGCATGCTTTTGTCTGCGTCGCCAGGCTCGCCTTGGTCCATTGTGGATGATGACTGGATATGCGCGCCGTTTTGCCGCGATGGATTCATGGCGCTTGATGGTGGAAAAGGCGCATGGGATGATGATGATGCTGGGACTAGACTAATTGATGAGGGGAAACTTGATGATTCTCTTGGGTGTTTTTGTTTGCCGAGCAGGGCCGATTGATGATGGATTAGACCCAAAGAGGATGGTTAACCCCACAAACCCACGCGGACGGATGAACGGCCCATGGGGTAACGACGGGCTCGGCGATGTTATTGGAGGGATTATTATTTAAGTTGACGATTGTACCCACATGCCCCAGAGTCGAGAGTGGTTTAAAAACTGGAGGCATTTTAGCCGACATCTCACAAACTGCAGCTAACTATCACGCACATACATGCAGCATTGGGCCTTGATCAGAACCTACCAAACAGAGGAAGCGAAGTCTACCAGTGGTGTGATTGAAATTTTGTAGGATGCGGTCTGCACTCGATCGGATTGTCGATGTTCTTGTGCCGCACTCAACTCGAAATAAGTGCACTAACTAGGTCGAGACAATGGCGGCATAGAAGGCGATCGCTGGACATTATATAAAGCCGATCTAAGGTCCAGCAGCAAATTATATAATTTAGGATTGCTATGTTCCTGAGTTTATAAAATACCAGCACAATCATACAAGATATCAATATGCCAATCCAGGCCCGAAGAGCCTCTTTCGAGCGCCATAACATCTACCAGGATGTCCAAGCTGATGCAAACAAATCAGGCGTCGCTGTCGAAGAAATTGTCACAGCGCGAATCACAGAAGACCATCTGATCACAAAGTCTCGAAAAGCTCTGTCTCTCAAGTCCAGAGCTGGCTTTCGCATATTTCTCATCATGGTTACTATGGGATTTAATCAAGCTGCGTAAGTTCTTAAGCCGATCGAACCGTTATGCTGAGCTGAAATTCGTGAAGATATGGTATCGACTGGGGTGTCATTAGTAGTATCAACTCCAACACCTATTGGCATGACTACTTCGGCTTCGCAAACAGCGGCTCAACCCTCGGTGTCATCAATGCGCTCATGACCATCGGCAACTTTTGCGGCGCTCCATTCCTCAGTCTTGCGGATAAGATTGGTCGTCGCAGCGTCAACTTTCTCGGTTGTTTTCTCACTATTGTGGCTTCTCTCATTCAGTGCTTTGCCCCGAATGTCAAGGTGTTTATGTTTGGTCGCTTTGTCCTTGGATTTGGTACTGCTCTTTGCACGAGCTCACAGTATATTGCAGAGGTTGCTCCCCCTCACATCCGTGGACAGTGAGTCCTCTCCCATGCCCCTCCTTGAACTGCTCAATAATACGTTGACTAGTATTGTTGGAATCTTTGGTGCCTTCTTCCAGGTTGGCTCTCTTTCTATCGTCGGTATCATGATGGGGTTTACTCACTGGGAAAGTAACTGGAGCTGGAGAGTGGCATTTCTTATCCAGGCCATCTTCCCATTCTTCGTGTGCGTCACTATCTACTGGTTCTGCCCCGAATCACCACGATACATGATTATGAAAGGCCAAAGAGAAAAGGCTCGCACCATGATCTCCAAGTACTTTACTTCTTCGGAAGACCCTAACCACCCATTTGTTGAAATCATGATTGCTCAGATTGATGAGTCCATCGAGACTTCGGCGGTTGGATTTCGTGCTGTATGGGACTTCCGGGTCTTCTTCACCAAGGCTGTCGGCTTTCGAACCTTTGTCCTTCTCCTCTACTCGATCTTCCAGCAGTGGAATGGTAAGCCTCGAACACCGACTCATATGGTCCTTCTCTCTGACTCGTTCTAGGTGGCGGCATCATTGGTCTCTACATGGACCCAGCGCTCCAAACAATCGGAATCACCAAGAAGCTCGACGTCTTGGGCATCACACTAGGTCTGACTGCTACTTACTTTGTCTTCACTCTTTTCGGTGCCTACATCATCGAGTACTTTCGCAGACGAACTCTCATTTTTACGGGGTTGATATGCATCATCATTGCGCAAACCGCTGTCACAATTACAAGTTGGCGAGTCAATGTGCAAGGGGACAGATACCTATCTTATCTCACTGTTGTCTGGATTTATTGTTTCCAAGTCTGCAGTGCGTCTTTTATAGCGACGATGCACAACTTATACCCGGTTGAACTGTTGTCTCTGCCTTTAAGAGCAAAGGGAATGGCGCTGTACACGATGTTCCAGGTATTTTCCGTGCGCAAGAATGATCTTTCATTTAATGACATTACAAGGGCGCTGCTGGCGTTGTCCACAATTACGGCATTTCAGTTGGGATCCAGAAAGTTGGATATAAGATTTGGGCGGTGTACATTGCGTACAACCTCATCCAATTTGTCGTGGCTTACTTCATCTTCCCAGAGACTGGAAAGCTCAATCTGGAGGAGATTGACCACATTTTTGAGACCAAGAACACTAACCCCACCAAGCTGAGTGTCAAGATCGCAGATGCCAAATGGGCCTCGATCAAGGAGGAAAAGAGGCAGGCTCGCAACAATCCCATGGTAGCTTAGCTTTAGTCACAGCCGTACATCTCAGTCAAGAACATCCGCGCAGTTCCGATGTCTGGCATACCAGGGCGCAATAATGAGCAATTGGTACCCTAGCCTCTTTGCGAGTAACTGTCAACTGATACGCGTATATGCACCGCGAACGATTTGTCACACGAACGCATATCACATCATGTACCATGCACTCCACGTATTCTCCTTCCATTTCCAGCTGTAGCTCAGTAAATGCAGAGCTAGCGGGTGATCTGCACAGTGGATAAATGGGTAGGCGGGCCGGTAGAAAAAGCGCTTTGCTTTTGCTGGAAGACGAAAGACAGTATGCAGCAATAGATGCTCTCGTAGATCTCTCCCACAACCCGAAATTGGATCAATTTAGCGACTTGGATCAAGCTCCTCCAGAAAATGACTTATTGTAGACTCTCAACATGCGTGAGACAAGCATGCTGATTCGTGGATAATATCGCCCCTCCGCCTTAGTTATGCAGCTTCCCCTCTCTGCAAATGGCTGTTATCTGCGAGTCCTGAGTGTTCATTTGTCCTTTTTCCAATTCTTCACCTTAGCTTAGCCATCTTCCTTTCCTTCATCAGTGGCAATGATGTCACTAAAAATGTGTTCTCACCAATTTGACGAGTCCATCAAAGGTGCCTTGCCCCGTGACTTCATTTGGGGTTTTGCCACAGCGGCAGCTCAAGTTGAAGGCGCTTGGAACAAGGACGGTAAAGGCTTATCGATATGGGATACCTTTGCTCATATTCCAGGCAAGGTCAAGGATGGCAGTTCTGGTGACGATGCTGTCAGGTCTTATGATCTTTACAAGACCGATGTTGAGTGGCTTCGCAAGTACAAAGTCACAGGTTATCGGTTCTCACTCTCATGGTCACGAATCATCCCTATGGGCGGGAAAGATGACCCTGTCAACGAGGAGGGTATATCATACTACAATCGACTGATCGACGAGCTTCTTGCAAACAACATCACTCCATTCGTCACGCTCTTTCACTGGGACATCCCTCAGGCTTTAGAAGATCGTTATGGGGGAATGCTAAACAAGGATGCATACACTCCTGACTTTGTTCGTTATGCCCGGGTATGTTTTGAGCGCTTCGGCGACCGTGTCAAGAACTGGATCACATACAATGAGCCTGGCGTCTATTCCCTCGCTGGTTATGCCGCTGGAGTACACGCTCCAGGAAGGTCCAGCTTTCGTGATCGCAATGAAGAAGGGAACAGCAGCACAGAACCCTTCATCGTCAGTCACACGGAGCTTGTGTCGCATGCCTACGTAGCCGACATGTATAAGCGCGAGTTCAAACCCAAGCAAAAAGGCATTATCATGATTACCCTTCATGGTAATTGGTCTGAGCCATGGGATGTCGATGATCCGCTAGACCAGGAAGCTTCGGAACGAGCAAGAGAGTTTGAGATCGCCTGGTTCGGTGACCCTTTGTACAAGACTGGTGATTATCCAGAGTCAATGCGTGCGCAGCTAGGTGACCGTCTTCCGAGATTCACACCAGAAGAAAGCAGGCTTGTATTGGGGAGTTCAGAGTCTTATGGGATGAACTCGTACTCAGCTTTCTACGTCCGTCATCGCGACGGACCTGCTGATATTAATGACCACTTGGGCAATGTTGAAAAGCTTGATGAGAATAAGAAAGGAGAATGGCGAGGACCCATGAGCGACACATACTGGCTGCGAACTACTCCCTGGGGCTGGGCTAAGTTACTCCGCTGGATCTGGAACCGCTATGGCATACCCATCTACATTACTGAGAATGGTACTACGGCGCAGGGTGAGCATGGCTGGAAGCCAAAAAGTCCCGACGATGTTTTGGAAGACTCCTTCAGGGTTGACTTTTACAAGAGTTACCTCACAGAAGTCGCCAAGGCATCACAGGAGGGTATTGTAATCAAGTCATATTTTGGGTGGACTTTTACTGATAACTGGGAATGGGCTGCTGGTTTCTCAGATCGCTTTGGTGCAACGTGGATTGATTTTGAGTCTGAAGATAAGACGAGGTATGCTAAGAGGTCTGGGTACTTCCTTGGGGCGTTTCTTAATCATCTCATTAGCAAGAATTGAGATAGTAACGCTTTTAAGATTTTTAGTGTTTAACCTGATTGCAACAGGTGGTCTGATTACAAGTCAAGCCCGTGACTGTCCGTCCTCGCCGTATTTTGGATGGGTCTCGTAGCGCTGCCTGCATTCCAGGCGGATGGAATGTGGTGACCTATAACGCAAAGAGAAAATGCCTCCCTTGCAAGCCTTTAGCCACAAATGGGCTGGCATGGACCGATATCCTTACAACTGGGCGACCAAGTCTTCGGTGAAAATATAAGCTTCTAGCCAGAAGACCCATATCGTCAATCAAGGAATGGAGGCATACAGAGCATCTGGAGACATTTGGATGTCTGCAATGATATTCAAGGGATTCGGGTTCCTGTCATACTGACCAATTGGCGAGACACACGATATAGTAGAGACGCATCAACGCTGTCATCTTTGTGGCGCCAGCAAATGGGCCTGCCTAGAGGATATTCCAAACCTATAGTCTTAGTCTATTTCAGTAATACTGGCCGGATCCGCCGAACGGGCTTGGGAAAAAAAACGGAACAGAAATTGGTCACGGAATATTTAACAAATTTAGCATTAATCCCCTGTCCCGCTCTGCAGCTAGTTCCTCTAAGCAATGAACTAGAAACTTAATTATCCAGTAATGAGACAACGATATAGATAATTAAAAGGGCTAGACTTTCAGTTCTGATAAGGTCAAAGTCTAGACTCTTAGTTCTGCAAGCCCGGTTTAGTAGTCCAAGCTGAGTTCAGGACATGAGGTGTTTTTGCATTGCTTTGGGTTAACATTATGATTAATAGAGATAGGTTTAGGCCCCCTAATCTAAGTAGGTATTACTTGAACATTCCATAGGGCACTGCATTTAGCATTTTAGGTAAATATATATATATCCTTTCTTCAAATGAACTCTGCTTTTTAATTGCACTAAAGTTTACTGAATATTTATTTTATAAATTACGTTATTTAAAATGGATGTATTAAAGAGAGTTTTACTACTGCTTTTCATTACATCGGTATGCGCCTTTCCAGCTGTTGGTAGCCTTGAAAGAGGAGACATTCTGGAGCCAAGAGCAGGTATATAAGCACAGTCGGATTGAAAGAACTTGACTAACATTCCTTTTTCGCCATAGGGCTATTTTGCCAAGCTTCAGACCCCGACAACAAAGCTTTCAAGAGTAATGCAGTTGCTGGATCTGCATTCTGCTCAACCTACATTCGAAAAACTACAACTACCACTATAACTCCTACTTCAACTATTACTTCCACTCAGACCGCACTGGCAACAACTACGGCAACTGTATTCACTACCGTTTTGACTACATCCTCTATTAGCACCTTTACTACCTCAACAAAAAGAGGATCAACTTTAATCACACTGACCAAAACTGCCCTTGTCACGGATACGATAACTGAGACATTTACAGCCCAGGCAACAAAGCGAGTCACTAACACAGTAACAAAGACAACGCCCATCACAATTACATCTCACAGCAGCAAGACCGTCACTGTAGCATCTACAACGACTGCTACAATTAATATTAATACTACAGTCACAAAGCTCGTAACCAATGCTCTGACCAATTTTATCACTGGCAAAACTACCCTTTGGGTGACGTAAGTACATACGATGCACATTGATGTTTAAAGCTAATAATCACTTATATAGCACTACGTGAGCTTGGGCTGCGATGAGTCTCTGGAAAGTTATAATTAACCATACATAGGGCATCTGCTCCAGTAGTAACCTCGGACCCAAGTATGTTCTTCTATTGGTAGTGATTGATCTAATGACTTACGGGAATTCAGCCACGATTTACTGCAAAATTCGAGGTTATGTCAAATCCTCCGAATATATTCTTTTCCACCAGAATCCCTTTCCTAACATTGGCTTCTCTACCTGTAAGAGCTATTGCTTAGACCAACAGGACAAAATTCCAGTTTACGGTTTCGGCTTTACTTCTACTGGTTGTTACTGCTATAGCGAGCCAGTGTAAGTAGCTCTCTTTTGACCTTGTCTCTGATCGTTGGATTTATAACTAATTGAATTTTAGATCAGATGCAATTGAGCCCAACAAGGAACAGGTGGCTACAAACTATGATATGTCCTGTGATTTTGCAGACCAGGTTAGTAAAACCTTCGTATATGGAGACAGCCAGCAGACGTTAACGTTTCTCGAGAATGGTTCCCAGCCTGTCAAGCGGGAAGTACAGGAGCGTGCTGCCAAGACTACACCAGTGCCAAGCTTCTTGCCCAACAAAACGCCCAGTGTCGTCAGCAGTGCCTGTTCTTGCTTAATCACCAAACCTGCTGCTCGCCAGACCTTCAGCGTTTTTGCCAACCCCACGACTATCCAAGCTACAATGACGACAACCAAGGTGGTAACGATCAACAAGAAGAAGACTACTCTCTCTACGACACGTCAGACTGTTACCTCAACAGTTTTGACCACTTTGATAGCGACAGGAACTCAAAGTGTAACCAGAACTCAGCATACAACCAGTACTATTACCAAGCCGGTTACTGTCTTTATCACAAACTTTAATACAGTTACTGTAGTACAGACTGTTACTTCTTCTACAGTTAAGACTGATACTATCCCTGTTACCAAGGTTAATACCATCCCTTGGACTCGCCTTAGCACTGTCCTTGTTACCAAGGGGCTCACCACTACGGTCGTGCGAACTGCTCCGACTCCGCAAACCGTCACGTCTACTGTTACGCAGGAAGGGTCTATCAGTACTTATGTCCCCGAAATCACAATTTGGGGTACTGACGAGCCCGATTCCACGACCGAAGATGCTACGAGTACACGTCCGATTATACCATCTCCAAATTCATCTTTCAGTATGACTGCGGAAACACCTGTTACACCTTCAAAGTCCGGTACGTCTATGGTCGCAGCTGCCACCACTTCAAGCTCGAGTACGTCCACGACTACTCCTGGCTGGCAGCTGTTAGACAATAACGCTGCGGCTATCAGTATTGTTGCTGACGGCTCCGACCTCTACCAGCTCCATAGCTCTGGATTGATCTGGTTCTACACAGGTACCCCTATTACCGGTTGGCGATTGTTGGGCAATAAGGCTTCAACCACTAAGATTGATGCATCAAAGGGTAATCTCTACCAGCTTCGCAATACTGGTGAGATCTTCAGATATACCGGTACTCCAGTCACGGGTTGGCAGTTGGTAGACAACAACCCTGCCGCCCTCGACATCGTAGCCAGCGGTAACGACCTATACCAACTCCACGAATCAGGTTTCGTCTATAAATACATGGGAACTCCTTTAACTGGATGGCAACAGTTGAGCAACAGCAAGAATACCTTCAAAATTGCCGCTTCCGGTGGAAATCTCTACCGACTCGACAATGACGGCACTATCTGGAAGTACAATGGAGTGCCCCTCACTGGATGGGACAAGCTGAGATCCTCAGACTCAGGGATCAAGGATATTGTGGCACGCAATGCTGACCTCTATGAGCTTGATAATGATGGAAATATCCGGCAATATACTGGCGTTCCGATGACCGGCTGGAGGCAACTAGATAACAACTTTCGGACGATACAGATCGCTGCCGGAGCTGGAGGATTCTATCAGCTTCACAACTGGGGGGCTATCTGGCTATATACTGGCACGCCTATCACTGGCTGGAAGCTACTGGATGCAAACGCTACCTCTACCTACATTACGGCAGGAGACTCACTCTACCAGCTTCGCACCACTGGTTATATTTTTAAGTATAACCCATAGGTTCATCAATTGGCGATTCCATGGCTGCGCCAGTATTCGGTATCGAAAGTCGGGGCTCAAAGGGACCTGATTGACAGAGGATGGACTGAGGGAGGATGCATGGTATAAGAGCATGATATAGGCGGCCAACAGTGGGAACTTGATTCTCGTCCATTTAAAACTAGACTGCTCGTTCAGCCATTCGTTAGATCGTTCGTTATCAATCTTCTTGAACCTAACACTTACGTGCAAAATGCTAATTGCCGATCTGTATCAAAGGGTACCAATTCAGCGGTAACATCTTGAATCTACAACCATTTTACATTGTACATCTGCAGGGTAGGTAAAGTGGTGACAGGCACCGAAAGCGAGGAACTAGGTTCTCTCTGCTGGAATAAGCTCACAGCCACAAATCTCAACTGCAAATAACAATTCTAGCCTACAACTTAGACATCAATATCGGAGAGAGCGAGGAACGATGGCGCTACGCCACTGCATTTTAGTATCAATTATCAGCCGTGCATCCGATTACGCTGGCCTCTGTGAGCTGCATCTAGTTAGACTATGCTAAAGCAATAAAACCTCAGTGCAACGATTGATCTTAAACTGCTCAGAAATATGTTGCCATCATAAACAAGAGGCTCTATATTAGTTTTCCGTTCCTATGCCAGGCCGAGCCATTACTTTGGGAAAGCTCAATTTCTCCAAGCCTTTTTCAAGGCCCCAGCATCATGTTCAGCGTCGAGCGCCACTCCATTTTACATTTTATTAGCGATCAAGGCTTGCGCTTGGAATGTGTTTGCATTTGGCATCAAGTGTTCTGGACACAGTGACGTACGCGACAAAAGCTTTGACGTGTAGACAAAATATTATTTCCGGGCCGGCCCTCATGCCCCATCTTGCTTTGATCCATCTTCTTGAAACACGATAATGACTGATCTCTAAGCGCGACTGGCTTCAGCAAAGAAGCAAAATGCTCATATCAGTCGGAATAGTGTGTTCACTGTCCCTATCTCTTTTATGGCCAAGCGCCTTATACTGACATCTTGACAGGCCATCCAAGCAGTGTTACTGGGATTATCACTCTTTACAGTTATTCTTCGAAGCTGGACCAGGCTTTACTATGAGGGGAAGAGGCTCTCTCTTTCCGAGTACTTTGCATGGATGGGCTGGATCTTCGCTTTGGGATGGCTTATAACTTCGACACTCTCTATGCTCATTCTGGTTCGCCATCCCCCGGATGGAGATGGTCTTATCCCTAGCGTCGATTACCAGAAAGTAATTGACTCCGAAAGCTCTAGCCGTCACAAGCTCATTCGTCCTCAACTCTAGATAGTCTGGGTAGCCGAATACTTCTTCGATACAGGAATCTACTGGCCGAAACTCTCCATCCTCGCCTTTTATTGGTATCTCATACCCGATGTCTTCCAATCCTTGAGAGTAACACTATATATAATCACGACATACCTTGTTTGTTGCATGACAATATCAGTCCTAATCAACACTCTGATAGCGAGACCGATATCAGACAATTGGTAAGACTGCTAGAATTGAACCTGTTGTATTAAAACTTAGGGTTAACTCCTCCAGGTCAGTTGAGAACCAGCTGAACTCCGCCTGGAACTCCCTGCCTAATTTTCTGACTCAGTGGTGCTTGAACTTTTTAACAGATCTAATATGTGAGTTGATCCCTGGACTGAAAGCTCTTACAAGAAACAAGAGTATACTAACAAATACCAAGTGTTCTGTTTCCCATTCCTCATTCTCAAACATCTGACTTTGCGCACTGAGCAGAAACTTGGCCTTGTCGGCGTCTTTTCCCTTGGTGCAATCACGATCTCAGCTAGTCTCGCTCGCTTCATCATCAGCAACGCAGCAGATTATCAGCTTGATTACCCATCTGGTAGTACGTTTAGAGTTCAGGGCTTTTGATAGATACTAATTGCGCTAAAGATGCCCTCTGTATGGCCGAAATGGCGACTGCAGTTATCGTTGTCTGCCTCCCTGGCCTAAAGAAATTGATCATGCAATCGAGATCAACTACCAACACGGCAAGTCAAGAGTCCAACTCGAAACAGTCAAGCGTGGGCCACTCTTCGAACATGACGGCGTCCAAATCGAGGACGGCATCGTAGGCTTATGCGAGGTGGGGTGTCATGGACGATGAGATCGAGTTGCCTGGTCATCCCCAGAAATCTCATTTGCCTGGTGAACTAGAAGATGTGGGGAACCTACTGTAATATCATTTCAAACATGGAGGCAATAGCTGCAAGCGATAATATTATACACTAAGAAGTACCTCTGCTATCAAACTGGCGCACCGTAGAAGTAGCATTCAAGCATGCCCCATCCTCCCGAGTCTTTTGCTCACGGTGCTTTGGAATACAGAACCTGCCCATCCTTCTTGAACCCTGCAATTACGTTCTGTCCCTTGTCGCTAACAAGCCACTTGATAAATTCGGCTGCTTCTTTACCATTGGGTGCTTGTTCACTAATTAACGCATGGGCGGGATTCAGCAATGGGTCATCCGCGCTATCAGTCCCTGCTTTGTAAATAACAGTCTGGTTTCTGAGGTCTGCGTCTAGGGACAAGATGGTGCCCCGGTCGGTGATGGTGTACTCTTGGAGGATAATCGCAGCTGTTAAAGCTTGGATCGGGAAGGCAATGTATTGGTGATACCATGTTGAGTAGGCGGTCGCCCAAGGAACTTGACCTATGCCGGCCCATAGCAACGTCTCTTTGATGTTGGTAGCAGACTTGTCATAGCAGCTTAGGAACCTAACAGGAGGTTCAGTAGCAGGGCCTTCAGCCGCTTCATGGAGATTTACGAATGTGGTCATTATGTCATCACTTTTGGAGATGTTTGCTGGATTATCCTTAGGCCCGACGAGAAGGAAGTGGTCTCGAAAAGCGTAGTGGCTTGGACTTTTGGCGATGCCTTGTTTGATGGCAATCTCTTCCGCGGCTGGGTTGTACGTGATGCCGACATCAGCCTCACCCGTCTTGAGATACTGAATGCTGTACGTCGTGTCGCTCTTGATCCATCCCACCTGGAATGGTTTCTCGCCGTCTCCAACGCGGCTTTTGATGTATGCATTCGCGAGCTCTGGCCATCTCCGTTAGCATGGCCCTGCTTGTTTGCATGAGGATTTTACCCTTGATCAACCCGCTTTGGCCTGCACCTCCATTGGCAATAAGCAGCTTAATGGTGTCATTTTTATCATGATCGAAGCCACCTCCATAAACCGCTTCGGGAGTCACCGCCAAACAGCTACCGACGAGGAAAGAGATTGCAAGTAAATAGGCTTTCATAGTTACTACTTGGATGAAGAAAATTATGCTGATGATAGGGAGGAAAGTTCAGAAATTCATTCAATCGAATGACTGGGGATGATGGCATTTGAACCATTTGCATTACTGGTAAACAGACACGGTATGTATGGCTTTCGAGATTACGGTGTCTCTCCTCACCAGCTAAGACTATTAATTTTGCAACCGCGGTACCGACGCTACTGTGGAAATTGGAAAGACATCTACTTGGATACTCTTCGCACGCGTTTGGGGTTACATTCCACGGCCTGTTTTAGCACTCTGGTTGACGATCACAGGGTTTGTTAATCTGTTGGCCTTGATGACTAGCCACAATAGCATGCCTAAATCAATCTAGGTGCCGTAAGCGCTCAATAGCTGAGAAGAGCTATACTGGCATGTATTATGATAGAATCTGAAAGATGACCCAACGCTAACTGCATACATAAATAGCTTCCCCACTTTTCCTCAACGTGCGTTATTTATTTATTTATTCCCTTTCTTCAGTTCAGCCCATTTCTTGAAGACGCTGACAATGACGAGCAGCAAAATGCAATCAACGGCGGAGACAGCGCCGCGAGTAATTACACATCCTTTATCTTTTTACAGTTTTCCCGATTTACCAGTAGAATTGCGGCTAAGAATCTGGCGCTACTCTTTCCTCCCCCGCTGCGTTGAACTGCATGCCCGCAGATCACACTATGCCGATAATTTCCAACACGGAGGCATACCAAAATGGCAAAGTCGATGCTACAATCCCGCTGCACTGGCAGTAAATCTTGAGGCGAGGTCTGCCGCAATAGACCTTTATCGTGTCAAAATCCCCCTTGCAACGGTTGCTCCATATGAGCATGCTGGCGATGACATAAACGACCCTCATCGCGTCTTATACATCAACCCTGCTATCGACACCGTCGCTATACTGGGTGACCTAGACTACAGCAGAGTCTCACAACTTCTGACTGGCTTGCGAGCTAGTGATCCAGATGGAATCGGTTTGCAGAATTTTGCTGTCAGTTCCAGCTGGACGTATCATGAGGGAGCTGGTGACACGATCAGGATGCTAGTCAAGCACATGTTCCCGGAGCTCCAACAGATGACCGTGTTTATGTATGATGAGAAAATGCCTCCGGCGGACTGGGCTGGTGGAACGTGTAAGCTGCGAGATTGTAGCCATACAGACTACTATAAACGCTACGCAATGGGACGAGGCCGACAAATGAGGGATGGTGATGGGTGGATGGTAATTGGGAGGAAGGAGTTACAGGTAAAGGAGCTGAGATTTAGGCATGGATGGTAGTCAACGTCGATTCATTGAGAGTTAGAGCTCAATATAGCTCAATATAGCTCAACGAGATATCAAGTCAATACCCCATCAGCAAGGATAAGTCTCTCAATTTAATATAGGCAAAGAGACTAACAAGACTCTTATTGTTATGTGCTAATAACCTTTTTCCAAAACCCATTCTGCTGAAGTGAACTAGTCAGAGCCTCGATATTCTGCTTTTTGGTTCCATTGACATCAATCTACAAATATCAGCATATGTCCCTCAGTCGAGAGAAACCCAATACTCACAGATACCAAGATACCACGCTCTCGATACTCTTGCTCGACAGGAAGAGTCTCCAGCTCATATTCAGTAAAGCGCTTCTCAAACTTGTCTGCGCTGTCGTTGGTGTCTCTGCCCCGGTTCAGATATCTGGCTTTGGCGTTTTGTTTTGTGATCTGAAATGAGAGTACGAGATCCGGCTTGATTTGGAGACTGAGCTTCCCGTCATCACCTGCAGCGAGAGGCACTGTGTCCTGGTAAGGCCATGTCCCAAAGGAGTCCAATTGTTCAATGCATCGTGGATATCCGTCGACCAAGATACCCTTCACCTCCGGTTCATTGCGATTAATGGCATCGAGAATTTCGCTATAAAGGAATGGGTTGAGATCCTCAGAGGTCAGAAAGCCTTGATTGTCAAGCTTGCTCTGAATCTTGGCGGCAAGCTCGGTGGAGCGATTCACGCGCATCCATGCACGCAGACCATCACCGACTGAGTAGTGCACGAGATTGTATTTTTGCGCGAGATAAGCTGACAGCGTACCTTTCCCCGCACCCGGAGCCCCTAGAGCATGGTCAGAAACGGCAGATTAGAGAAGTGGAGGGGGGAAACGACTGTACCAATGATGAAGACGATGGCAAAGCTGCGGCTCTTACCGCCCGATGCGGCCTGGAGCTTCATGGTCCTGTTAGTTTGATGATGGTGGTGGTGCTGAGCTGTTGCCGAGGCATTAATCTTATCGTAACACAACCTCGTGTAACACAAACACAAACGCGACCCAATTGACAGTGAATCATTACCAATTCACCAAAGATAATGATGGCGTCACGTGCGGGGATGTGAACTGTCCCCGCTCCATTCTATGAAGTTCGAAACCAGCACTCATTCACCGGTCGGAAGTCATATTCTTGTAAGCCAGATACTGGGAACGGGCTGGTTTGGCTTATGATAGCTTTTGATTTCTCATAAATTACTGAACAATGGCGCTTCTCTTCTTTGTCTGGGATCTGCAGCTCTTGTATCGCTTTGCCATTCTTGTTATCTGTGGCTTGGGCATTGGTCGGATCATCGTAACCCGAAAGCAGTCCAAGACAGCGGTTGCTACACATTTGTCCAAAGACTTCACCAAAGAATCCAACGTTCCTGTGTCGGTCAACTACTTCCCTTCTCGAAAATGTAATTACACCTGCGGTTTCTGCTTCCATACCGATACCTCTTCCTACGTCCTTCCGATTGATGAAGCGAAGCGCGGCTTGAAACTTTTGAGAGAAGCTGGCATGCGAAAGCTCAATATTGCTGGTGGCGAACCATTCCTCTACCCTCGTCTCTTGACTGAACTGCTCAATTTTGGCAAGGAGGAGCTGGGCCTCGAAAGCATCAGCATCGTGAGCAACGGCAGCAAGATTACAGAGAAATGGATGCGTGAGAATTGTCAATGGCTGGATATTCTTGCAGTCTCATGCGATTCGTTCAACCCCGAGACGAACAAGAAGATTGGACGCGGCGATGACGGAGGGAATGTGATCCGGCTCTTCCGCATTGCGGAATGGTGCAGGGACTATGGCATCAAGTTCAAGTTGAACACTGTTGTCAATATCCACAATTGGAACGAAAACATGTCAGCTGAGATTGAGAGACTTGCCCCGTTTCGATGGAAAGTGTTCCAGTGTCTGATCGTTGCTGGTGAGAACGAGAACGCGACCCGATTGCGAGATGCGACAACGTTCCTCGTGACAGACGAACAATGGAAGACATTCTGCGACCGGCATAAGCATCTTCCGTGCTATGTTCCAGAAGATACAAATGCCATGGCAAGCAGCTACTTACTTCTGGATGAGTACATGTGCTTTTTGGACAAGGGAGAGGGCATGATGACAAAGAGCGAGTCAATCTTGAAGGTCGGCGTTGAGAAAGCAATGAGTCAGGTTGTCTGGGACAAGGGTTCTTTTCTCGATCGCGGTGGCATTTACGACTGGGGCAGATCCGATATGGAGAAGGAAGGTGGTTGCGGCGGCGGGAGTAATGAAAAGCTGCAGTGGTGATAGTCGATGGCATCAACGTCTTCGTTTAGACCGGCTGGGGAGTCAGCTTCGGAAAGCATGATATGTCGGAAACTGTATCGACACTGGCGATAGGTGTAAACACAAGCGAAGGACGAAAATGATTCGTCCTCGCATAATCCTTCCTCAGTTGGTCTAGTGCTTCACCTCAAAACGCGATTCCTTATCTGGTTTAAGCTTATCCTGTACCACATGACAACGCCTCCACACTCGCATTGAGATATCGGCTTCGCCTATCATGCCAAACGCGGGGAACAAGTTGGTATAAGTCACCAAATGCCCCTACCGAACCGTTATCTTGCACGGCGCGGGTCAAATTATTTAACGTATGGCATTGCCCACGGATCCATTTGACTCTCGAGACAGATTCGTATTCGCTCTCCTGCACTGCCATTGTTCTATTCATCATGCACCGCGAAACAGATCAACCGAGTCTTAAGTCACAAGATACCAAGGAGGTCTCGGAAATGCCTGCCAAGACAGACAGAGATGCCGTCGAATGCGGATCAATTGCTCCTGGCGGTGTTACTGTTCAGACCTTGAAGCCGTTCACAACATTATCTGCCCTCGGCATCGGATATGGCACAACCAACACTGCCGTCGGTCTCCTTCTTGTCCTTGGAAGCACTCTTCCAATGGGTGGTACACCTCTCTTCTTCTGGGGATTCCTTGTCATGGCGGGTGTTGGTCTTGCAACAGCTACGACACTGGCAGAACTCGCATCGGCCATGCCTCATCCCGGTGGACAGTATATCTGGGTCAATCGTTTATCCCCGCCCCGATATCGTCGCTTTCTGTCATACACCATCGCTGTTGTCAGCTGGCTTGCCGCGGTTGCTACAGGCGCATCGGCATGTCTATCAGTACCTACCGGCTTCTGCGCCATCATCTCCTTGCTCAATCCCAACTTTGTGTACAAGCGTTGGATGGGATTTGTTGGGTTTCAACTGTTGAACATCTTGACCGTCATTTGCGCCAGTTTCGAGCATGCCCTCCCACGAATCTCGAAGATCATGCTCCTCTTCAGCTGTATGACGATCGGTGTTATTTTCATCACGCTGTTTGCCATGTCTGACAGCCATGCTTCAGCAAAGGACTACTTCACAAGCTCGGTTAATATATCAGGATGGCCAAAAGGCATTGCATTTATTATCGGAATGAATGGTGCCAATTGGAGTTTCTCATGCCTCGACGTCGCCACCCACTTGGCTGAAGAAATGCCATCGCCCAGCACCGATATTCCCAAAGCTCTGATGTGGACTATCATTGTCGGATTTGGGTCTGGACTCTTGGTTGTAACTTCGGTTCTTATCAACGTACCAACCATAGATGGAGCTGCGGATAACTCAGCTCTGTCTCTATTTTACATGATTACCAAGAGTAAGGCGGCTGCTGTGGGCTTGTGGATTCCTGTTCTCATCACAACGGCTGGCGCAGTTTGGTCGATCCAGACATGGCAGTCCCGCCTTGCTTGGACCATCAGTCGCGAAGGCGGCTTTCCATTGCATCGCCATCTCAGCAAGCTTGCGCCTGCTCCTTTTCATACTCCCATCTGGTCGCTGATCTGGTCTGCTTCTGGGACTGCCCTATTCGGCTGCCTTTACCTTGGTTCAGATCTCGCCTTCAACTCTTTGATCTCGACGGGTCTGTTGCTCCAATACATTAGCTACAGCGTCCCTGTCGTCTTGGTTCTTTTGCAAGGACGCAGCAACTTTCAACATGGTCCGTTTTGGTACCCCAAGCTTGGACTGATTGCCAATATTGTCATGCTGTCATGGACAATGGTGGCTCTTATTTTTTATTGCTTCCCTTACTATACGCCTGTCACGGCTGTGCAGATGAATTATGCTTCTCCCGTCTTGGTTGGAATTGCTCTCTTGTCTTTGTTCTTCTGGTTCTTCCATGCGAAGAGCAATTATGAAGTCAAGGAGATTTTGGATGCCTGAGGAGTATCTGGAGTAGATAATAGGTATTTAATTCATGTTTTGGCGTATACGTGCAAGCATATTTGGAAAAGTTTCGTCCTCAAAACTGCGGTCCGAACGTCGGACAATCCCTTGAAAACAACGTGCACCAGTAATTCGTTAATTGATCAATGGCCATATAACTGATTGAACTTCTGCAATGTCAAATACAAAAGTCAGCTCTGTGTTTATCTCACATCTCTCAAGGCGCTAAGTCAGATGATCCGAGTTCTGGAGCTGGCTAGCATAGGCACTAACTAACTAACTTATCGTAAAAGCGGGGGAATCCACCCTCTTCATCTTGTAACATCTTCCCCTTGTCACATTCTTGTCTCCCTTCAATCCTACAAGATATTGACTGAGCCACCTCGGTCCCCACGCCGATTGATAATGCAGCAATCGAACAAAACCCCACACTCAAAGTCTCGCAATGGGTGTATCAGGTGCAAGGCAAGAAAGGTGAGCACACCCAAAGACATGCGCACTCATCAACTCATATCTTGAGAGGTTAAATGCGATGAGCGGAAGCCTGCTTGCATGCGCTGTGAGGATCAAAACTATGAGTGTCCAGGATATGCACTCAACGTGCGTTGGTCACAAAAGCACCAGACAAGGCCGAGCACCGGTGAGAGCTCTTTGCGACAAAGGAAGGCAAGGAGTCGGATCAATCTTTCTTCCAACTCGGTAGCCGAGGGTTTTCATCAGATGAACGGATGGCTCGATCCCTCATCTCAACTAGACTTTCTAATGCCAGCAGAGATGTTCAGCGTTGAAAATCTGTCGCAAGACCTCCTGGGAGCCGAATCCTCGTCGCGGATCGACGACAACAACATACTCGACTCGCCTGGCGGGAACTTGACAGTTTGGACTCTCCCTGAAGACTCAGGGTCAACATTCAGCATCGAGGAACCAATGGGAGTGATTGGACAGCTGTTTGGTGATTCCACGAGCCACCCAATGTTGCAGTCTCAGAACCCATCGCAGGAAGAGCAATCTCTCGTCCAGTCTCGATATTCATGCCCTGACCCGCACCGACACATGTCCAACACCCCAACCACTCTATCTGAATACTTTTTCCGAGAAGTTATTACTCTCTACTGTTCTTGGGATAGTGAACAAAATGTTATGCGCAATATCATTGAGAAGATGTGGCAGTCTTCCGGCGTCCTCTATCATACCATACAGAGCATGGCTGCAGCATGCTTGTCAAAAGACTTCCCGCACCTGCTACCGGTCGCTCGTGAGGAACGTTCACAAGCACTTCAACTTGTGAAGAATGGACCTCGGGAGGTAGAGAGGCAGGTAATGCTGCTTGCATCCATGCTTCTTGGCCATACATCGAGCTGGCTAAGCCCTCACAACCTTGCAACCGAGACCTTTCGAGCAAGCCAAAATATACTGGATGAAATTGCCACCGACAATAGTGACTGCTCAGAGATGTCCTTTTTTAGAGACACCATGGACTATTGGGCTATGCTTCTGGTCTACCTTACTGACAAGAACGAGCTGGGGGGGTACCATCGAGAGGAACGGATCGGACCAGCAAACTTGATGAAACCAATCGAACCACATCCCTACTCTGGCATTTCACAAGATATGGTGCGTGCACTGACCGATACGGGGATACTCATCTTTCAATATCGGAAACATATGTCCACGATGAAGTTCATGACGGAAAGCGATCTCGACGTGTTCAGAACTGCATTACGTGAGGGCAGACGGCTGGAACGCACATTTCTAGCACATCAAGTGCCAAGCGCTGTCCACACCAAGAACCCTGGCGATCCGAAGACACCACTGAAGCATCTGGAGCTTATGGATGAAGCATATCGATGTACAGGGCTGTTGCAGCTGTATCGGGTTTTTCCCGATCTTCTGAACGAAAGATACTCACCGTGGAGCAAGAATCACATTCTGCGCCCCTCACCAGCACACCAAGTGCCAACAAAGCAAGAAAGACAGCTGTGGCTTACACAGTTTGCTTTGCATATCCTTGGTATCTTGGAAGAGATTCCATTTGAGTCAAGAACTCGCAGTGCTCAGCCGTTCGTTATGGTTGCTATATCCGGTGAACTCAGGCAGACTTCTCGGAGTTTTTGTGGCTCTGAAGTCACCATCACAGACCCGGGAGTCTTAAGCATTGATGGTATATCTATCGAAGTGGCCCGTGCTCGGAAGTTTGTGAGATCCCGGTTGTCGGCGTATACACACATTCTGCCCTTGCGAAAGAGCCAGGTTATTCTGGAGCTCATCAATCAAGTCTGGTCGGCAATTGATGATGGACAGGAGGATGCTTACTGGTTGGATATTGCTTACGAGAAAAAATTGGGCACGATGATGGGGTAGTGTACTTAGTAGTTGAAGGTTGTTGCGAAGGATTCCATGATGCTATTGACTATTCTATGTCGCTGTCTGATATCTTACAACTTACCATCCCTGGCACCGCCAGGAAGAGCAATTTTTGCAAACTTGAGCAACGTTTGATCGGCTGTCAGCTTAGTCTGGAGACGTTCTTCTGTGACGAGGAATGCCCGAGGAAACCAGCCGCTGACATCCTCACCAAGCATCATCTTAACCAACGCCTCACCTGTCAGCCAGCATTTGTCCATCCCGTACCCGTTAAATCCTGCGGCTATCCACTGTCCATCGTCACCAATAGTTCCCGTCAGAGACTTCGGTATCCTGCCAACTATAGGAAGTCCATCTGCTGTGTGGCCTTGAATGCCCGACCAAATGGACTCGATCTCCGAAACGGCTTCTGATCCCCAGCCATTCAGAAACAATTTTGGTAGGACAGTAGAAAGTGCCTGCCTTGCTTCTTCAGGAACATAGGTATCGTCTGCAGTCAGAACATCCTTCATATAAGCCGTCTCGTTCCCTATCCAAATACTCCCCGTCAGAGCATTTTGTTGCAAATAATAGAGACCGGTATCGAAGAAGCCAGTTTCTACGTCGAGGGTTGACTTATGAGATAAGCTCCAAGATCGAGTTCCTTTGTATTTTGGAAATAATGGTCCCGGCTTTTGAACTGACATTGTTCCTCGGAATGGATACAGGCCTCCAGTCAAGTTGGGTAATAGGTGCGCCGCATGCCCATTCGTACAATGGATGACCTTTTTCGCTCGGATGCTCCCCCTTGGGGTAGTGATGGTGTATGGATATAGTCCCTTAGAGAACTCAACGCGAGTGACTGGCGTGTTGGTCTCAATACTCAGTCGACCAGAGTAGTTGTCTAACAGGCGTTGATAAATACCAGTCAGCAGTCGGTAAGGCCAAATTGCACCAGCTTCATGTTCAACAGCCCCAGATGCATTCTTGATATTCCATCTCTGTGACATGTCAGACTCTCTATGACTTCATTGCAGCATGAACTTGGAGCATACCTCTGGAACCTGGTCTCTTTCAATTATACTGTGATAAGCGCTGTACTCTGGCACTTTGTCCTGGAAACTCAGAACGGAGCTCTTCGCAGAAGCCCATGTCTCGTCGTCTCCAACTGCCATGACTTTTAGGACATCTCGTATCTGGCACTCTTCTTGCAAAGAAGGATCGAACTCTCTGACCAGTTTCATCAAATGATCAATATTCATGATGCTAAAGCGAGTGATCTCCTTTGCTGCTTCAATTCCATATTGTTCAGCTAGAGGACCGAACGTATGCCCAGATGCTGTGACAAGATGCCCCCCATTGCGTCCTGTTGCTCCACTCACAAGAGTGCGGGCCTCAAGCACCGTTACACGTGAGTTGACTGTAGATGGGTGTTCCAGGAGTGTCTTTGTGACACTGCAACCAGTAATGCCGGAGCCAATTACCGCAAAATCAGTAAACTTTGGAAGGTCTCTCGACTGTATCGAGGCCAGAGACGGGTGAGGAGGAACCTGCCAAGCTGAGACAGTTGGATTTGGTCTTGGTAGTCCCGGATCTCGAAGGATTGCCTTTGATACATTCTTGAGAAATCGGGCTGTGGCTGGGCCTGAATTCTCGTCAGCGAGTAAGCTCGTGTTCCCGGTTCACGGACATACTGAGATACAGGTTCAGCTCGTCGTCCGAACCAAGCTTGATTTGGCTTTCATTCTGTTTCTTATCAGTTGCCATCTCTGCTGCTTTTCTTAACCTAACTAAGTGGAAAGTGAGCAATCTCTCTATCTATATCACACTGGAGGAAGTCCGAGCTAGAACATGGAAGTGACTACACCAGTCGAGGACAAGGTACCAAGGTACCTCTGCCTCCTTGTCCAAGTCCGAGTCAAGCTTGTGCCGACGCTGCGACTTACTGTGTTTGGAAAGTGTGTGCGAGAGAGATAACGACAACGGAACGCGATTGGCGGGGTCAAGCATCTCTCCACTTTCGACAAGCCATGAATTTCCAACTAAGCTCAATCCGAGATAAGCCACAAAATAGTTTCCATCTGAAGAAGCACCGTGAGGGGTAATAAGTTATCCCTGCCTCAATCTCATTGTTAGCTTCATGTGAATTGAATCCAGCGAACCTTCATTCGAAGCCGGTGAACCAACTATTCCTCTTCTCAATCCTTCTTTATACAAAAGCATATTTCTCCGACTGTTAGACCTTTCGATCCGAGTAACAAAGATATTACTATATCTCACGAATCTACCAATACCCTTCCAGTCTATTAGTAACCAATTCTAAAAATGGGAATTTATATCACCGACCTCACAGAGGCAGACATTCCCGGGGCAGTGGAGGCAGTACAGTAAGTGGGACATACAGCGGTTAGTTCTTCAGTTGCTGACTGAACAGGCAAGCCTTTGTTGGAGATCCTTATAACGTGTGGGTTTATGACCAAGCGAAAGTGAGTGAAGAACATCCGTGATAAAATCTTTTGCAGATGTTCCTAATGCTGACGCTTATGCAAGTTTGACCGCCAGCGGAACTTTGAATCTCTCGCCATTCGAATGAGGTGGGGAATGCGCAATGGAATCTTTCACGTTGCCAAAGAAGAAAACAGTGATAAAGTGCTCGGCGTAGCGATGTGGCTACGTCCCCAACCAGCAGATCAGCCGCCAACATGGAATGACTGGTTCGAGAGCTGGAAACTTTACTTTGGACAAGTACGCATGAATCTGTGGTATGGTCGAGGAGGATTGAATGTCAAGGTATGTTATCCGAGATCCTGCCAAGTACAATGAGGGCTGATCAAGGTTAGCGTTATTACATCTGGAAGGATGCCCAAGCCAGTGCCCAATCAGCCCTGTGGAAGGACCCTCGTGGTTACTACTTTTTAAATATCATGGTTGTTGTCCCTGAGGCTCAAGGCAAAGGAGTCGGTGCCAAATTGATGAAAGCCGTCACTGACGAGGCTGACGCCAAAGACATGAGATGCTACTTGGAGTCAAGCCGCGACGTCCCCAACGTCGCCATTTACGGGCGTCTAGGGTTCAAGTTCCAAAAGGAAATGATTTGTGATGATGATGGCGATGCGATCAAGTTATTCACGATGATAAGGGAACCCCATGCTGAGCCATCCAGCGGGAGATAGACCTCAGATGCAAAAATGACAAAACTGCATGGTAAAACTATATGGGAAATAGCCTTTCGATACAGCATATCCAAATCTTGTATTTATCTGACTTCTGTTCCTCATTTCAGGGTTCCCAGGAATGATCGCAGTGCCGCCATCTCATCAGTCTGGATCGCGGAGAAACCAGCCCGGAGCAGCCTGCCTCAGACCGCCTCAGGATTGTCCAATGCAGCGCTGTCAGTGAAGCCTGAAGAGGCGACACTATCGAAAGTGTTGACCCAGAGATTGATTCCTGCCTCATGGAAGTGCTGCTGTATTGCATCGACCTGTGAGATGTCCCGAAACGAGGCTTCGCAAATTAAAGGCTTCAGCTCGAGAGCAAGCTTTACTTGTTGTTGCCAGTCATCATGCTCGAGATGGGTGCGTGCGATGAATGGAACGCCGTGTATGGTGATATTTGCTTTGATCCAAGCTAGATCATCTTCCGTCTTCAAATCGGCCCAGAAATCCACTTGCTTGTCGACGCCCATCTTCCGTGCATATGCCAGCACTTCCGGGATGACGTGTAGATGCTTTATGTCGAGGTGGATGTAAATCTTATCGCGTGTGAGGCCAAAGACGTCGCGTAAGCTGGGCAGCTTCTCCTCCGTAAATGGATTGTTTGGGCCTCCATCACGGTTCCTGAGTGGAAGCGATATCAGTTCTCCCAGAGTCAACTCTTCCGGCTTCCTGTCGACTCCAGTCATTCGATCCAGGGTTATATCGTGAAGCAGTACGAATTCTCCATCAGCAGTACGGCGTACGTCTATCTCAACAATATCGTAGCCAGCTTCAATGGCTCGTCGGACAGAAAGCAAGCTGTTCTCGGGAGCTTCATTCCATAAGCCACGATGGGCGACGATTGCACACTGGCGATGAGGGTCAGCGAAATATTCGGAATAGTTCATGTCTGCTGCTTCTCTCTCGTCAGACTTTTCTAATCGGTCAGATGAGATATAGACATGAGAAGTCGGTGAGGTCGTGAAAGGAATGCAAATGGTTCTTTATTGGTGGCTTGCTATCTAACTTTGTGCTGTTGTAGTCGTGGTGGATCCCTGCAGACCAAACAAAACTGACTCTGGCCTGTTAAAGTTTCCCCTAACCGCTCAAGCTATGACCTGTAATTCGCTGGGGATATGTTCGTCCTTCATTCCCTCTGATATGCCATTTTCACGTCGACCAAGCAGCTTGTCCTGTTGCGAATCACACCAGGAATCATGACTACACTTGAAAGAAGATGAAATGGGGAAGACTGCCTGCACTACACAATGCAATAAGCGTCATGTCCCTAAGATCTAAATTTGATGCCTCGAGACCTCTCGGAACGATCGCAAAGGTAAGTCCTATCATAGCAATAGTCATCAAGTCTGGGTAAGAGAGAAGAGGGGTATGGATGCTGCATGCTAAATGACGCTCTATTGTATTCTAATGCGAGCATAACGCAAGAAGCGAAAAGGTCCTCAGTAACATAAATCTAGATCTATATCGTACTTAAGGCTTAGGATTCCTTCTTGGAAGCAGCGGCGGCCGCGGCAACTCTCCTCTTCTTCGCCATGGTGTTGAAGAAAGTTCCCAGACAGAACCCAACCAAGCTGAAGAAAGGAGCCCAAGCCTCCTTTGGTACAAACAAGGTTGCAATAGTAATCAAGACAGGGTGCATAGCGCACATAGCTTTTGTCATGGGTACCAAACCGGCGCGAACTGCAGCTCGAGCTTGTTCGGTTGTACGCGCGCCAGCAATGACGGCCATTGATGCAAGATATACAGTATTTTGAATGGGGAAGAACTGTGATAAGTCAGATAAGTAGCTGACAGTTGCTGTTGGCGACAATAGGTTATCATACCAAGAGCATAGTGATGAGATTTTGCAAGACTACTCGTCCCGGAAGACTTCGTTGCAGAGTTGTGTTGAGAAAGTGGGTCAATGGTGCCGCGATACACGCACCATAAAACGCCATTTGGGGGACACGGGCAGTAATTGTTGGGCCGTGGCCAGGGAGCCCGTAGGCAAACCACGACGCTACAATCTCGGTCAAGGCTGACAATGACCCTTGAGTAAGCATCTTTGTCCTCAGTGGCTTTGACTGTAACTGTTTGAGGTATGCCTATGTTGGATATGTCAGCTTTATCTTCAAAGATACAAGGTACTCTAAGCATACACCCAGCAGCGCCTTGGCGTCAATTGTAGATTTGCCATTTGGCGAATTCGTTAGAGATGACATTTTGTTGGCGTGGCGCGACTTGTCTCCGGGGCGCAAGTGGGCGTAAGGCTGGGTAAGATAGAGGCAGTTGATGAGAAGTGTGAAGTTGTCCTTGTTTGATTTGATGACGGAAAGGAGAAAAATAAAGATGCCTGAGGCTGAACATTGTCCCTGATTAGCCGTGCACATCAGCCGGCGCCTCGGTCCCAGCTCCCCGACCCGCTTCCCCCTCTTATCGGAAGATTACTAGGGAATAACTAGAGAAACATGGTTATTTCCAGCTAACCTAGACCTGAAATTCGAACCATAAATCCTGGAAATATCTCCTCAAGCCATTATTAAAATACTAATTGCTAAGCTGAAATATTTAAACGCTATGTATAGGCATATGAAAAAAGGTATTCCTAAATTGCAGAAGTTTAAACAGGCACAAGAGCCGCAATGGGCATGCCAAGAGTTCAACCTTGGGCCTCATCAACAGAGAATTCAAGTGTTAAACACATGAGTGACAAACACGCGCATCGAGGCCCATCAAAGAACAAGTGTTCATGAGCACAGTTAGCAGACTTGATAGCATGGCCACCCTGGTTCTTAATTTAAGAATTTCTGGGCTTCTTGAATTATAGTACACAGCATCTGGTGTAAAGTAAATACATAACTACCTATAGCGGTTTGTCTTGACTCCCGCTCTAACTACAAGGATCAGGGAATCGGAATAGATACCTCAAATAGACTTGCCGCTGCACAGGAACGTGACATGCTTACTGTTCATGGTCCAGATAGTGTTAGTCTACGAAACTTGGTGCCCATGAACCCATAATCCCTTAGAATCCGAGGGTGCTCACTTAATGTTACTTTTATAGGGTATACTCTAATTTTAATTGGCCGCTGTCATTACGCCACATATACCAGCCTCAAGGAGGCACAGCAGTAAGGATCCAAGTCTCGATCTGCAAGCTATATAATCAGGGATACTTAAATCTGTACTAAAATAGAGCCTAAAAAGAAGTACCTCTAATATAGCTGATTTAATTGGTTATAATCTTTTAGGTACATCTTTTGAGCACCCTCAGATTCTAAGGGATATGAGTATGCGGATCTTCCTTCGCTACCTATTAGCATACCGTTCAGTCTTAACCTCCGGAAGAAAGGAAACATTAGACCTCAATATAAGGTATAAAAATAAACTCAGTAAGAGGTATCTTAATCTTGTGCTAAGTTACCTGAATCTTGTCATTAGCTAGGAACTTAGTTCCGAATTTCCGAGTTCTCTTCCCTTCCCTCAGCTACTTATTCCGATAACACTGGCTTAGCTACCCCTCATTACAGTGGTCACGCAGGAGCACCGTTGTTCAGAATAGGGTGTGATAATAAGATCTGCTCGTCAACAATACGTAGAGAAACACTGGCATACCAAGAACCCCACAACAACAGACGTACATACTGCCGGCCTTGGTCCCTTCGCTTAATGACCGATCAATTACTAAAACATGCACTATCATGCCGATTTGCCGGGTGGCACGCCAGTAGCCAATGTGAGGGTCGAGACCACGCGGGAAGAGTTGGAGTCTCCCCACGATTGGTGGGCATTACGCATGCTTCCCCATGGGGGGAGCCAGGATGCGGGGAAGAGACTTCCCTCACACGGATTACCGGCATCCTGGGCCACCAAATGTCAGGAACTGATTACACCTGGTTGGCTTGCTATAACCAAGGTTATCTTAAATGGGAGCTGCCTAGCTCATGTTAAGCTGAGTCGTGAGGGGAAAGTAGCTCTGAAAGTCGGTAAAAGCATCGGCAGTTACATCGCTTCCTTATTTAATATGCAAGGCTTGCATATCTGTGAGTAGATGTTAAATACAGCATGTCAGCAGTCTGACCCTGGTTTAACGGCCTACAGACATAGCAGTGAAAGAACGGGGACAACAGTATCATCATGGAGATGAATTCCAATAATGAGGTATGTTATTTACAAACATCGATCGCAGCTTGCACGCTAATGGAGATCGCAGGAGATCCACGCCATTGAGGCAGAGCTCCATACCGAGATTCTTCCTGGCACAGAGATTATGAGAGATGTCGCTTCGCATCATTTTGTCAAGGATCGCTCGGGCTCCAATCGTGTTCTTATTCCGCAACCCTCAGACGACCCAGCTGACCCTCTCAACTGGTCACTAAAGTGGAAAATGCTAGCGATCACTGGAGCCAGCATGTCCTCTTTCTTCCAAGGGTTTGGGCCACTTGCTCTTGCACCTATGTTTGGGGATTACATTGAAGCATTTCACAGCACTCTAGCAGATGTTGTGCAGTTCACTGGAGTCTGTATCCTGGTTCTTGGCTTCAGCAACTTCATATGGTACGTTGGGGGCACCCAATCCGAGAGGGTCTTTTCTAAGCTGGGACAAATCACTAAGAAATGCCAACAGGGTCCCGTTAAGCACTTCATTCGGCAGGAGACCGGTATACATTGTGTCTAACCTGATCTGCTTGGCCGCTATGATTTGGAGAGCTCGTGCGCAGACGTATGGCAGTTTCATGGGAGCTTGTGTGTACGTATTTAGCAGCAACAGTTGGCATGACACCTTCTGACTATGATACAGGCTGAATGGTATTGGAGCTGGTCCGGCAGAGTCAATCCAACCTGCCGTCATTGCTGGTAAGCCATCACACTGAACATGTTGAGGTGTCTATATCTAATTGCTTGCTAGACATCTTCTTCTTGCACGACAGAGGCAAGTGGAACACCTTGTACTGGGTCGTCTACATGGGCTCCCTGATGATTGGCCCCATCATCGGCGGGTCCATGGCTCTCCACGTTGGCTGGCGCAACTTCTGGTGGTTCAACGTGGCTCTTGGTGCAGTTGTGGTGATCTACACCATCTTCCTATTCCCAGAGACCAAGTTTGTCTTTACCATCCCCTTGAACACGCTGAATCATAACTAACAACGACCAGGTGGCACCGCCCTCATCCGAATGAGATCATCGAGGAATCCCGAGCGAACGAGAAGATGGAGGGTTCGGCCAATGCTAGCCACGCCGAGGCCTCCAGACCTAATAGCGATGGAATAACAGAGCACGCCACCAGCACCGAAAAAGAGGGAACATCCCCGGAAGGATTTGCGGATCTGTCGACAAGCGAGACAGCTGCAAGGGATCCGTATCTCGGGCGGGGAAAGCCGGCAAAGTGGCAGTTCCGGTTCTTCCAACCCAACGCACATCCTTTCAAGGCTATCCTTTTGGACCTGTGGATTCCTTGGAAACTGTTCGCATTTCCCATTGTCCAATTTGCCAGCTTCGTCGTCTCTTGGAGCTGCTCGTCATTCCTTACTATTAATCTAACCCAGAGCCAAGTTCTTGCTGCGCCACCTTACAATTTCTCTACGCAGACCATCGGTTTTACCAATTTTGCTATCTTTGCTGGAGCTTTGATCGGCCTTGCCACTGGTGGTCCTCTGTCTGACTGGGTGGCTGCCAAGCTCACTGCAAGGAACAACGGCGTTCGCGAACCAGAGATGAGATTGGTTGCCATGATACCGTTCGTTCTTATTATGTACCTTGGCAATATCATCGTCTCGGTTGGGTATGAGAACCATTGGCCATGGGAAGTGATTGTGCTCATTGGATATTCTTGCGCCGGCATCCAAGTTGCAGCCCTCCCCAGCATCTCAAGCACGTATGCTGTTGACAGTTATAAGCCTGTTGCAGGCAGCCTATTTGTTAGCATTACAGTCAACAAGAATGTTTGGGGCTATGGCTTTAGTAAATTCATTACCCCTTGGAGCGAGAAGGCTGGGTAAGTTATCTACCAGTTTCTTGCTTTAACAGTTACTAATTCTTGCAGATTCATTGCACCTATCATGACCAATGGAAGCTTAGTTTTCCTCTGGTGTCTGTTTGGTATTGTATTCTACTACTACGGCAAGACATTCCGTCGTTGGACCAGGAACAGCAGTGTCCATAGGCTTTAGTTCTTTAGCAGATCTTGTAATATTATTCAATAGGCATTCTATCTAAGTAATAATAACTAAACAAGGTTTTTCACTCTATATATCTTTAACTTCTTTTTATATATGTATTCATTTAAAGTACATACCGATATTGACAGACATGACAGACACTTCCCTATAACTCCCTACAGTTAACTAAGCAAAGCAATCCAGTTATGCAGCTGAATCTAATAGACTAACTTAGCCACTCCTGAAAACTAGACTGATAAAAATCTTCAAAGCGTTGGAGAGCAGATTATCGTTAGCATCTGAATTAAGCTCCATCACGCTTATCTAATATAAGCCACTAGCATAAATCAGTCTCACCTCAGCCATTTCATCTTCGCCAATTCAGGGTCTCTCAAAACCTCATTCAGATACATTCCCATCTCAACAAGCACGCTAATTATACAATGAGACAAAAACACTTTTCAGAGCGAAGCAAAACGGGATGCATGACTTGTAGGCAACGACATATGCGATGTGATGAAGGCCGCCCAGATTGGTAAGTCATATCTCTTCCCCTTGGGCCTCAGGGTGGTTGGGTATTTGGTATGGTTTTCGAATTTTGAACCCAATTCAACGCCCACAACCTTTAATGGAAACATTGGATTTAATCTTTTATATTAGCTTCAATTGTACAAGTGCATCTCATGTATGCATTTACGAGCCTACAAGAATCCCCAGGCGGGAAAAAACGGCTTCAAAACAACCGGGTGCAATCGCACCTTGGTCAATACATCAACACAGCAGCTCATTGCAGATAGCGAGCGTAGCGACTGCAGAAACGTCTACAAGGTCGAGAGCTAGTCACTTGTCAGCGCACCGACCTTTGACCCTGGGTTCACTCTACGTATTTCCGATTGAGATGCCGCTCAAGTCCAAACATCTGCTACAGTATTGTAAGTACCAGATACCGCCATATACCGATCTCACGCTCTCTGTATATCTAAAGACCTTTTCCAGTCTCTCAGCTCCCGCCTGTTTCCGATAAATTGCTACAGTCTTCTTCGAGTAAAAGGTAAGACAGAGGCTGTCAAGAAAGATCTAAGATACGTCGTGCTTATGTGATATCAGCATAGCAACTGCAATAAATAGCCCATGTGGCCTGCGAAATATCCTCATGATTGCCGCATTTCGACATGCATGGAACTACAGCCGTCTGGGCACTTTTAAGTAGACATTTCTATACCACAAAGCGCAGACCATTCGCTTGGTGAATGAACAGCTGCGCCCTTCCGCCTTCGTCCCATTTTGCGCTGATCATATTGTCACGCTCTGTTTTTCGGAGGTTTGAACTATCCTTAAGTTCATCGGAAGGGACGATTTAAATAACGTGGTTGCAGTGTACCTTTGGCAACTTTGAGGCTGCCGATACGCATCTTATGGGGATGTTGTCGTATATGGAGACTCGGGGAAACCCTAAGGACGAGCAAGACGCAATTGCTCATGAAATTTCCGAGCGGTATTTCATCGTGTAAGTGAGGAATAAAAGATCTATGGTAGGTTCTGATTTATTTCACAGCGCATATAACATGATTCAAGGTCTCAAGAGCAGGTTGGACGATTACCTAGCGTCCCCTGCTGGGGCCGCATTTAACTCTCGCTGCCAACTAAGCCCCCAAGAGCTAGAACAACTTATTCCTGAATGGCATTCATATGAAGCGAATGGCGCTGGACTATGCCTTGAGGCGATGAGCCTCCTTCCCAGCTTTTTCGCTTCATCAGCGGTTTGCCCGAAGCTTAACCCTGTCAACCCATCCCGCGTCATCAGCTGCCTCAAAGGCATCACTCGTATCTTTGAGATGAGAAGCTCTTGCAAGCGTGGTATCTCACATGATACTTCGCTGTATGAGCTCTGGGACCATGGAGACCCTTCCAGGCTTTTTTCTGCAGTTGTTGAAGCTCATATCGAGTCATGCTCACCAGCGTCCGCTGTCACCACTGGACCTCGTGCGCATCTGCAGTCTTCATGGACTGGGATCATCGTCACGTCAGGAATGTATCTGAACAGCGTATTGGGTGTTTGGAATTCCGGGCAACCTGAACAAGATCAGTTGCTCCACTACATCATGCGGTCTAGCTTCCAGGATTTAAAGACATGTTTCGTAGGATCAGATATGCACAGCCCTTCATCGAGGGATTTAATATTCTGGAAATTGTTTGGTTCGGCCTTTCATCTTACTCGTGCTAGGTTGGAAGGTTGCAATACATTGAGTGATGGCCTGAGCCTCCAGTTCAAAAGTATGATACGGGTTGTTGCAAGGGAAATGAATATGCTGTCATGGCAAGACGCAAGGACTAGGCTTGCTCAAATAGTTTGGCCAACGGACTTTGACCGGGAAGATCTGGCGAAGGGTTTGTGGCATGAGACAATGGCGTACCAAGTAGGGGGACTATAAAAGTGGTATCAAGTCTATTGATGTTGAGGAATGGCCATTCTGAACAAGCCTTTTGATATAAATAGGAGGTTTACGTTTGCGTCGAAGATATTATATAGCTATCAATAAAACTTAAAGAAGAAACCTCTTAGCAAGCTAGAGAGAACAAGGTGAAGTTGTCTCCTGTAAGGCCAGTCGAACTAAGAGTAGTAAGGTCTTTATATTCCAGATCACGATTATCAATATCTGAACTTCTCAAGGTTAGGATTTGCATCTATTCATAGCAAGAATCATGATTATCCCTGACGAAAACACTCTAGACATTGTCCTGATCGTACTGACCCAATCTAAAGCTCACCAACCATAGTATGTCCAGCATTTATTCTCATCGAAGCTCAAGATCAATTAATCGTCGCAGATACAATAGCTAGAGGGTGGGCAGCATCCGATCTTATCTAGATGATGCGCCTTCTTCTTGCTTTTGTAGGTGCGCCCTCTACTGTGGTCAACTGAAACAGCTTTGGGATTCTGGATAATGTGTTTTCGCACCTTGTTGGAAAGGGGAATATCTAATAATATCTGGATGATAATTTAGCAACGTTACATGGCTAGCGCTATACCGCTTCTGGACAGTTAGACGGCTAGTGTCCAGCTTCTACCCTGGTCACTTACATGGTTGGCATCGGGTGACACCTGAAGTCTCTCTGATACGCTGGAGATGTCAGCCGTTGACGAAAGTCCTGCTTCCTGCTGTAAGGCACTTAGTAACTTGAGGGCAGTGCTGCTGAGAGGCGGTATGGAAATCGCATAAAGTTGTGTCTGAGAAGAGACCAGTGATTGCAACCACTCTCAACTGTTACAACTTTCAACATGGTCAATATCACTTGCGCGGCTCGAGAGGCCATTTTGGCATATAGTGGTCTTATCGCCCTTGGTGGAGATTACACCTACTCTCTTTCTGACCTTTCTCTCAAAGTCTCATCCTTTTTCTAACCCAATTACACTTCCTTTACTCTGGGAAAACCCAACATATCACCAAATCAATCTGTGGTTGCTGAGAACTTCGCTCTTCTGTATACTGATTGGAGGGACAATGGCCCCGGCACGCATGTGACTGTGGACGATTATCGCGTCGAAGCGGTATCGAATGAGTCTGCCGTGTGTTGGCTGACCTACCGTATCTCACCTGATGAGGAGAAAATGGAGGGGTGGGAGTGGACCAATGTTTACGGGTTTCGAATTTGGAAAGGGATGGCTAATGGTCTGAGTGGTGGTTGGGAGTTTGCTGTTGGAGATGAGGAGCATCAGCAATACGAGGCAAGGTTTGGAAAGTAGTCGCGCAAAATCAGCTCATATGCATCGAACAAACTTGGGAAGTGTTAGATCAGCTTAGACAATGTGCTCTATTTTTGTTTACCTGGAACTGTTCTATAATAAAGTATCATCTCATAATGAATCAAAGCAACACTGCCTCTAAACCCAGAGACTTGAGGTGTAAAGCGGCTGGCTTGACCCTCTTGGAGGCAGATCAGACTATTTCAGGACAGATAGGCGGCTAGTCCACTAGCGCTTATGTCTTTCAGGAACCTTCAAGGCAGGCGGGCAGGGTATGATTATGATTGGATTCATGCGTTTCAGCACTGCAAAGAACTTTTGTTTAATGCCCGACAAATCATATACTTATACGCACAAGCCGAAATTTTCATTGATACTACAGTACCTGCCCCTGGCCCTGAAGGCTACGTGATATCATAGCCTAGACGATTTTTAACCATGTTAACACCGCTAAATTATTAAATTATTTTCTTCTTTCTTACACTTCTGACGTTTCTTCCATGATTTTCTGGATCTCCTCTTTTAAGATACAGCGCTTCCATTATTCATTTTCAATCGTCTATCCTATAAGTCATCTCATTTTCACGATGATGTTTGCTAGACTGTTTATTTCGCTAAATCTACTCTCCACAACATTGGCGCAAACCTGTTACTTTCCAAATGGAAATACGGCACCCAAGCAGTACAAGCCATGCGGGTCTAGGAACACAACTTACTCGACTTGCTGCTCAACAGATCAAGATGATCGATGTTTGCTCAATGGCTTATGTTCGTGGTCTGATCACTACGACTATCGAGCTGCCTGTGCAAGCGATGATTGGAGTGGATGCCAAAAGATATGCCCCATGAGTGAGTGACTGCAACCTCCGAAGCCCTCGACATTTAACTAATCCGGCTGTCAGAGAAAAACAATACATGGGTTCAAGTCAAAGAGTGTGCGTCGAATGAGTACTGCTGCAACTTGGATCAAGACAATGATTGCTGTAAAAACAATTCGGATCGTTTTTCGCTGCGAGCTCCTCCTCTCCATTCTGATCAAAAAAAGTCAGGCACGCCGGCTGGTGTTATAGCTGGCGCAGTAGTTGGAGCAGTTATTGCCATTATTATCGTTTCAGGTCTTGGATTCTGGTTTGTTCGCCGGAAGAGACAACGGAGAAATGATAGAAACATGATTATGACGGATCAAGAAAACAAAACCCCTCCAAAATCTAGTCCAGCATCTGGTCCATTGATTGTGGAAGCTGATGCAGGTCCCGAACATGTCCTAGTGGAGTCTGATGCGCAGCCTATACAGCCAAGGGTTCTTCACGAGCTACCAGCATAAGTCATATTGAGAAGCTAAACGACATAACGCACAACAGGGGACTTGATATAAACTGCTAAAAGATATAAACGTTTTTCAAATCCTTTAGCGTTGAACATCCGTGACTCTAACCCCAAGGATAAGTTAACATCACAAAACAGCAAACTGTTTAAACCGAGAACCGCCATTTATCAACTTCGCTGGCCGCTTCAACTTGTTCCTCTTCTAAATGACCCTTTGACTCAAGCTTCTTATTAAGCCATAGATACTGCGCGTTAGACACGATCGCGAATACCAGGGCGATAGATGCCAGGGTGAGAATGACCGTAAATCCTGTCCTATATAGTGGCGCATCATGGGCCTGGAAAATCTGAGCCCCTGCCAGACCAGCCGCGTTGGCAGTCATGATAAGGAGAGCCATTGTGATGGACCGTTCTGCAGGATTGCGAATGTTGACAGCAAGCCACGAACCATTCAAAGGATGAGCAGCAGACCCCCAGATCGTAGTAAAAATGAGGATGCCATACTTGAGATCGCGATTTGTGCTCGTGGCCAATTGCCTAGTCGCGAGACAGAAGGCAAAACTCAGGACAGTAGCGATAAGAATCAGAAAACCTCGCCTCCGAGTTTTATCTGCAATCCATCCGAACGATAGATTTAGGACAATGACAATCCAACCGCCAACAGATGACAGTGCGTTTGCTTGAAGGCGGTCATAGCCATAACTTGCAATGATGGACGGTTGATATGTTCCGAGTGGTGAGATAATGGCAATGCAGCAGAAGGAGACAGTCAGCTGCGGGTAAATACACCACCTGGAAAAGGCGGACTTGATGTCAACCCACTTCACATATTTGTGTCTTGGACCTTGGCTAGGATTGTCAAGGTTAACACGTTTAGTGAGGATGTGGATCTCTTGCGGTGTAAAGTACAAGTGGCCGAAGATGTTTGATGGGTTTGCGGGAGAGTTTGGCATGAGAAGGGCGAAAACAACACCGATCACTATGGTGATGATTCCCTCGAGGAGGAACATCCACTGCCAACCAGACAATCCAGCTATACCTCTCATCTGGAGGATGCCATAGGCAATAAGTCCACTTGCGGCCGAAGCAATCATGTTGCCAAGGAAGAAGGCGGTGAAGCGTCTGCTGGTCTCATTGCGTTTGTACCACTGCGTCAGGGTATACAGGCCGGCAGGAATGAATCCGGCTTCCAAAAGGCCGAGTAACAGTCTAGTAGCATAATATGCACCGACGCCTTTGCCTTTGATGAATGCTTGAAAAGTGGCGACCAAGCCCCAGCAAAAGATCTGGCAGCTAATCCACTTCTGAGGACCCAAGCGATAGAGAACAAGATTACTTGGCAGCTCTAGCAGTACGATTCCCAAGCTAAGGAGCTGGTTTCCGACGTTGAACTGGTATTGAGTGATGCCCACTTCAGGGAGGAAGAAGTCTGTGAGGGCGTTGCCGATGTTGCCGCGGTCGAGCTGCAAAACAAAAAAGCCAGCGATAAGCAGAGGCATGATGAGTAGATCCAGCTTGCGAACAAGAGCCCGTTCTTCGCCTTCGGACCAATCAATGAGGGACTGCTGCTCAGGGACATTGGAGTCATTATCTAGACCCGAATTGTGGTCATCCACAGTGGATGGAAGTGACTCCTTTTCAATCATCATGTGGGAGAGTGTAATTGGTAGGAAAAGGTAATTCTGAATGCTGAAGCAGCAGTGCATGCATGACAATCGTTCATAATACAAGACAGAGGATATATAATTATTCTCACAACCTCTTTTACATCTCGCAATCAAGACGAGGCATTTCGCAATACTCCAACTTTCAGTCTATTGCAGTCGAGTCTTCGTCAACTCCCCGAGCAGCTGAACAAAACGATCTGTAATACCCTGCAATGATGGAAGCCGCTGCGTAGCCGAATCGAACAAACCAATGAGGCCATGATCCGAGCGACAGCCCGGTCTCTCTGGCTTGCTTAGCGTTATCATGGGTGAGGGCTAGCTCCGATGTGTCAGACGCCATCGACATGTGAATCTTGCGTGCTTGGAAAATATTAAATCTGGGGCCAATGGAAGCATCATCCGAGGCACACCAAAAGCTGGAGTTGGTTAGTGAGTGGGGGCGTTGTTTTGACAGTTACATTTACGGAGAACAACCCACTGCTTCCTACTCCATACTCCCCGCCAAATATCTCAAGATGGCTGCTTGCCGGTCTCAGCCGGGGCCCGTGATAGACTGTGATGCCAGTCGTAGTACGTGTGATTGCTTACATATATAAAATACCTCCTTTTTCTGTTTCAACGGTCGAGATAGTCGACCCCACAACACCTCTACGTATGTCCTTGAACCCCCTACATTCTTATTCTACTCTGCAATCATGGTTGTTGCAAAAAGACCCAATTTCCTTATCATCGTTGCTGATGACCTTGGCTTCAGTGATGTAAAGCCATATGGCTCCGAGATAGACACCCCTGTTTTGGACCGCCTTTCCAAAGATGGCATACGCATGACCAACTTCCATACCGCCCAGGCATGCTCACCCACGCGAGCAATGCTTCTTTCTGGGACAGACAACCATATCGCCGGACTTGGTCAGATGGCCGAATTTGCCGAGATGAAGAAGAACCTCACTGGCAAGTATCCTGACTACGTCGACAAGCCTGGCTATGAAGGATACCTAAACTGGAAAGTGGCTGCTTTGCCTGAGATTCTTTCTGACGCAGGATACTTGACTCTCATGTCTGGAAAGTGGCATTTGGGAATGACTCCTGACGTGTCACCAAGTGCAAGAGGTTTCAAGAAGAGTTTTGGTTTCTTGCCTGGTTGTGGCAACCACTTCAACTACGAACCGCAGTTCGAGGCTGACCAAGATACTATGCTGTTGACCTCGGACGGATTTTGGATGGAGAACCAAAATCCTGTGGATAGAAAGAAAGACCTACCTGATGACTTTTATTCTACCAATTTCTTCACAGATAAGTTGCTTGATATGTTGAGCAACAGAACCGAAGAGGAAAAAGAGCAGCCCTTCTTTTCATACTTGGCTTATACGGCGCCACATTGGCCAATGCAGGCGCCACAAGATGTTATAGACAAATACAGTAAGCTCTCAGTGCACGCCACCAAGCTTCGGTACTGATGATTCTAGGCGGAAAATACGACAACGGCCCCGACCAGCTCAGACTAGACAGGCTTGCCAGACTAAAAGAGCTGGGTCTTGTGCCAGCTGATATCGAAGCAGCTCCTCCTGTTGGCTTCGAAGCTGGAGTGAAGTGGGAAGACCTCACAGCCCACGAGCAAGCTGTTTCTGCGAGGAAGATGGAGGTTTATGCAGCAATGGTCGACCTCCTTGACCAGAATATTGGGAGAGTCGTAGATGCACTTGAAGCATCTGGTGAGCTTGACAACACTTTCATCCTGTTCATGTCAGATAATGGCGCAGAAGGATCTACTCTGGAAGCTGCACCTGTTTGTCCACCCCATCTTTTCAATGCGAAAGTTCATACTGACTGTAAAACTTAGCTCTTGTCATCATTCAAAACACTTGGAGAACTTATAGCTGCACACTATGACAATAGTCTCGAAAATATTGGCAAACACGATTCGTACGTCTGGTATGGCTCTCGTTGGGCATGCGCTGCTACTGCGCCTTCTCGCGGGTTCAAGGGATGGTCAACCGAGGGCGGCATTCGCTGTCCTTGCCTCATACGCTTCCCTCCAATCTCATCGGCTCCTGAGTCTATTTCTCACACCTTCACAACAGTAATGGACATACTTCCAACCATCCTTGACCTTGCACAAGTGCAGCACCCAGGGCGAACATTTAGAGGTCGAGAAGTTGTCAATCCCCGAGGAAAGTCCTGGGTCAACCATCTCTCATCTCCTACAGATTATCCTACCGTTCATCAGGATGCGGATCACATACATGGCTGGGAGTTATTTGGTAATCGTGCCATCCGTAGGGGAAATTGGAAGGCAGTTTTGTTGGCAAAGCAAGGCGGCGACAATTGGGAGCTATTTGACGTGGAGAAGGATCCTGCTGAACAACATGATCTATCAAAGAAGAGGCCTGAAATTTTGGAAGAAATGCTAGTGCATTGGGCTACGTACGTTGCCGAGACGGGGTTAGTGGAAGACGCGTTCTGAGGGAACGATTGCGTGATTGAGGTCCACATGGTGTTGAGAACTATGGGCCAGATCCCTTATCACTGCCAGACTTAGAGTAGCATTTCATCCCAATTACCTGCTGATTCCGTCTAAAATCGTCGAAATGGCCTATAAAAAGACACGCACTGGCTGCCTGCAGTGCAAGACGAGAAAAGTCAAGGTAATAAACAACGTCGACTGACCAAGATGAATGATTGCTCACAGCCATCTTAGTGTGACGAAGCGATTCCATGTACAGCCTGCGTCCGTCGGAGCTCGACATGTAGCCTTACAGCCCAAGAAAGGTCATCGCGAAGCAGGACGCGATCTCCACCAATCCAGGCTCTGGAATCAACCACCGACATGACTCATTTCCAACGAATTGCTCCATCTCCAACATATGGCTTGACTGCACATGATAGAGAGCTGCTATGTCACTGGCACCAAGTTGCTCACAAGGCCATTGTTCATCAACGAGGATCGGAGGACCTCTTTCAGCACGAAGTAGTCCACCTTGCATTAGATCATCCAGTTATCCTGAACCTAGTACTGGCCATATCCTCTTTCGAACAAGCGCACACTGCCCACCTATCACTGCCAAACGCGCCAGGAGATCGGATACGAAGGGATATCTACGCTTCTCTGGGGTTCAAGTATTCTCAGGCCGCCGCAGGGATGATGAGACACGCAGTAGCGAAAGCCAATACCGATAACGGCCCTGTGTGCCATCTTGCCTCTGTTCTCATGATGATCAACTCCTATGCCCAAGGCTCAGTTAAAGAGCTTCTACGGTCTAAGGACGAGCCTTCTACTATGCTGAGCGACCTGCTCGTCACTTGCAGGCTCACAAGAGGCGTCAGGGCTATCGCCGAAACATACGGCGTCATAAGGCCAGAGCGTCACGAGCTTATACTCTTTGTCTCTGAGGGCGAACCGCCAGACCATGGGCCCCTCGATCCCGTTCTCAACATGCTTGATTCTTTGACATTTTTAGGACAGGTAGAGGATCCGAACATCAGAAAGATTTGCCAGGACGCCTTGGATCTGATGAAATGGCTCGTAAGAAAAGCCCAAACGTCAGAGTGGTGCCCAGCACATCGAGCATCATTGCAATGGATTTGCTTAGTTGGGAAAGAGTTTATGAGACTCGTTGAAGATCACGAGCCTGCAGCTCTTGTGCTGCTCTCGTATGGCTGCTTCCTGGATAATGGAAATAGTGGTAATAACTTTGCAACCAGAGGGTGGAGAGAAGGTGTTTGTGCTGAGATTAAAAAGATTATTGGTTCGGACTGGTCATGGGCAATTTTAGTAGATTAGTATCATAACTATGGTTAGGTAATGTATTTATCAGATGTCCTGAAATAAACTCATTTAATATTATACTTTATAATTATCTTTTATATAAGCCTGGATGGATTAACGATCTCAGTTATATCTTTATATTTAGCTCTTGACTAGGAAAAAAGGATATCGTATAGCCTGAAGGACAGCCCATGCTACCAGTTTAAACTCTTTCTTAATTATAGAACCTCCATTATGGATCTGATTTACATAACACTCACAACGTTTGCTAGGAGCCAAGTGTGAACAAGGCTGAACCTGATGATACTAGGATAACTGTAGCTGCTTTGGGAATAGTACATGGGCCCTTGATAGACTCAATCAACCCTCTTCAGAGTTTCCCTCATAACTCTTGGTGTAAGGCCAATTGCTTTCCCATTATCATCAATCTCAAATTCGAAATCATCAACCCCAATGTTGCCATATGTCAACGAGTCAACTCCTCCCCACGACAGGCAACCGCCACTAAAAGGGCCAACACTTGCCTCTGTCGTGTTTGTCTCAGCCTCTGATGGTGATTCATCGGCAAGGTGAGCTTCAAAGACACCCCTGAAAGAGACTCTCTTGATTCCTTCCAAACCCATTGGATATAGCCTTAGCACTGGTATCAAGTCCAGCCCTGGCCATGTAAGCGCGGCCAGCATGGCTAGCACGTCAACGCCAGCGCGAGTCCACTTCCTTACCAAGAGAGTATCGCTCATGGTAACAGTAAGTCGACTCTTGGGGCCCTCGAAAGTGCCAGCAAACCGCGTAACGGCGGTATCGCGGGCCGTGTTTTCGGCGGCTGGCAGTAGTGTCTGCGCGAGGAGGTCAGGAAGATAGCTTAGCAAGTAGGCACGGTTAGTTCCTGCGATGAGCGCCACGAAACCAACCTCGTGGTCGGGCGAAAGGACAATAATCGCAGTGTAAAGGCCAATGGCGCCGTTCTTTGTGTAAAGATCAACGATCCGGCTGCCGCTGCGGCCGAGGGGCATGTACGTGCGCCGGATCTCCCAAGGCATACCAACAGACATGTGAGTGTCCGCGGTATGGGTAATGGGCTTCAACCAAGAGCGGGTTTCGGAGGGGCTGAGTATAGAAGAGCTGAGGATGGATTGACCCATGCGTGTAAGGTCTGCAGCAGTAGAAAACATGCCGCCATAGCTGTGAAAGGTTACGCATGTGAGATGTGCAATGAGGGTGATCGCACTTACGGGCTGCCATCTGCTGTGGTGATGTTCCACCATGAGAGCTGCTCATTATCGGGGATCATGGCGTTTTCTTTGCTCTTGGGCGCCTCGAGACCTGTTCGTTTCATTGCTAGAGGGTCGAGCAGGGAGGATTCAAAAGACTTGTGGAATGGCTTTCTCGTCATGCCCTCGAGAGCATAAGCAAGTATTTGGTACGCGACGTTAGAGTAAACCGGGGTGTTGGCAGTTGATGTGATGGGGAAGAAACTCTGTGCCGTGATGCCCTGGAAGAACTCTGCGTGAAACGTATCAGCAAAAGCGTCCAACACGCTGCGCATGGATATGTACCATTGCGGGAGCAAGGCTTCAGAGATGGGTCTGAGACACTACACTGTGGTTTTTCTTTCTTACTGAGGATCGGGAGACCATACAACTCGGGATTCTGGTGAGTTGATTCGATAACGGAACTCATATCGAAGAACCCGACTAAATGCTAGTATTAGAAGAGATGAGTTTGCCTCTTCTCAGGGCGGTACTAACAGTTTCGGCTGATACCAGCCATATGTCCGGAAAGCTGCCCAATAGTAACCTCATCCCACTGCACCTTGCGGGTGTGATCACCCTTGTTCTTCCTGGACGCAAGAGCGAGTTCAGGCACCCACTTCGTTACCGGATCGTTCATGTGTTTCATCCCAACCTCGACGAGCAGTGTATAGACAGTAAGAAGCTTCGAGACACTACCCACGCGGAACACGGTATCGTTGTTGAGTGTCCCTGAAGTCAAGGAGTTCTTCATAGAGGGAGGGACGTATCCATGCTGGAAAAGGGTGTCCGAGGCGGAAAAGGCCTGGACGTAGAATGTAGTGTTGAACCCTTCAAGAGTGCCATTACGGTCAAGCTCGTTGAAGGTAGCGTTGAGCAGAGCAATAGAATCAGAGAACGCACTGGACTGGAGCGGATGCTGGACGGGCGGGAAGATGGCTCCTAGTAGAGGACATGGGGTCTCTTGAGCATTGGCCTGGTGCAGAAAAGCAGCAAAGCCCAGAGTTAGGGCAAAAATAACGTGCCTCATAATGGGATAGAGACAGGATATTATTGGAATGAGAGACCAGGAGAAATGAATTTGCAGAGCGGGTAACTTGATCAACTTATAGAAGAAGGCGCGTGGATCAGAGATAATGGTCCCGCGTGTAGGTGCTTGGATCTCCATTACGCCAAGGCAACAACAGAGATAGTTTGGCCAAGAGTTATTGTAGAATATGCGACAAGCTATTTGAGTGGCCGGCTCGCTCAATGGACTAATATGTGAGCTCGTGTAGTTGTAATGACATATTGTAAATAAATGCAGTGTACACAGTACAAATGGTTATGCTTACTTGTACACCGCCGAGAGATAGACAAATCAGAATGTGCTTTGGTTGTACTTGTTCTGTGATTGGCCGGCTCGCTCAGGTTGGTTGAGGGGGATCTGATAGCGCCGGGCTAAAGCGCGTGAATGGAGACTTATTAACTGCCTGAGCAGGCTGAGCTTATCTAGGGTATCCACGCTGCACAATTTGACCTCAGTTCTGTCTGCGGACAACCAACGATTACAATAAGTAATAGGGCTAGGGAGCTAAAACGAGAAGTCTAGATATGCTTTTTTTCTAGGTTAAACAGTAAGATGTATTGTTGTAGAGCTATTTGAAGGTCGACCTTGTACATGCATCAGATTTTACTCATCATTACGGGTTAACCATCCTTCTCGGCGGACAGTTAGTAGACCGTAATAGTCAAGAATTAGATAAGAATAGTCCATAGCGATAGCGGCCCAGAGGTTCTTTATTCCAACCCAAGGGAACAGGGTAAGAAAACAACGGTAGGTCTTCACCATTTGAAACAAGTACCAAACCATGAAACAAAAACTATTCTCTTAGTCAGTCTGGGTATAACTTACAACGACAAGTTACATTCTGGGCAGATAGCATCGTCTACTTACGCGATCCTGGGCGAGTTCATGATGGCTAGTCCCCAGCCAATGAGATGGACAAGAGTGATGAGAGGCCGTCCAAACTCCTCTGCAAGCTTTCGAGCAAAATAAGCATCCCTCTTATAGATCCTTCGAAACCCGGGATCAATAAAGAGCTGATTGATAAAGGCCTGGAACCCATTGCGTCGCCAACGAATAAGTTGGCTAACGTAGGTGGAGTCGCTTTTGACCTCGGTGAACACTTCAGCCTCGCGTGCGTCTTGATGGAACAACTCCCACCCATTCCGACGCAGCCAACGGGTTATGAAGCTATCTTCACCCGTCTGGAGGAGCCCGCCGCCGAAGATCTCGTTCGTCAAATCATCCAGGAATGTACCCGACTTGAGAGCGGCAGTTCGAAGTAACATGGTCCGACCTACTAAGCACCATATACCACCTCCACTGGCATGGAGAAGCATCTGTTTCTCATCGTTGCTTGATAGCTTTCGGATAGCTGCGACTTCCCAGGGAGTGAGAACATCAGGGTTCTGTCGCTCTGAGGGAATCCAAGCACTTACGGGAGTTAGCTCGTGGTTCAACCAGGGTTTTATATTTCACCTTGCCTTTGTCTACCGACAACGCCCCCGACCTTTGGGTTCTCGAACCCCGCGAGGAGATACGGTAACACATTATTGCTTGGCCATACTGTATCGTCATCAACAAAACACAGTATATCACCAGTTGCTTCTCGCACAGCAAGAGCCATCTGTGTTCGTCGGCCAGGCTTCGGAACAGTCAGAATGGAGATGGGCACATTCCCGGCCTTTTCGAGGACAGGAGAGGCCAGTGATTTAACTCTTGCAAGATCACGAGGGATCGTAACAACAATAATCTCCTTGGGCTGGCTGGCAAGGCAGGAGTGCAGCGTGTCTGTAAATTCGCCCGGTGTGTCGATGGTGAGTATCAGGATGCTCACGCTCTCAGTTGGAAAGGTTGGCTTTTCAAGGGGTACTGGATGGTTGTACTCCTTCATTCGCATTCTAGTGAGTAGGGTGTCGTATTGAGTCCATAGCCTTTTGTTTGTCAGTTGTATGGTACTTGAGGGCTGAGGAGCACTGAGGCTTACCACATTCCTGCAAGAATAGCCGACATCTTGTTTTAATTTAAGCGTAGAGTATATACTAAACAGTCTCTGGCAGTAAAGATTATTATTGATGTTTTGAGGCTAGGGAGGAAATGTGAACGAGATATTGGTTCGATAATCAAGGCAATCCTGTCTTATTATATCCAAATTCCAACCCAAGGCTTCCCTCAGATTTCTCAATAGTCCAAGAACACAACATACTGGCCGTTGACTCGTCATTACCCATGTGAATTAATCCTCCAGCCCTGCTGTACATCCCAAGAGTCAGTATCTTTGTCTGGATTACCCACGAAATATCCCAAAGTCACTTCAATGCCGGATGATATTTTCCGTACCATCATGGTCTTACTGCAGATAGCATATTCTTCAAGCCGAACAAAGTGGATAAAAGCAACGTTCCACAACATCGGCCCTTATGGATATCCGGCCCGCGTTCCCACGCAGTCTCCATCTTTGCTTATGGTCATTCTCTTCAACACTTATCAGTAATTCATTGCCAAGATATTTGAAACCTACTGGTTCCAACCGATGCTGATCTTACCTGAAACCAGGTGGTGTTGGTGCTTTTCATGTTGGTGTATAAGCAATCACAGTCGCATCGCAGGTATAGTATTTAGCCATATTGCAACCCTGGATAAATAAACAAAAGGAAAATGCATTTGTAAGACCATGCATGTAACCAACTAGACAAAGATAACAGTTTGTAAGGAAGGACGCGCGGCCTGTGTCAACCTGCATGCGATCGCACAAAACATCACCGAGACAAGTCCAACCTGAGCAAGTTCTGACCATCCCACCACATCAGCAAAACATCTCCATCTCAAATCAATCACGAACAGGCAGTGAAGATGAGTCGTTCAGCGGTCGCCGTGCCATCAAACACACAGGAAGGTGATGTCAACACCATAGTGACCAACCTGGCCAATCAAGACAAAGTGCCATGGTATCAGAAACGAAACCTACGAAATCTTTACTTTATGCTGATCCCGACATGTATGGGTATTCAGATGACATCCGGGTTTCACGCCCAAATGATCAATGCTATGCAGATATTGCCGTCATGGATCAGCTGTATGTTGGTTTATCTCTGTCCAATGATTTACGCTGACGAATCCTGCATCTGTAGACTTTGGCAATCCCCAAGGATCTCTGAAGGGCATTATCGCAGCTGCATATCCTCTAGGTGCTATTATGTCACTGCCGTTGATACCTATCATCAATGATCGATTCGGAAGACGTTGGTCCATCTTCATCGGGTCATTCATTATGGTCATCGCATCCTTGGTACAGGGATTCGCTAATTCTGGTATTCCATTGCTCTCGCAGACTAAGGCTACTACAGTATACTAATTAAAATCTGCAGCTGGTTCTTATATTGCTGCACGTTTGATCCTTGGCTTCGGGATCCCGCCGTGCTTGGTAGCGGGCTCCTCCCTAATCGGAGAATTAGGATACCCAAAGGTATGAACCTATCAATCTATCGTCATCGTGCTAATAGTTAGAAGGAACGAGCGGTTTTGACATCGCTTTTCAGTGTTTCGCACTTTATCGGTCAAATTACTGCAGCCGGCATTGTCTTCGGTACCAATGGCATATCGTCCGATTGGGGTTGGCGAATCCCGTCACTCCTCCAGATCGCCCCGCCGATGATCCAGCTCTGCTTTGTATTTTTCGTTCCTGAAAGCCCAAGATGGCTTGTCGCCAAAGACCGCAGTCAAGAGGCCCTACATACTCTAGTCAAGTTCCACGCTGAGGGACAAGAATCTGACTTTGTCAAGGCGGAAATGGCACAGATCCAGTCAACGTTACGCATCGAGATGCAAAACACCAAGAGATCATGGCTTGACCTTGGCGCAACTTCAGGCATGCGAAGACGTTTGCTGACGACCTGTATGTTAGGCCTGTTCACGCAGTGGTCTGGATCGACTCTTATCTCATACTACCTCGGCGACCTGCTGCAGATCACGGGCAATGATTCTTCCTATTTCAAGCAGACTATCAACGTTAGCTTGTCTTGCTGGAGTCTTGTATGCTCTTTCACAGCGTCAATGCTCGTTCGTCGGTTCAAACGTCGACATATGTACCTAGCCTGTACCATTAGTTTGCTCATCTGCTTTTCCAGCTACACCATTAGCATGGAGAGGACAATTACGGCAAAGGAGAACGGGGGATCCAACGATGCTGCTGGTGCGGCTAGCATTTTCCTATTATTCGCTTATTCACCTTGTTACTGTCTCGCCCTCAATACAGTTACATACAGTAAGTTGATCAGTCCATTCCATAATACTAAGGCCAAAATGTTAACAGTTAGTTTCAGCATATCTTGTTGAGATCTGGCCCTACGCTGAGAGGTCTCGTGGTATAGCTGTTTTCCAGCTCTTTGCACGTTCTGCAGAGTTTCTCACCACCTTTGTCAATCCAATTGGTCTTGCAAATATAAGCTGGCGGTATTTCATCATTTACTGTTGCATTCTTGCGTATGAAGTTGTTTTTGTGTACTTCTTCTTCCCAGAGACTGCTGGTAGAACGCTTGAGGAAGCAACATTCTGTAAGTTAACAAAACGTAAGACGCAATTCATCTATATAGCTAACAGTATATGCAATAGTATTTGAAGAAGAGAAGTCATTAGCTGTAGAGACTATACTTGCAGTGGAGAGCTCAACTGCCACAGAGCTTATGGCAAGGGACTCTATTGAGCGCAGAAATGCAGGATCTGGGACAAAGAAGTTAGCGTAATAGTTCTTCATAGTGAAATTGCATTTATCACTATAGATACCTTATACAGTTACTAAGTAATGTTTTTAATCTACTCTAAAATAAATTACATAGGTACCTATTCGCCCTATAGCAAAAATCAGTCCAATAGTGATATATCACATTTACAAGGCTTGGTCTTTAGCGGTAGAACTTAATTCAGCGAATAGTAGGGTCTAAGTCAGACGCTGCATAAGGTAGATGTTATCTACTATGACATAGATGCATAGAGGTTCGTATTAATGCTTGTGTAACTATTTTCAGGGCGGGGGTAAGCTTGTCTACTGCTTGTCTACTGCTTGGCATACCAGCTAAGATGAGACTCATGCACTGGCTGAAGTCAGAGGGTGGTTGGAATGTCAATCTCAGAGTTACACCCGCGGACTTGAGTAATTTTATCCGTGCATCCTAGATCACCTTATGCAAATCGGCAAATTCTATCACTTGCTTATCTTAGGACCTGCTCTCTTTGAACGATCACCTGATTATATGCAGTCATGCATACTACACACTTCTGTAATCATTCCGAGATAAGAATGGCAACTGATCTGCTACAATAGTGATATTCCTGTCAAGTTACTATGAACAGTCACAAGGCTACAACTCTTACAGCATGATAGACATGGTACAAGTATTACCGATGCAAGCCTATCCTGGTTACACGAATATATTTAACACCTCCTGACCAGCTCTGCAGATGGTCACATCTGTATGCTCACGCATATATCAATCACGAGATAACAACATGCAGAAGACTGGCCCGTAGTGCCGATAACTTTACATCACTGATGAGATTACAACTTGACGCCTCATGACCAAGTCTGCAGATATTCATATCTGCATGCTCACGCATGTATCACTTATGAGATAGCAAAATACAGAAGACCGGCCCGTAACACCGTCAGGCCTACATTGCTTAGGAGACAACCAGATGCATAGAACCGGCCCGTGATGCCGATGGATCAATGCATTTATTACGGTAAAGCAGCTTTCATCATGATATATAAACCTTGTGAGTACTAGACAACATAAGGGACGAATCGAAATCATCATAAGTTATTCTCAACCAGCAATCAGTATCAACTCGGGATTTACCAACGCCTATCATGGGTCTCACCGAAGAACAAAAGCAGCATTTCATTGAGAATGGCTGGTTAAAGTATGTTCAACTCTACTACCCTAGCGTGCCAAATACCTAACACGCGGTAGAATTGAAGGTGCCTTTACAGCCGAGCAGGCTGCGCCGCTGATAAAAGACGTTGAAGAACGTCTCGGCGTGAACCTGAATGATAAATCAACTTGGAAGCAGTGGCGAATTAACCTCAAGCCTACTAAGTGGGTTCAGGCATCTGAGTTTGCCCCAAAGGCTTGGGAAGCCATCTGCGAGCTCTCTGGCGGGGAGCACCGTCTGGACCCTGAGGGGTGTTTCTGGAGCAACGGCTACATCGTCAACCTTGGAGATGCTGCCTATGAGGGCAAGCCATCGCCGCTGGAGGGCCTGGACCAATTCCATACTGATGGGCAGTTCTTCGTCCATTATCTCGACAGCCCGGAGCAGGGTATCTTCTGCGTGCCACTTTGGACCGATATAGTACCAGGTGGTGGTCCTACCGCTCTCTGCTCTGGGACTGTAGGCACTGTTGCAAAATGGTTATATGACCACCCTGAGGGCACCAACCCAGACCTGCTCCCTCGAGGCCATCCGCGGTTCGATGATCCCAACGGGTCCAATTTAGATTGGTCGAACAAAGTTGCTCGGGCCAACGGCCGTTTCGAACTGGGGACAGGCAAAGTTGGCGATGTATACTTGTTGCATCCGTTCTTGGTTCACTCCCCGACGCGCAATGAGAAGAAGCATTTCCGTGCCATAACAAACTCAAAGACGAGTTTGAAGGAGCCTCATCATCTACATCGTGCGGATGGCAATTACAGCATTCTAGAGCAGAGCATCAGGCGCGGCTTGATGCAGAATGGTGTGACAGAGGAGGATCTGATGAACTGGCACATCACCCAACCTCGAGAACAATTCAAGCCAGGCCTCGTTGGTAGAATAGTACCCACAAAGGCTGATGTCACTCCTCTCAACAAATTCGGAGTACCTACACCAGTGTGAGGTATAGGGTTGGTCTTAATACTATCTCTATTCATCTCACACTACGACGCAATTGAGACAGAGAAACCAGGAGTTCAACGATGGAGGATAGATGGTGGTATCAGATAAGCTTCCTGAGTAAAATCAGAAGCCTATCGCAACGGTCTTTTTAAGAAGGTTTTATACGGTATATGTTGTATAGATGTAAGAAGGTTTTTAGGCCGCGAAACTCGTGTCGCAAATCAAGTCCTCAGAATAATATTTGAAGTGATCTGGACCAGTATCTCGGCGTTCCAGTCGCAAGATGACGAAGCTTTTCATTTCGTCACACGATACAAGTACATAGCACGGATGTAAAGGAATGCGGTATAAAATGGTTCAGCCAAGAGACAGGCAAATCAGCATGGACTTTGGCTGTACTTGTTCCGTGATTGGCCGGATCGTTCAATTCGAGTCATGGCAATGTTCCATTTTTCACCACGTTAGTACTAATAGAGCATAAATCTCGATGGGGAAATCGATAATCCGAGTCATCATCACGGTATCACCTAATTTCCCTAACGGCCGAGACCAATTGACATTGGATGAATTCGCACAGCCCATTTTTGCGTATTCATTTTAGTGCAAATAGCCAATTGTTACAGTGCACAGAGATTAGGTGGATGTTTTGATCGCTCTTGTCCGCCATCTTGGACCTGAAAACCTTTGAATGTCGACTGCTACGCCATGGATGATATTCCCTCCAAATCGGCCACAACTGTTGCAAGTCGGCCAAGGCGGGCGTATCACCGCAAACTTAAGACGGGTTGTTTGACTTGTAGGTCAGTTTGGACGACTTATATGCACGCCATGTCGCTGCTACTGCGTGTATTCCTTGCCTTGTATGCACTCCCACAATCTAACGATATGACTCTCCCAGGATTCGCAGGGTAAAATGCGACCAGGGAAAACCTGCCTGTGTGCGCTGTACGTCCACCGGCCGCACATGTGACGGGTACACTTCTCTGCCCCCATCTTCATCCCATTCATCATCAACCTCCACATCAGCTTCCCCCCAGTCCTCTGACTCCCTCAACGCCGCCGCTGATCTCAAGCTCATCCTGCCACGACAGAGCCCCGACGAGGTCCGCAGCTATCGGTTTTTTCTAGAGGTCACGGCGCCATCTCTAGCCGGGTTTTTCTATGCCGACTTTTGGCTCGCTGAGGTACCGCGCGTCTGCATGTCCGACGCGGCCATTTGGCATGCTGTCGTCAGTCTCGGTTCTGCTCATGAGGATTTTGCAGAACGTGGCAAGGAATCACGTAGCATGTTTGCTTTGAAGCAGTTCACTTCAGCCATCCGATGTCTTACTGACTCAAGGTCGCCAAGACATGCCGATCGGTGGAGAGCGCTTGTCGTCAGCACTATATTTACCTATGTATGCACGATCAAAGGCCTTCACGATCAGACGCGTCTACATCTACAAGCCGGATGCAATCTTCTCTGCGAGCTCCAAAGTCTCACCAACAAAGGCAGGGTAACTTTGAATCAAAAGAAACTTCTGAATATTGCCCAAGACGAGGATTGGATCTCGTCAGTTCCGGTGTCAATTGCTCCGATTCAGTCCATTCTGGCCAACCTCGAGCTGCACTTGAACGCGCTTGACCATGGCGGCATGACAGAGAGTCCGACCCTGCTCTTACAAAACAAAACACTCAATACATGGCGCTACTATACAGCACCTCGTCGTTCGCATCGTCCAACACCAAATTCTATTAATCAAGCATACTGCGCTGCTGAGTCTCTCTTCACTGGACTCATCCTATTCTCCCAAGAACATGCCAAACAGCTCGGGGATATTCAGTCCGGTGTATCCGGATCGACAGGACTAACAATGCTGGCTGCACGACAAAAGCCGTATACGCGATGCTATAAAGAAATAAGCAAAGCAATCGAGATCTTCCAACACGAGGTAGACGCATGCCAACTGGAGCCGCATACCATGCTCCCCTTGCACCTCTTCCAAATGTCGAATCGCCTCCTCCTGATTCAGGATCCTGAGGAGCATGACTTGGTTAAGCGCCAAGATGACCTTTCCGCCTTGTACAAGTCTATAGTCGACCTCGCCGAGCAGGTCATGAAGCTCGATTCTATAAAGACCCGACGAGTTTCCTATACACAGCACCTCTTTCTCGTCGCCCATAGTGGTATCGGACAGTCAACTCGCCGCCGCGCTGTGGCCTTACTTCGGCGTCCACGGTTGGAGGGTGGCTGGGACAGCCTAATCTCTGCAAGTCTCGCAGAGGCTATCATGGACAGAGAGAAGGAGGCGGCGTGTGAATACCGGCTGGAGCAAAACTTGTATCCTGGGACTACAGGAGGCGGAGAAGAGAATGGGCAGAGACTAGAGGAGGTTGATCCAATATTTCGGGTATTTAACATTACATTTGCGTTTACAGGACAGAGAGAGGCTCGCGCTGTGCTGCGGACGTGGCGGGAGAAGCTCGATGACGTTGCTGGGCGGAGCAGGGCTATTCGATGGTAATGATGATATTGAGACAACACTACTTTTACTCTTATGTGTCTCGGTCCTATCTAGTAACAGGCATACTTTCAACACTACCAAACGACCGAAATCGGAACTCGAACACACAATTGGTTCTGGCATCGAAAAGAGCACGAGAAAAGGCCATCACAGGTGATATACACGACAATGTGCAACCTGTTCATCTTATCTCCTGGAACAACAAATTAATTTAGGCTTCCTTTGCGCCCAAGTCGGCAGTGACACCTGCACCCTCCTTGATGTACACCTCGTGTTTCTGCTTAGATGTTTTGACAGGGTTGGGCGATTTGAAGATGTCATCGATTTCTTCGAGAGACCGACCCTTAGTTTCGACCAGAGCGAAATACATCATCCCCCATTCCGCAAAATGCAGAATGAGGAAAATAGTGTATGTCTTCCAACCGATCTTTTGGAGAGCGACGGGCGTCGCATACGTGTTTATGAACCCAGAAACACCACTGAAGAAGCCAGAGGCGGCCATACCCTTGGCTCGAATATCATTGCGTAAGACCTCGCTTGGGTATAGAGACTGCAGAGGCGTCCAGCAAAAGGACCAAAAGATGCCATACAAGAAAATCATTGCAATGAAGGCGTAGCCAGTTGATGTGTCAACGTGACCGTGAGCTTTGGCTGCAATGACGTTGATGGGGATGTAAACGAGACCTGTCAAGAAGGTGCCTTGGAACGTCAGCCATAGTTGTACGCGACACGGATGGATGTCAACTCACCCCAAAGAAACAAAGGCCTGCGTCCAAACTTCTCAACGCCAAATGAGCCCGCGACACCGCTGAAAAAGCCGAAAATGACATTGACTCCATTGAGTAGAAGCTGCTGAGAAGAGCTGGTAATACCAACATTCTCTAGAATGACGGGCATGTAGTAGGTAATGACAGAACCACCGATAAACTGACTGAAGATGGCGACCAAGAACAACAAGTAAAACCGGTGCAAGTTCTCCCTGTTGTCGAAGAGCATCCGGTAATCCCACCACTTTTGGCTGGCTTCAATCTCTGCCTGGTATTCAATGGATGCACGCATCTCGTCAAGCTCGAGTTTTACAACAGCTGACTCGGGATTTCCATCTCCGTGATACTTGATGAGCACAGCCCGTGCCTGATCTTCTTTGCCGTGACTCATGAGCCATCTCGGGCTTTCAGGGACAAACCACACGCCGCAAAGGATGATAGTCGCGGGGACGACCTGAATAATGATGGGGATCCTCCAGGACCAATTCGAAGTTAATCGTCCTGTTCCATAGGCAGTCCATGTTGATGCTGGCATCATGTCAGTTCAAGGACCGCCAACTTTGTTCTATAACCGAGACTTACTAAGGGATCCAATATACCAACCGCCAACATTGTACAGGCCAGCCAGAGTTCCTCGCCAAGAAGGGTAGGCCATCTCAACTAGATAGATAGGAGATGCAGTTACCGCGATGGTGCAGCCGAAACCGAGAAACAGTCTCCCCGCCATAAATGTTCCTACATTCTGGGCCGCCGCTTGGATCACGGTGCCAACAATGACAAAGATTGATCCGGTGATCATGCCGAACTTTCGTCCAAACATGTCGGCAGCAGGAGCGGCAACAAGACAGCCCAGAATGTTTCCGACGCTGTAGAGAGCAAAGACAGCTCCAATCGAAGAACCTTGCATTTCTGTGCCGAAGAATTCATGGAAGGGATCCATAGCGTTGATGGACGACATGATAGTTCCATCAAAGCCATTACCACAATTGTCTATCAATTGTCAGTATCTGTAGGGTATGTGCTTATTGTTACCAGGCGCCTTACTCAACGTGACAAGAGCAATAATCGCATAGAGCTTGAGGATGGACGCTGCGCGCGGAGAGAGGTTGTCTTTAGCAATGGCATCACTATAGGCCACATTCTCAACTTTTGCTGTCTTGGATGTCGCCAGATCAGCAGCTGCCGACTCAGGGACCCTCTCCACGGCCTCAACTCTATCGTCTTCTTTCTGCATTATTGTATGGGAATTGCTGAAGAGGAATTCCGTGGGTAGAAAAAGATAATCAAGGCATAATGCTGTGGATTACAACAACTTAAATATCTATCACCATGTCATGGTCTTGTTCGGCACATCCATGCCGACTCGGCTCTGTTAGATGCGGGGACGGGGCAAGCCTAACTGAACCGAATTGGTAAGTTGATGCTGGATGCATGTTCGGGACGAGGCTACCCGCGCCTTAACGAGTAAAGTTGGGTGGAGGAGACGGTCATCGGTGGCCATGGCTGCAGCTATGTCTTTGAGGATTTAGGATTGGTCACTTGGCCAGCACATGTGGATGATATTCCCACATGATCATGCTGGACCGTCTTTGACTTGAAGCGGGAACCGAGGCTAAATAGGGTCGGAAGGAGACTAACCGCGCCTGAATGCGTTAGTTGACCTGGAGTACGAAAACTCCACCGCAAGGGTCGATCCGCTTCCCCGCGGGGGATAATCGATTAAAGCACACAATACAACGTCAAATGATCGAATGATCAAGTGCGGGGGAGGCAGACCGACAGGGATACACCATGCAATGAGCCATTGGTAAAAGGGACATGACACGATGAAGTGCGTAGAGCACAACAATGCTATACATTGGGTACTACATTGTAAATGCGTCAAGAAATATCCTGAATAATAAGGAACCTTCTATTTCACATCGTATAAGTGTTGTAATAGCAGGAGGGTAGTGCCAAGCTATTATTGTTATATAATATCGACGTGTCAGGTCCATGCCACTTGTAATCAGTCTGTAATAGCACCCTTGACGGGAGTATGGTTTGATCAAAATTGTCAACGGGCTAAAGGGGCAAACTTGTTCACTCACCCCGAAGATGATACGCAGAAATATTACCACTTTCGGTTCGGACCTTGCAAAGTTTTGGCGCGTGCAATAACTGTCCCCGGAGGACGTTTCAGTCCCTTGTTCTACATCAAGACACCGGGAGCCATCATTATCCTGTAAGACTCATGTACGACTACATATATAAATCCCTCTAGATAAATAGCCACTGCTCACTGCAAGCCGAATCACTCATCCGACTGACTACGCGTCCAGTCCAGGAAACCTGCTTCTTCAACAGCGATGAGATTATTCATTTCACTGATTTTGACTGCTCTTGCAGCGGCATCGGCCGTAAAGAGCCGGCCAAGGCAGAGAGAGGTTGCACCGGTTTTTAACATCGATGGGAAGAACCAATACTTCGCTGGCACCAACACCTGGTGGATGAGCCACCTCACGTCAGATGACGATGTTGAACAAGCCATGTCTCAGATAGCCAACAGTGGACTCAAGGTCACTCGCGTCTGGGCATTTGGCAACACCAACACAGGAACCGATCAGCCTGTCTACTTTCAGTTCCTCGACACGACCAAGAAAGCCATCACGATCAACAATGGCACCAACGGCATCGCGCGCCTTGACGCCGCTGTCGCTGCCGCAGAGAAGCACGGCATCCAGCTGGTTCTTCCCATGCTGAACAACTGGGATGACCTGGGCGGGATCAACACTTACTGTGCCTACTTTGGATGCACCCACGAGACCTTTTGGACCCACACAGAGGCTCAGAAAGCCTACAAGGACTATGTAACATTCATCGTCAATCGTTACAAGGACTCTCCCGCCATTTTCTCCTGGCAGCTCTGCAACGAACCAAGGTGCCAGAACTGCGACACCAGTGTAATCACCAACTGGGCCACAAATCTATCAAGCTTCATAAAATCTCTAGACCCAAAACATCGTGTGTCCTTGGGCGACGAAGGCTGGTTCTGTTCTAACGACACTAACCTCGGTTATGCGTACTCCTGCTCCGAGGGAATCGATTTCGAAGCCAATCTGAAGGTCTCAACACTTGACTACGGTACTGTTCATATGTACCCAATCGGCTGGGGCTACACGTATCCCTGGGGCAACCAATGGATCCGTGACCACGCGGCACTGGCGCTCAAGCACGGCAAACCTGTCGTTCTAGAGGAATATGGTGTTGAGAGCACAGCCTCAAACCGCACAGCTATCCTGCAAGAGTGGCAACAAACGATCATTGATAGCGATATTGCGTACGATAGTTTTTGGCAATTCGGGACAAACTTTCCAAGTGGTTCAAGCCCTTACGATGACTATGCCATCTTCTATGGCACGCAGGAGTATCAGGATGTGGTGATTGACCATGCTGAGGCCATGAGCACAAAGGCTGTCTCAACTGCTCCCCAACGTCGAGCCTCCTCTCATCGCTCAAACTAGGATGATTCCTAGGTAGTCAGGTTCCTTGTTGTGTCATCGATTGGCGTTATTGCCAATTTCCATGGCTTCATCAGCGATAAAGGACAAAGCAGAATACGGCACCGCTTGTGGACTAGCCTTGCGGCAGCTGAAGTAACATATTAACTTTATCCTATATACCGCCTTAGCTATCAGTCAATTATCTTCTACAGTATAGAATGTAGCATGCCGCAGTCAATTATCTTCTACAGTATAGAATGTAGCATGCCGTATACTACCTGAACTGATTCGCCAAGAGTGTTATTTCGAGTTGATAACACCTTTGACGTAATATCCCTGCTGTCTTTTTTCTGCTTATGCCTTATTGCCTCGCCGCCTCTTTAAAGCAAATCAGGCTTCGTCTTCATCTACACTTAGTGATGACGGGGGGTGAAACCTAATCCACTCGGGGTACCACTCGTCGGTGCCTTGTATCCGACATTCGGGAACTTCCGCTTCAAGAACACGCAAAAGCTCTTCCATATAGATCCGATACCCTTCCTCGTTCAGGTGAAGACCATCGTAGAAAAGTCGCCCAAGCTCCATACTGGGGACTGTCCTTGAAGACCCAGGCAAGATTCCCTCAACCGCAGTATCTTGCCAATTAGCAGTGCGCATCATTGCAGTCCAAAGGTCAACGACCGGTACGTTTTCCTGCTTTCCAATATCCCGAATCGCGTCTGCATACATCGCCACTCGGTCTGCCCTGCCCTGACCATCGTGTGGCAGTCGATACTCTTCCACTGGAGACGGTGTCACAAGCAGTACTTTGGTCTTGTGAAGCTTCACACCCTCCCAGTTCAGAATACGCCTGACGTTTGTTTTGAAGGTGTCGAGGTCGCAATGCTGAGGCTCACCAGGGCTACAAGAGTCATTTGCGCCAAAATGAACCGTCATAGCAGCGACGCGAGGAACAGTTCTCGAAGGTGCCGCAGGTGGGAAGAATGACGGCAGCAGTGTCAAAGCTGAGTTTGTATTGTACCCACCGAAACCCCGGTTGAGTACATCGATCCGTCGAACATACCGCCTCGCTAGCTCGCTGTGGAGTGAGAAGGCGCCCTGGGTGATGGAGTCTCCAAAGAGGAGGAGATGCGGTGGTGGAGGAAGGGATGCCACTTGGGCAGCAAGTTCTGAGGGTAATTGGTATGACTGGGCGTTCATAGCTGCGATTGGAGTTTGAGACAGGTGGTAATATCTAATCTTGACCACTTCCCTAAGTAATATAAAAGAAAGTATAAAGCGGGTTTATCTGTCTTATCAAAAGCAAGACGTTCAACGCCTTTCTCAATTGGTATTAGCCTTTACGTTTCCAATTTGGGCACGGAACAACCTGCCCCGAGAGATGATTGAGAAACCGACCATTCCTGTCCTTACTATCTGAACGGGTTAACCGATTTTGAATTAACCGAACCATCGGTAACTTGAGTCGCATAACGCTTCCGATCGACTGTTCTAGATGCCCTGCCCCCAATTAAACATGGCAATTTTATTCCTTTGCAGCAGCCGGATGCACTTTTCAATTTGACACTATTGTACAAGCGTTGAGAAACTAGGCTCTTTCCGACAGCGGGTAAAGTGGCATGCAGTCCAGGCTCTGAACTACTGCCTTGCATTCCTATTAAAACGTAGCGGAGCCAACTAAACGACCTTTCCTGCTAGTTATACGCTGATATAAGGTCTGCATAAGATGGATTTATGAGACTAAAGCCCGCTAGATAAGATCAAGTGGGAGCAGTTTGAGTTGCTGGTATGTTATTTAAACTATGATTTCCAGAAGCACTTTTATAGTTAAAGCTAGCTATGAACAGCAGGTAAGTATAAATATTTACTTGGACTTCTAAAGGATATAATCTATAAGAGAAACAGGCCTCCCCTGTTAAGAAATGGCATCGTTAAGTCAATAACTATGTGGTCAATAAGTGCTATACTTTACCTCGCTGTTCTTGGCCTCTTGCGAGGATGCTACGCAAATGGCCAAGAGAGCTGTGTTACAATAGTTGCAACAGCTTCACTTGGTAAAGCAGTCCCAACTGTTACCCAGACCCGTACAGTTACAGGCAAATTAAAGGTCATTGTCAACAGAACGCCGTAAGTAATTCCAAGCCTTGGAGTATTTACTTGTCTAATCCTGTACTAGTGTTATAGTTGTTCTTCCTCCAAAAAAGACTTCCTTCAAACCCTTCTTTAAGACTACTACCACTACAACTAGTATTCCTCAGTCAACAGTAAGTACAAGTGCCCTCTTACGTTGAATTACTTGGTTTAGTCTATAGGGTCTTTACTAATGATTCAAATTAAGGATGTCGTTATAAGCACAACTGTCACCACTAGTGTCACTACTTCAACTTCAACATCTGTCATCACATCGTCAACGTCGACTGATTCAACCTCAACTTTGACCATGCCTGGCGCAACGACAATTTCGACTCCATCTGCCTTCACCCCTATCTTTTCAAGCCTGCCTAACAGCGCCGCCAAGAAGAAAAAACGCCATGCTCTCCGAGGTGCTGCTTCTCCTTTAGCATTAAAGAGCAAGCGAGCGCCAAAGACGTCGCCCAAAACGTACCCCAAACAAGTGAATTGTCTTACTACTGTGACATCCTGGGTACGCTCAACAGTCATTCATACGGCTACTAAGGTTCAATTCGTCACGCGAGACCCGATAACAACAACGATACCAACTACCAAAACGTTGACTTCAACCTCTTGGCTCAGTACCCCTGATGCCTTGTCAACTTCGTGGACTACCAGTACAATTCCATCAACATCTATCACTACATCCACAACCACGTAAGTTGTCTTGAACAGGGCATAATCTTAATTCGCCGGTTCTAACAGTCGCAGGACCTGGAGCACCTCTACCAACACAGTCGTCGTTCCGACTTACACGGCGACTGTCTATGCCCAATGTGTCAACACCGACTCCAATAGCGTTCCGAACAACATAGCCGGCAGTGATCTCGGTTTCGGTATTCAATCAGCGACGGTGCCCTTTTCTCAGGGATACTACCAAGCTTTCAGTGGTTCTGCTACTACTCCGCTGGCTTGCTGTAATGCGTGTGCTGCGCTACCACTTTGCGCTATGTCGGAGTTCAATGGAAGCAACCAGGCCGGGCGGCAATGTCTACTTATAATATCGACTCATGCTACTTGCGCCTTTGGCGATTATACCGGCCAGGCTGTCATCAGCGTGAACGGGCAAACCACTGCAGCGGATTCAGGGTTGTTTCTGAGTAATGGAAATTGTGGAATGTTTAACAGCCATAACTAGAATCTGCCACTGAATCTCTATATATCCCCTCACAATAAGAGAAAATGCTGTGATGATCATCTTCCAAAACCCGTCAATCCTTATTCACTCGCTTAAGGTATATCTAAAACTAACTATTACTTCGCTTGAACCGCGAGAAGAATCCCTTCTTCTTCTTCTCCTTGTCTTCCTTCTCATCCTCATGTCTCTCCATTTCCCTTTCGGTGTCTAATTGGTTGGTATTCTGGTTCATGACATCTTGTGCCAGGTTGACTGTATCCGATCTGCCTGGATGCATTGGCTGCTGCGTTCCTGGCTCGGCTCCAGGTTCTCCTCCTTGTTCAATTTGGTGCTGTTGCTGATCTTCTGGCTTCTCTTCGCCTTCAAAGAGATCCTTGATCTTGCCTGGTCCAAAGACTCTCTCGTAGACAGCCAGGGTAGTGCCGAACTCTTTATTCACGCCTACCTTGATGGCGTCGAGGAGCTGGAGGACGTAGGTCTGGCAATTGTTGGTTATGAGGTTGTAAGTGGGTTGTCTCTCTCTAATACTCTGGATCACCGATTCGCCTATTGTCGTAGTGTCAGTATGTCATGCCCCAAGAGCTGGGTGAAGTCAAAGAAGAGGCTTATACTCACCAGCTCGCCTTAATGCATCATCATTGAAGCGCGTCTCTCCGACTGGGAATGTCCGCCACTCGTCGCGTTCGATCTTTGCATTCGTGTAGATCACATCAAAGTTCTCATCCTGTTCTGCATTAGTCTCGATGCCATCCCAAGTGACTGCTGCTCAGACTCGCCATCCATAGCTGATGAGCATAGTCGCCAACGAGAACAGCCCAATGCTGCGTCGGATCAGGATACTTGTTGATCTTCTCCGTGATCATCTTCCCCAATCCCGTCTCTTCCGCAAACCACTTTCCGGCAAATCCGCCGACAGGATGCCATCCAACCTCAACAGGCCGACGTGGTCCGTCGACGACGGGCTCAGTAACAGGGACGACATTTGGCTGACTCCCGAGACCCACTGCATGCTTCAAAGCTATTTCACCTTTATTCAAGTTCTTTTTCCTATAAGACAAAACGTCAGCAGTCGAACTAGGGTCTAGCGGGAAGGATCGCGGAGCAGATTGAGGCGCTGCTGACGAATAAATGACGCATACAGAAAGTCTCCCACTATATCCCTCTTGCGCTCTTTCTCCTTCTCCTTCTCTTCGTCCGAGCCGCCCATAACTCCGGAATTGGTTAGGCACTTGCAGGCGAGAGTGAAGAATTGCCAAGAGACCTGGGCTTTTAAGAGTTTTGGAGAGAATCTATGGAGTAGATAAGCAGAATTTGTGAGGCCTCGCGCGTCAGCAAAACTTGATTCACGTGAGGCTGTGCAGTCACTTGGCGGTTCTCCAATGGCAGCAAATTTCCGATACAGCCAATCACAGATGCACAAGTGAATCAATAGCTCAGTAATTTTAGCTGGTCACACAGCGTTAATAGGCCAGTACGAAAATGGGTCGCGCTAGAGCTGTGAATTTATGTCTGAACAATCCACTCTGTGTTTTAAACATGATTCTTTACAATATGTAGGTAACTACTATCTTAAACTATAGCAGATATGGCTAAGTCCATTGACTGAAATGCAGAAATTGTAGATCATCAGAATCGCTGAGATGTAGCGCAGCCTCTCGAGGAATTCTCAACTGCCTCCCAGTCGTGCGTTGGAGGCTACGGAGATCGAAGCATTCAGATGTCGCGACCGACTGAAGATCGTCCATCTCCTTCTCGTCGCTTACCAAGTTCACTGCGAAACCACAACGGCCTGCTTTACCTGTGCGACTGACCTGCCGAAGGGACGGACAGGCGTCGGCATCCGGGATATTATAGTTGATGACCATGGAGCTGGAGGGAAGATCCAGGCACGGGTCTTGCAGTCTTGTGTAATAAGAACTTTTGCCTGCCCAGTCTTGAACTTGTCCAATATCTCTTCCAGCTCCACACTGTCAGCTGCATCGAACAAATTTGCTACTGCGTAGCCTTGATTTGCGAGTACATGATGTACAGGCTTCGCATCAGGGCTGCTCTACTGGAGGATGAGCCACTTGTAGATCGTGAGAAGCTGAACTGTATTACTTACCTCGGCAAATACGATCAGTGTACTTATAGTCACGACACCAGGAAGCTTGCAAATAATGCCAACCTTCTCTTGCTCCCCACTACATCTGAAGAACAGGTAGACGACCTTGTAGGCATGAAGCTTGGCCGACCTCAACTCATGCTTCTCACAAGTATTGGGCGGCAGCATCGTATTTAGAAAACAGCGAGGCTTGCGTCGATAGATCCGAAAGGAATAGAAATTGGGGCGGTTTCCGGTAACCTTCTGGCGACTCAAATACATCGGTCACTTAATCCGTGAGAATCCACAAGATAATCGACGTCGTCCATAAGAAGAAACCTCACCAGAGATATTTCGACCAGCTTCCGGCGAATGCAGTCCAAAAGACTACCAGGTGTAGCAATGATTACATTTGCCTTAACCTTTGCGATTGGTCTGCTCGGAGTGATAGTCTCTATAACAAGTTCCTCGCAGAATCTACGCATCTCTTTGATTGACTTCTCCATCTGGTGTACCAGTAACGGGGTCGGCACTATTACCAATACCTGGGGCTCAGTGGTTGAAAAAGGGAATATGCGTGATAGGAGAGCGATTGCTAGAGCTGTAGTTCTGCCGGTTCCAGGAGGGTAACTAGTGATTACATTACGGCGAGGAAGCAGCATAAGGGCAGAAAGCACTGCTTCTTGCACATTGGTGGGCTTTTGGTAATTGAGATACCGGATACTTTGTAGCACAGGCTCTTGTCTTTCAGGACAGGCCGTCAGTAGGCGTAAAAACGGGGACACGGGGAGTCTAACTTACAGAATGAGGAAATTGAAGGGCATTCTTGAATATAGCTTGTCTTGAGCCTCTAACGGTATTGCCTGGTTTCCCGCGATGTGGCAGTCTTGTAAGGCCGTTCCTGTAAAAGCTGGTGCGCCTTTGATTGTAGAGTGGTAGCAAGTCGTCTTGAGAGAGTCTTGAACAATTGGTTCGTCATCTTGTAGTCGACTCTCTTGACTCGGTGTCATAATCGGCTGACTAAAATCATTACTCAACCAAAGTTTAATCGCAATATCAAGTTCCAAGACATACTCAATCTCACAGGTTGTGCTCAATGCGACACGTTGGATCTCCTCCAATACGTCATGATGTTCGTCCTGGCCATAATCTTCTGAAGTGGGGGGAGTCTCAACACCGGACGTATCTGGGTACGCATCATATTGGGACTAGGGCTTCTCAATCGCTAACTCGTAGAGGCGCTTGAGATTCACAACCACGATCTTCAACCCTATCGGAGTTGCCAAACCTGCAGAGTCCTCTGTGGCTGGCGTCTAGTTCGACAATCTTCACAAGGTCACCAGGCAATCCAAGACTAACGTTATTGCGAGATACTATCTGGAACAGGAGGGCGTAAGCATATGCTGTGAAATCGCGCTCAGGCAACGTACGTTATCGGACGACCCCCAAAATGAGACAGTGTTATACTGGAGCACCTGATGCTTCCATGATTCGAGCTCAGAAAAGGTGCTTCCGGCCTGCAACGACCTGAGTAGGTCACCTTCGGTCTCATGCCCTATTTCTGTTGCGATGGCCGTGACTATCTCACCAAGTTTCTGAGTAATGAGTTCATGCGGTGTTCCGAAAAAGACTATGCCTGTGGTATCGTCTTTGATGGCATTGTAGCCTGGGTTTCTATGGGCATTAATCAGGGCTTGATTAATCAACAGACCCCCAGTATTATGACCAAGTAGCAAGATTGGTCTCCCAGGGCAATCTCTTCTCTCAATACTCATAGCTTCAAGCAGGTTATCCGCCTTGCTGCGAAAGCCATCGAGGCTTCGACCATATGCCGCAGTCGTGTTGTACTGATAAAAAAAGATTCGAGAATCAGGAATATGGTCTGGAAGATCTTGCTGCAGCCATGAACGTCCCTTCTGGCCTGATGGAGTTCTCCACGTGTCGAAAGCGTGTTTCGCCTCACCTTTCGCGGGAGGACCAAAGCCATGGTCGGAAATAATGCTTACAGGATTAATTTAGCTGATACGGACCAGTTGTTTACTTACTCTATGCTCTGACGAGGGGCATCGTTGTCACCCGCTTTTGGGTCCGGGTACAGCTGTCGGAGCGGCTGCTCATGAAACATGTCAGCAACAGAGTATCTCTTCTGCAAGTGGCCGTACCATGATGAGATATCTGACAATTGGGTTTATGAAAGGTTTGAATTTTATCGTGGACTATTTCGAGGCCTGTCAAACAAGCTGAGTGGTTTCTTTACTTGGTTCGAGTTGCGTAAGCGCCAGCCTTGTGCGGCTGATGAAGCATGAAATGGCCCAACCAATTGTTCCCGTGGAAGAAAAAGCCATGCATACTTACATAACAGCCACTCGCCAATTACATCGCTTTTTCTCAGAAGTCGGATATATTAAGATACTCAGAATGTGAAGGATGGGATATTGACATTGCTGATAACCCAGGTCTGGCCACCATCACTAGTTGTCATCTCTCCACCAGTAACACCCTCGCCCTTTCCGAAGGTCTGAATGTAGTTGGGGTCGGCAGTATTAAGGATGATCTTAGTGTCAACCCACTTTGACATGTAGTTAGTATGTAGTCATATTTGAGTTACTATGCACGACTTACGGTGAGCAGCAATAGTTCCGCAGTCTGAGGCGCCGCACTCAACAGAGCTGCCGAATCCCATGGCTTCGTGGCCCTTGGAGGTTGAGAGGGTAGAGACCTGCTTTCCGTTGATGGAGACGTATTGAACGTACTCCTGAGTGGAAGCATCATACTTGTCTGTTACATGCAGTCAGTTCAGCCATTCTGACTTCGAGTCAACTGTTTCTTACAGTGCATGGTGACACGATCACCCGTCTTGGCAGGAGCCTGGTGCTCATCTTGGACAGGCAGCTGAGATTTATCTCCAGTCTTGGTGAGAGTGTAAGCAAAGATGCTCCACTCGTCAGACTACCAGTTGTCTGCAATAGACTGGATCAAGTCACCCTTGTCGGTGCCCATTCCAACCCAAAGAGAGGCAACACCGGTAGAGCCCTGGGGAACATCGGGAAGGACAAGAGTAGAAGTGGCCTCGAGCTAACGGGGCCAGTGCTGAAAGCAAGGCCCATAGCGGCGTTGGTTGTGGCGACAGCGATGGCCGCGAGGACGGAGAGGATCTGGTTGGAAGAAGGCATTTCGAGAGTTTGTTGTTTGACTCACTAGATCAATTGATGACTAGCTTTCTTGGCATTTCGACATCTTTATATCCAAATCCAAGACATGCAATGTAGTAAACAAACATTTGTTGTAATTGGCGGACAAATGCCCGAAGATCGACGGTGAGTTCGTTGATCAATGCACATTCAATGGTTGGTGGAGATAATATCCGAAACAAACTAGACAACCATGACTTGATGTTTCAGAGTGGACCAGAATAGGCGAACTAGAACATCTCGGTGCGCGGATAGAAACAACAGCGATTCGTCCTCATTCTATAATACGAACAAACTCCCCAATATTCCGAGATGGCTGGCATTGAATAGAAATGGCCTCTGTCGCATATGGGTAATCAATAACGGACAAGGACGCTCTGTTTCAGCATGCACGCCCTGTTGGTTGCGAACAACGTACTACAATGGTCAGAATGTTGAAGACTTCCGCCCCTTGAGGATTATTGACATTGGTGGAGCCATTTCTGAGATTTATACTAACCGCACGCACATTAGCTTTATTACTTCAGTAGCACTTACTCAAATCATGATTTCTGATATTGGCATATGGGCCATCATGGTCATGGGCTCAGGAGGAAACTCCCGTCAAAACTCTTTTAAAATACCTCGACATTGGATACTGGAGCTTGGTCAAGTAACCGTACTCTCTTATTTACTGTGCCTTGATTACACCAGATGTAACTCCCAGATCATTACAAGGCGAGTATGTACGAAATAGTTTGTCAGGCATTAGCAGCTTCTGATCTTACCTCATATGTCTTGGTGGCCTGACAGTGAATTTTAAACATACCTTTAGTATTGTCTCTGCTAAACAACGCACTCACCCGACTCAGGCTTTCATTACCCTACATCATTTAATCTTTTGTAGTACATTGATCAGATTAAATGATAGGAAGGAGGAGATGGCAGATGGCAGCTTGAAAGTCCTTGAGTTACTTAGCTTAAATGAAACATTAAGTAGGCATAGAGACAACATGAGCGGCTTTTCTGTAATAACTAAGCCGGGAGAGACACTGCTTAGAAAAGATCAAGAGCATTGATTTGTTAAACTACATCAGCCACTGACCCAATCACTGCCAGCTCTTTAAGCTTAATCTCTATTCAAATACAGCAGGAGTGAATAATCAGATCACATGAATGACATTCCCGGCTTTAAAACCTGATTTTAGCGGCGCAGCTTGATATCCTTCAACTGTGCCACACCAACCTAGGCCAGATCCAGCAGGTAGCAGCCATTATTTGATGTCGAGCTGTGTTTTGGCCCCCAAAGACATAAATTATTGGCCACATCAAGCAGAGTAGAACAGGTAATGTGCCACATTGCATTCCACGTTCTGGTGTAGTTTGGAGATCCAATACTTAAATGACCATTCCTCCCGTGTTGAGCATCCAATGCCGATGAGAAAAATACATAACTTTGCTTCGCTTACTAGCCAGAGAGCTACTTCAATCAAAAACCTTTTAAGCCTGCCAACAAGATGCCTACCGCGACCTACATATCTCAGGCCAGCATAACCAACTTTGGGCCGCTAACAACAACCTATACGGCACCCACATCATGTGCCACTGCTACAGATCATCTTTACTTTCCTTACCGAGACGTCAGTGAACAGCCTGAATATCTTTGGGCTTGGCCTACTTGTACAATGCAGCTGTATGGTAAATGCATACCATCTGGAGATAAATACGATCACCTTATCACAGCAACATATGCCAAGACTCTCGATATTGGTTTTTACCATTATTATTCGCCGGGTTTGTATTGCCCGGCCAACTGGACGACCGTTGGAAAATACGTGAAAGGAACTGGAGGCACTGCACAGATAACCGGGGCTCTCACCAAGACAGAATCAGAGCCCGTGCCAGAGCGGTGGGAGCCAGGTCGGCCATTTCCTACAGATCCGACAAGTGTGTGGAATCAAGTCTTGGAACCATCAGAGACACTGGTTGTTTGTTGCCCAAGGTAGGTTTCTCAATGTCTCTGTGGCTGACAGTTCGCTAATTAACGCAGCGAGTACACCCTCGACTTTAATGGCAACTGCTACTCAGTGGTTGGCCCAGCGTCCTCATATGGATATACAGAGATCTGCGGATTCCTCATACCGACATCCGTGGTACCCTTGACAAGCACGAAAAGTGGCCGTCCTTATTACATCTATACTGAACCTATTCCTCTAGCAACATTCACGCGAGATATGCCGACGAGAGCATTGTCTGCAGACCGCCATGTTGTTGAAAGGATTCCAGCTGTGGCACTTATTCATCAGGAAGTGGATTTCACTAAAACTAGTGGAGGATATGATGCTAAAGAGAACGCAGCGAACAGGACAAGTCAGCGCAGTTATGTTACGCTCCTGTTAACAATGGCGATTATGGCAACAGTTGCGATATCTGGGTTGTAAGACTTTAACTGAGGATAGGATTGTTTTATTATTCTTGACATCGTAGTGAGGAATGTAAGAAGTCTGCATCTGTACAGTGGACAGACTGCCTGATTGTTTCAGGGTCAAAATAACACATGCTCTATTGTCCCTTACTGGCTGATAGCACTCAATCAATAACCACAAACAACGACAGCCAACTGCTATTTACCTAAGAACTATGTACGTAAGAACCATTTCTCTCATTCATGAAATCATCGATTTGAGTCTTCCACCTCCCCAGCCTGTCAGACGTCTAGATGGTGCCAAAGCCAGCGCTGGACGAGAGACCAGTAATGCTAGAGTAAGCAGCTGCAGAAGCAACATTCTTGCCACTGAAGTTGACCAAGAAATCGGTGGTGCTACCTGAGAGGGTACCAGAGCTTCCAAAGCCGTTGACTTGGCATACATGGCCGAGGTAGGATGAGCAGACAGCGTTGGAGGAGGTGCTGGGGCTCGCGAAGAGCTTACCAGCAAAGCTCGAGGCCTCGAGTGGTGTGGCAACATTCTGGAAGATGTTGCCTTCAGCGACGACCTGACCGCCAGCACCGATTTCGAAGGCGTGTCCGACGTTGTCGTACCAGTAGTTGTTTACGGCGTGGAGGAGGGTGTTTCCGCCGACCTTGGGGGCACGACCGGATGTCTTGTAAATGTAGTTGTTCTTGAAAGTAACGGTCTATCCAAGTTAGCAAGTCGCCAAACAGGTGAAGAGGAGCACCTTGTTAAAAAGGACCCGAGGGCGGACGTACATCAGCAGAGCCTGTAAAGTAAAAGCCCCAGTAGTGGTAGCCGTTGCATGTGGCTGACCAGGACGTAGTACCGTCGAGCTTGTGGTTCGAGATAGTCACTCGATTGCTTGGGTTGGTGCCAAGAACAATGTGTTGCCGGCCAATAAGCGATGTAGTAACATGGTCAATCCAAACAAGATCTGTGTTATCAAGGGCGATAGCATCGCCACCCCAGACGTACTGAGGGTTAAGGTTGGTGATGTGAATGTTCTGGATAATGACATTCTTGGCACCCTTTGCAATGTAGAGGCCCTTGCCCTTGATGATGCCATTGCTTCCTACACCGACGAGACTCTTGTTCGACCCAACAAGAATGGGGTTCAATGCAGCATTGTCGTACTTAACGCTGACCTGTTAAAAGATTGAGAGGTTAGAAGACGTTCTAGCCTCGCCACAAAAATAGCTTGGAACTAACCTTGGGTGCGTTGGGCTGGTAATTGGTGCACCAATCGTCCTTGTTGATGGCAAGCTGACAGGCTGAAGCCGTGCCATAGGGAGCGCAGCCAGTCGCGCTGGTGGTGCCTTCAGTTCCGGTGAAGTCAAAGGTCCGGTCCAAAATGATGACTCGGGCGGAGGAGTCGCCAAGATAAGACACAAGCTGGGCAGTTGTCGTAGGGGTAACAGTAGCAGCAGAGCCACCGCCTGTGACACCTTTGGCAAAGCCTTCAGCGGCGCCAGTGACGCCAGCAGCACGAACAAAAGCCGCAAATGCGGGTGCGAAAAGGATTTCAAGTCTCATCGTGTGATATGAATAAAGCAATGAACTGGTTGAGAGATGGTGGCCAAACCTTTACATTGCTCTGGAAACTGAGTAGCTTTTATATAAACTACCTGACATGGATAGCGGATCACGGCATGTGGCTTACAACCACTACCGGACTAAAACCACTAAAGCCGTTGGCATGTAGATAGTTCCATAATCGTGGTTCAGACCCTTCACTGCTAGCTTCGGCATGATATCTCAAGCAAGGCTAGATCGGAAGATGCCAGCTCCGCATTTCCATTCTCGAACGATTCTATCCGTTAGATTCTCCAAAGCAGATTGTAAAGGAGTGAGCTAAGTGACATGCTTACAATGTTAGACTGGAGTCGTCGAGTTAGTGCATTCGGTTATTGGTGCATAAATAGTTAGACATCTCCGAGCCAGTCAGGGACCACTTAATCTGTCAAAGAGACTAAGAGACAGTGAGTGCATCTAGACTTAAATACAGCTTTATCTAAAGTTCAATAGTCTGTTTACTATTTGGCGAAGCCAGTCTTGTCTTCAGCTGACTATATGTCCATGTTTTAGTGCGAATACCAGCAGTAATTAACTGCATTTCAAGTCTGACTCGTTTTACACATGCTCAACTCTTGAGCCCAAGTCCGAGATGGACTATCGGATAAGTCTCTGGTGCCAGTTGCGACGGCACACATGTCCGATAAATCCCACTTCCCGTGGTCATAAGACATTGGACTAATATTTCCACCACTGGACGGCTGATAACATGCAGATTACGCCATGTAACCCTTTTCCACATCACGTAATTTTGAACCAAGGCGATCCTCACAGTCTTTATCCCCGTTCATTACCGAGCAATCAATTTAGACGAAACAGTCTACGAACCGTCGTATCTCCGTACTCAATCTTGAGTCGCAAATAACGAACTGGCCGAAGGGTCACCGCTAGAAAACGCCCTGTCTGACAAAGGCGGACTGCGGCAAGGTTGGGGTTTCAAAAGAGGCTTCAGCCTCCAGGCCACAAAGGTAAAGGACACCAATAGACAAAGGCGGACAATAGGTGAGCTAGCGCTTGGGGAGTACCGTACAAAGAAATGAGAACGCACCGACATAAGTATGTCAGGCCAGGTCAACTGGGGATGGACCCAGAGACTGTAAGAACACGAATGAAGACTTCATTGGCTTCTTTGACTGCTATTCGCTCTCTATCTGCCAGATGAGAATCTCTGCCAGATTACAGTAACAGAATCAATATGAATAAATATTTAGCCCCAGCTGACATCAGAAGAAAAGACAATACACATATACAAGATAAGATAAAGTAGTTACAGGAAATGTAGAGGTAAGTAAAGAACCAGGATTCTGACCAATTGATACTGGAACCCTTTAGCAATAGCTCTTAGTTGTGGCTTTAGTGATAACACCAGCCCTGATCAAGTCAACATAACTCCAGTAATCCCTCTGGACACCTTTTCCATCCACGGGCGTATTGGAGTAAGACACGGCTGTCCAAAAAGCACCACCTGCGACGTACTTCTGCCAAGCATAGCGCTGAGTATCAAAGATCGTCTTTCGGCTAGGTACGGACAATGTGTTGTTGTACATAGTCTGCAACGACCACTCACCAACAAACACAGGAAATTTGGTCTCCTCCGCGAGGTACTTCGCTTGCCCGCACACAGCAGGTGCGACATACTGTGAGTAGGTACCCGATGCGGCAAAGTAGTAGACATGCGAGTCGATGACAAGCTTGCGCTTCTTGTCGAACAGTGGTGACCAGAAGGCGGCACCCTTGAAGTTGTCTTGCAGCATGACTGGTATACGCTTGTCAACGGCTTCGACGCGCTGGAAAACACCGTTCATGTAGGTCAGAATCCAGTTGGCCGCCTTGTCGGATAGACCAGCTGCTGAACCAAAGCCAGCCAAGTTGTCGCTGGCTTCGTTGAGAGGCGCGATCGTGAAGGCGTTCTTGTGCCCGCTGGTTTTAATAAAGTCGAGAACTTTGTCAACAGCCTTGAAGCTCCAAGCCAGGTTGGTAGAGTTGTAGAACCAGCCGTCATGCCCAAAGGCCTCGCCAATGTCGAGGTTGTTGATACCGCCGGGCAGGGAGTGGAGGCCGATGATGATATGCATGTTGTATCGCTCAATGGCATACTGGGTGATCCTGCGAAGATGTTCCTGCTGCTTGCCGTGGTAGAAAGCGGAACCAGGGACCTTGACCCAAGCGGCATAAGTGGTAGTGATGCGAAGCGTGTTGACCCCGACCTTGGCAAGTGTATCAATGGTAGAAATATTCAGGAAAGACGTATATCGCTTCTCCAAGATTGGACCGCATTGTTTTCCAAGAGCCTGGCATAAACCCCATTCGTCGATTGTAGCAGCGGCCTTGATACCAAGGGAGTTCCACCAGATGGGATCGTGAGTCTTTTCTTTTGCAAGCCAAGCACCTAGGTTGACGCCATTGGCCTTGTATGTCTTCCAATTGATGAACTTCCCATTTTCACATCCCTTGGGGAAGTTAATCGTGTGCTCATATCGCTGGTTATGGGGCTTGACATGAGGAATGCTGAAGGGACACTGCTTCTGATACTTGGCAACCTTGCCATGATTGGCAGCGCTGGTTGTAGAGTAATCAGGCTGTGGCGCCGCGATAGCGGTCGAAAACAGCAGAGCTGTAGAGAAAAGAGAGGAAAGATGCATGGAGTAACTTGTTGATATGTTACACTTGTTTGAGACCTGAGTAATTCGTCGTGCTGAGGTGAGACAACATCAGCTGAACTGAGACAATCTTATAGATACAGACTTACAGTTCGATGTTTCAATCGTCGATTAGCAACTCCGGAAAATCCGAAATGAGATGAATCGCCATCTTCACAAGACTAGAGGCAAGTTCAACGGTCAAGTAGACTAACATCAGGGGGTACCCACAACTAGCCGCTTTAAAGCCACCAGGCCGGGACCAACGCCAATAGTCTCAGCAATAGTTCACAACTAGTGGTATTTCATTAAACAAGCAGATAGAAAATTCTTGAATAGCATCCATTAATACGCAATCACAGTGTCACAATTGGCCCGGATTTTCCGATCGAGTCCATATCTTTATCGATCGATTAGAACATCTCGTCATTGAATATGAGGCTGATCCGCCACCGCATCTACCTGATCCTAATGCCTGGACTGATATTCATCGCGAGATCTCAGACAGGTAACCAGAAACCTTTATTCTCAACTTTTTAAAGTAGGTCCATGATGTTGTTGGAGATGTCGTCAATGTTTGATCCCCACTTGTCAGGGGATGTCTGCAAACCATTAGCGTCCAGTCATGATGTTGAAGGACAAAGTCAACTCACCTACAAGTAGAGAATACCATCTTCAATAGCTGCCTCTCCACTACTGCCCTCAACTTTATCAAGGATACGAAAATGCACTTCTCCTTTCTCCAAAGCCTCAGTCAGCGCCTCTTGCAGCATATCATCGCTGTCAAACCTGCGCCGCTTCAACGTACCAACCAGGCCACGGAAGTAGTTGAGTATAAATGCACCAAGGTACTGGTCAAAGTCAGTGCCGTCCTTGGTCTCCTTCACTTTCTTGTAGGTCTCCTCGAAGTTGGGGACCAGGGTAATATCCTTTTTGATGATGCCCTCCAGATCAGACTATATGTCGGCAATATCGGGCTCGTACTCTTCACGAATACCTTTACGAGCGTAAAAGCTCAGCGCATCTATGTTAGGAGCCAAGCTGATGCCCTTCTCCAGGTTCTTATGCCAATAGGCATCGCCAGTGTTGGAACCCAGTCTGTCGGCACCGAAGACAATAGCAAGCTTCCCGTCACTTGTGAACTTGGCTCCGCAGGCATCAAATGTTTCTTCCTCATCAATGTCCATAGCGAGGACATGAGGTGAGACCAGCTTGTTGGTCTCATCGTGGTACTTGGGATTTCTCTCGAGTTCCTTGATGGCCTCCTCGACATAGCTAACTTTATGAGCTTGTGTATCTTGATATAGGATGCGAGTGTTGTATTACTTTGCAATCATGGAGCCCGGGCTCTCACGGGCCCAAGCGCTTTCAGCACCGTAAGGCATCACAGCAAGAGGGTCAATGTTAATTTTCCAATCAATGCCCGTGGCTTTCGAGAGCTGGTCTTCGAAGTCTGCTGGTTTGTTCTGCCACTCATCACGTAATATGAACCATTAGTGAAAGTCGTAACTCATTCGTAGAGACTGTAACTTACGATTCTTCCATGCGGCGAGAGGCAATTTATCAAAGGGGGGAAGCCGAAGCATTGTTGCGTCAATCGATGCAAACTTTGGAGGCAGGTTTATGGGATGAATAGCTTGGATGATGAGAATTGACTGGAGACTTGCACATACATGATATCTTTGGAAGCATTTACACATTATATAGTCAATGAGTTCAATATAAGCTTTTGAGATTCGCCACGCGAAATTCTACTTATGAATCTGAAGAAGCGTTGACCTCTTGTGTTGTGCAAATGATTGTAATATTCTTCACCTACCTGCACCTTTGGACGATCTCACCCTAGACCATCTAGACCTAGCGTGCTGATGGACCTATCAGTAGCTGTTTCAGCCATCTCAGACCGAAAACTCGGAAGTGTCAATCGGGATAATAGTAAAACCCGAGAATCTTCTATGCTCTGGCTGCGACATGGGACAGCCGTTGAGGTCTTGCGAAAAGACAAAATGCTACTTCTGTTCATGGACATGGATTAATGATACGGGGAGTGCATAAGGCAAGAGAAGAGATCGTCGGACTGCCTCAGTCCTCGCTTAATTGACCTGGAAATATCTTAGCTTCAGTGGCTCAAGGGTAGCCACTCTCGGAAGCAACCTTTACGAGCCAATCAGAATGATAGTCTGAGTCGTTACCCCTGTAATCTCGTGTCAACCTTGTCTATCTATGTCTAGTTGGACTTCAGTGACTCACCGAGGCAGACAGGATCGTAGATCTATTCTGAAACGGGGAGGAGTTGCTTCTCTAGAGGCAGTCGAAGTTGAAACGGTGATTATTGAATGAGGAAGCTCTATATTCAGCTCTTAGACAGCCATCGTGTCCTTCTCAGTTGCTGGAGCAATTGGGCAGCTATTACGGATAAATATTGTTAGAACAAGTTGTCAATAGTACAGACATCCATAATTCAGTGCTTAGTTCTGCTAACAGATACGTGACCTTCACAGCTTAGGAAATCCATTCAATTACAGACATACTAATTACCCAGCTTAAAACGCTTCCGGTCCCACTTACAGGATTGCGTGGAATCCTGGACGGGGGCATCATTGAGACCCCCAGCTGATGGTCTATCTCCCCATGGTAACTCAGGTAGGACCTCAGTGACCCCTCCGTTGATCCAAGGAGCCTGGCAAGATCTGTTCAATGCCCCCTTCACTTTCGTGTGCTGACTGGCACTCCTTTCGCCCGCCTTGACTCCGCAGGAAAATAAGTCAGCTTCCATACAGATGGATAATGTTTGAGATGGCTTGTCTGAGAGATCGTGGTGAATGCAATCACAGTCCTCACGCTGCCTCAACCTCTGATGTCAGTCCGTGGCTTGCTCTTGACAACTGAAATTTCTCCTTCCGTGCTACTTTCGACACCGGTGATCATGTCCGGAGGGCTTTTTCTAGTTAACTAACCTTCCAGTCACTGGGTGTCCGTGTCTAAAGGCGTCATACGTGCCTTGATCAATGTGCGCAAACTGGCTGCTCCCAGAAAGGAAATTTAGGCAGTACTCACGTTTGTACAAGTGTTATTTGCAGTGGAGACTTGTGGCTCAAAGCTTATTCCTGCAGAGAGAACCTAGTATGCGCCGTTCTCAAACTTGGTTTCGCAGTGAGGGCCTTCTCTTGCTTCGCATTGAACTCACGCTCTGCAGGCTGCTTTAGAGTTATATATGCGTTCTGCAACTGGTTTTCTGGTTCATGGTTAAGATTCTTGACCTTCTCATTATTTACTCGTTTTCAACTGCATCAATCTTCCATTGCATGCTGTTGCTTGCCATGTTGTCTTTTGGGGCCATAGTGGTAAGGCTGATGCTTCTGGCTACCAGGGTTCAGTACAGGGGTGCCAATTTAGATAACCTTATTATATGGGTTCGCGGGGCTTGTGTTTACTGAGGAATAGATCCCTTGAATGAGCATTAACAGGCTATTGGCCTGGAAACGTTGCTAGCTTCCCTTATTGAGGCTATTGCAAGTTACATCACATAGCAGGTAGCTAGGCTCAATACTGCATTTCCAAGATTATCACTGGAACTCAGTGTGAGATGTATTAGTCTAGAGTGAATTCAATTAGCTATTTGAATTATTATAGAGAGGGGAATAGGCGAAGTCTAACTGAGGGCAAGGAGAGGCAGTATAGGAAACAGGATGGTAAGTATTAAGTCGAGCCGAATTTGAGTGACAATTAGTGGAATTTTAATGCAGAAATTCATAACTTAAGTAGCTTCTACCCCAAAAAGCTTTCCTGATATATGTCATATCTCATTCTACTGAGATACAGATCTTTCCGATAAAGTTCTGCTCACTCATATATTTATATGCAGCAGGCACGTCTTCAAACCCGAAAATACGATCAACATGTGGCTTAATATCATGCTGCTCAATAGCCGCAATCATCTGTGAGTAATGCTCCAGGCTCCCGCAGTGGACAGACCGGAACGTGGCCATGCTGAAAAACATATCAACAATCGAAGGTTGCTGCTCCGCCAGCCCAGCGATGAAGCCCACAATAGTCACAAGTCCATCTGACTTGACAGTCTTCATTGCCTGACTCCGCATTAGCCTCGAATAGTCAATACAGAACAGCGAGGGAACACACCTGAGTCATCGTGTTGCCGCCAACTACTTCTACAACGAAATCTACCCCTTTGTTTCCAGGGGTCGCACTCTTGACAGCGTCAGCCCAGTCGGTCACCTCCTTGTAATTAATAATATGGTCAGCACCTAGAGCTGACAGCACCTCGGCCTTTCTCCTCGAAGATGTAGTGGCTATAACCTTTGCTCCTCCTGCTTTTGCAAACTAGAAACAGACTTCCGTCAGCATAGATAGCTAGATGGGGATTTGGGGGCTCTTAACCTGCAGGCTGAAAATGCTAACGCCGCCCGTGCCCTCAGTTAGAACTGATTGGCCTGGTCGGAGCTGATGATCAGACAGTCCATACAGAGCATTCCATGCGGTGACCCCCGCAACAGTGAGTGTACTTGCTTCGACAAAAGTCAAGTTCCTAGGCACGGGGGTCCAGTATTCTTCATCAAGCATGACGTACTCTGAAAGGATGCCTTGTACGTCGGAGCCTGCGAGGTTCGAAACCCCAAACTCTCGCCTCTGACGACCGGAACGCCACGCAGGCTTGAAAACTGAAAACACTTTATCTCCTGGCCGCAGATTCTTGACTCGCTCGCCAACAGCAGCGACCACTCCAGCACCATCCGAGAGTGGGACGTAAGGCAGCGGCAACGGTACTGGATTCAGACCCTAGCAATTCTCAGTATTTGTTAAGGATCTTGAAGAATAAAGTCAAATGTTATACTTGCGAGAGTGCGAGATCACGATAATTCAGACTCCAAGCAACCACTAGAAAGGAATAAGATCAAGTTCCAATGTATCCTCCCAAAAGGGATTAGACTCACTCTTGACGACAATCTGGTTAGGTCCAGGAGGAACAAGTTCAATCGATTCAAGCTTCAAGGATGACGGGCCATCAAGTGACGGGAGTACCCATCTTCTCGTTATCTTCGGAAGCGCCATTGTCCAGATAAGAAAGACACGGAATAGAGGGTAACATGTAGTGAATGGCGATCTGTAAACTGACACGTAACGCAATGACAATCGTCAGGCTGAAGTAGAACTTATATCTCTTTCTCAGTGACTGTGAATCAATACAATAAACCAGGCTAGATAATTTCCTATTGGCTCGGGGTCTCCAAGCTTCCCGCCGGGCTAACTAACGCCCCGATAAAGTATAAAAAGTCGCCAAATCTCCACAATATTCTCAATTAAGCTTAACTAGTACTACAGTAAGGTTCGGGTTTTAAAAGAGGCTTTAGCCCTTAGGCTATAAAGGTAAAGGATACTAATAAGTATATATAGGTAATATACTTACCTTTATAATTACTTAAGGTCTTACTTTTAATTAAAAAGCTAAATAATTTAATAACTAACTTTAAAAGTATATAAATAAATAACTACTTATTACTTATTTATAAAGATAATTAAGTTAAAGTATATAAAATATATATAAAGTAAGCTACTTATTAAAAGTAAGTTTATTAACTTAAAATAATACTTTTAAAATAATTTTTATTATAACTATATTTATATAATAAGTAATTAATAAATAGCTTTAGCTACTTTTTTACTTTTTAATATATTTTATATTATATAATATTATAAACTTACTTTAAAAGCTATAACTAAAAATTAGTAATAAAGATAGCTATAAAAGACTTTTTAAAAATATCTTAAAAAGTAATATTAAAGATATTATCTTTATAAGCTTTATTTACTTTACTTATAATACTTATAAAAATAGCTATAAGAGTTAAAGTTATTAAAAAAGGATTTTTTAATATAACCTAAAGGTATTATTAAATAATAAGATAGTAATAATTAATAAAGTAAACTAAAACTAGGCTTAAGTATATTATATAGTAGACTTATAGAAAAATATATACTTTTTTTATTTTTTTTAATAATAAGTTAAGTAATAAGTAATAATTATATTAATTAAAGAGTTATAAGCTAGGTAAGAAAAGTTAGATAGGCTAATAGTATTAAGTAAAAAAGCTTATTTATTAAAGATTTAGTTATAATTAAGATTAGGTTTTTAGTTAAATAAAGCTTCTATACTAAATAAGTTATAAAGGTTTTAAATATAAAGCTTAATTAGTATAACACTATATTGATGTCTTAATGCCGCTAAGACCGTAGTAGAGGGACTGCAAGGCCTGATTCTTGAGGACAAACTTTAGGGAGCTAATATATATAATTAGACAGGTTATTCTTCATGGTATATTCACCTCGGCAGAGCCGAAAGTCTCGGAAAGGAATATATAAGTCTAGTTCCCAGCATTCTCCTCTCCTGCCAAGCACCACCGGATCATACTATTATATATCGGGCGCATCTACTTGTGTACACAAAACACCACTCTAAGTCCAATACAACAACAGCAGCTCATTCCTCTTATATTACATTATATCTCCCTATTGGCTGGTTGAACCAGAACCATCGTTTTCCCTTGTTATTCACAACACCTTAGCTGACACCGCGGAAATATGTTTGAGGGGAGCGCCAGCATCAACTTTAGTCCCGATGCAGATATCCCTGCATTGACAGGCAAGGTGATCTTGGTCACGGGAGGCAGTAATGGACTCGGCAAAGAATCAATCTTGCAGCTAGCAAAGCATGAGCCTGCTGAGATCTGGATGGGAGCCCGTAATGCCGAGAGAGCACGCACAGCCATCGAAGACATCCAGAGGCAGGTACCCAACTCAGCGTCTATCAAGTTCCTCCTTATGGACCTGGGATCCTTTGCAAGCATCTCCGAAGCTGCCAATAACTTCCGAAAGCAATCATCGCGCCTCGACATTCTAATGCTGAACGCTGGCATTATGATCACTCCTGCTGGACTAACCGATGATGGATATGAGATCCAGTTTGGTACCAACCATATGGGGCATGCTTTACTTACCAAACTATTGCTGCCTACTCTTCTCAACACAGCCGCCCGGCCAAACTCCGACGTCCGCGTCGTTGTTCTTTCTTCCGAAGCCCATAATATGGCGCCAGATAAAGGAATTCTGTGGGATACACTGAGAACGGAAGCCAAGGACATCACAACCCGTGCTCGATATGGACAGAGCAAAGTGGCCAACATTCTTTATGCTCGGGAGCTCAGTAAACGGTATCCTCAAATCAAGGCCGTCTCTGTTCACCCCGGTTTGGTAAAGACGAACTTGGGCCACGAATCAGCCAGTAAGAGCCTTCTGTTGAGAACCGCCTTTACTGTTGCGAGGGCAGTTATGGGTGTCGACGTAGCTACTGGGGTGCTAACCCAGCTATGGGCAGCCACGGGCAAAGGTGTCAAGGCTGGAGAGTATTATGAAACTATCGGAGTTACAGGTCGTGGCAGTAGGTGGACCACGGATGAGGAGTTGGCAGATAGGCTGTGGAAATGGACTGAGAATGAGATTGACAGTTATAACGCAGAGGACTGACACTGCGCCCGGTAGGATACGGTTAACCTTTTAGCATAAAGGGTATCCAACGCGGACCGGTTGAAGTACACAGCAGGGGGTATTCTCTATAGTTATGTTTGCGAGTCTGCACCTGAGGCAGCATCTGCATAGATATATGCTGGCCATAAGCCTATAGAAGTGCAGTAGTATAATGAAGTCTTTCTCTCGTTTAATATAACTTCTTTTCCTCCATGTTATAATCGAGACCGTCTCTGTTATATGCTACTTATACAGCAAGGCCTCCTGCTTGCGCACATCATACAGTCTAGTCCTTGCCTAACTAATGGATTGTTAATATAGTGATAAGTATCTAGAGGCTCTCCGTACGCAGACTTATCAGCGAGGGCCGGTTGATGGGCTTGTATTGGGCAGCAGTCACGATTTGCTGCTTCGTGGCTTCCTCAAACTCTTTAGCAGTCTTTTCAATGACAGACTGGATCTGGCTTGGAACCGTGCCTGCAGGTAGCTGCTTGATAGTGGAAGAAACATCATTGTTGCGCTCGTACATTCCGTTGAGAATCTCCTCTCGTTTCTAAATTGTATAAGTCGTTAGAGATGAAACATCATTGCTGGTGTAATACCTACGGCTTTGCAAGTCTCACGGATTCTCAGCTGTGCATTGTCTGACCAATCGTCCAGAATCTTGAAATTCTTCTCATCTCGCCAGGCTCGTCAGTCCTTGAACTGATTCGTTCAACAAGGGAGATGCCTGGGAAAATGTGATCTGGAGACACGTCTCTCCAAATGGTTCCTACATCGGCGAAAAGACTGAAGTAGGCAGAAATGGCCAAGACACCTTGGTAAATCATCTAAGTAACATTAGTTGTAAACTCTTAAAAATAAGTGAAGACGGAGAGGATCTGGCTTACGCTTCGCTCAGTATCAAGAAGAGAGTAGTTTCCGACTGTCCCCTTTTCAAGCGCGACAGAATCGGAGGAGACAGCGATGCTGACGGTCTTTAAAAATTTGGCTACAGTCTTATTCACGAAAACATCAATGGTCGTGGCGATGGCACTGAAGAAGCGGACCAAGTTTGTGATCTGTGACTTCAGATTGATGATCAGTTTGATGCACTGCACCAGTACGGTCTTGATCTCTTCCTATAATTCGTGATTAGCCCAAGTTAACGCCACCCTCTACTGTAAGCTTGCTCACCAATGCCATGTTTTCCTTTGTCAACTTGGTAAGTTCCGCCTTGATACTGGCCAGGACTGTCTGTTGCTCGAGGAGCTGTTTCGAAGCCTCCTTGTAAGCCTCGGTGGTGACCTTCAGAGTCTCGGACGCTGTGGTCAGTTGTTTAGTCGCGCTATCGACTAAAAGCTGGGCTTGTTGTGTCTTGGCACTGATTTGCGCCGTTCGATCCGCCTCAGATGGATATAAAGGTGACTTTGCTTGTTAGGAGATATTTCAACGGGAAAATGGCTCATTTACTTACCGGGTTGGCAGAGTTTCCTGGGAGCTGCCGACCCTTGGTTTTCAAAGCATAAGTGTCGGAGTACAGAGCCTCAAAGACTTCCTGCCACTTCTTGACCATAGGGTCATCCTTGCCTGGTTTCTGATAACTGAGACTCGAACTAGCCTTCTTGGACTCATACAAGATTTCCTGTGCGATCTGGAACATGTTAAAACCTTATCATACTTCGATTAAAAGAGGATAACCGAACTCACCTTTACCGCGTCAGCCAAAATCTGCTCATATTGAATACTAGCCGCCTGGTCGCTGGCCAACTTGGAGAAGCTTGTCAGCGAATCGCCGAGCATGCTGGAGATGAAACCGATGACGGTCTTCGGCTGTTCTTTCGTCACTTCAGTGCTCTTCCAGTCTACTCCGCCAGTGCTGCGCAGAATTCCGTTCAGCGCGTCGAACAGGTATGGATCTCGGGCCAGCTGAGCGTATGCAGGGTCGCGAGCCTCAACAGCTGGTGGTTGCGTGGTCTGCCCTCCTCCGAGAGCAGCCTTAGCTTTGGTGATTGGGTCAAGACTATCCACAAGGGCTGGAATAGCTTGGTTTAGGGCAGTGGTAAGGCACTCGGAGAGCCCCGAAACCACTTGTTGCCCAATGATCTCCCATCTACGACTCTAACGTCAGAATGGTTGAAGCTCAGACAAAGCAGAGAAAAAGTTTCATACGTACCCAGTTGGAAAATTATCGGATGTCTTAGTGTAAGTAACAGTGGCTCCGTCAAGTGTCTTGCCCAAGTCTTCAGCGATCTTCTTAGCAACTTTGACGGCCTCCTCTGTCTGCGTGAGACAGCACTCTTCAGTCGCCTTCTTCAACTCACTTGCGACAGACTTGTCGGCGACGGTAGACCTTTGCTCAGCCCAAGCTGTGTTTAGCTCCTGTGCAAACCTGAGCCAAGCAGTGAAATCGTCATCAATCTCCTTGGACGTGATGTAACATTCCTCTGCGGATTCCTTGATATCGCTCATATACGCCCTGAGACATTTCTGAGCAACGACCGGCTCGGCAAGACAATAAACGACGTCGGAAAGCTTGCATTGGTATTAGCTGACCACACAATACTCAAAGCTTTAACATATGAAATTGGGGCTCTTACCCTGTTTTGAGCCATGACAGAGAGCTGTCTCATCTTCAAAATACCTCTTTCTGCCTGGAAGAAGGCATTGAGGCCTAGATTAGCACACTTATTGAGGTTCATACTGAGGTACTCTGGTCGTTGAACAGTAGCTCCAGCTACCATGGCCACTTTAGTGGTCTCAGCCTTATCGGAAGAGCTTGCGACGAAGCAAGCACCTAAGCAGCTGAGAGCCACTGGTGCGGTGAGGATTAGATCTTCCCAGCTGACCGACAAAATCGCCGAGCTCTTCACTCGTCAATTATCTTGTCGGTGATATCGGGATCGAGCTGACGAGAACTCTGTCGCCGCACGACGACCTGGTGAATAATGAGATAATGTGACGTTAAGTCTCATCTCTAGCAACTTACATTTAGTGCTTGCTCAAAAGACATTTTTTGAGGACTGTTTGCGCAGTATTTTAGAGGTTGTTGAGGCTGACGAAAGTCTGGTTTGTTGGTTTGTTTTTCCTCGTGAGTCAGGAAAGGTCAGGAACTTATACCTGGTTAAGGGCCAGTGCCAATAAGCCATCCCCTCCTCAAGTACCATCTCTATCACCACGGCTGACACGACTCATCACTTACCTCCAGGCATCCGCTTCCAAAGCGGAGTCGTCTATGTTCAGCCAGCCTCTGCAACTCCAGTGACGCTCTAGGCCAAGCTAAGGTTCTCCAACGACAGGAACTTAGACGAATTCTAATCTTCGATCGATGAAAAGCGAATTCCAAGACAATCTTGTGTTTCCTACATACCTTTCGCTCGCATGAGGCTGGCTGAATACTGAATGAACAAGTCGGCACTAAGACTGGAAAGGCGACTTGTCAAGCCTCCCTGTAAAAGCGTGTTGGTATCCACATTATATGGCTGGCTGAATATGCATTGCAGGATGTAAGTCTTAGCATGGGCTCGGACTGCGGGGAGGTTGCGCTGATTCTAATTGGGCAAGAATCCATGGTAACCGTTGACGAATGGGCTGATAATTCTTAGACGGGATTGGACAGCTTAGCGCCTATATGACAAAATGCAGAGACATTATTGAACTAAATAAGAGTAAATCAAATAATCTGGCTCAATTAGTGTAAAGACTTCCGCCACAAGAGTCATGGTCAGCTGGACTTGTATTATCCATTTTTGCCCCATATCAAGAGGAGAAACAGTAAGAGTATCTCACCATTCTGATATAAAATCGAGAGGACAGCTGCTAACTGAAGACTATACTCTCAGTTAAAAAAGTGTTTCCCATAGGCCTTCGTCCTTCAGCCAAGCCGTCTCATCTATGTATCTCAGAGGGACCGTAGCCTGGGAGGGTATTGCGCCAGGCTAAGAACCAAGGATAGCGTGTACAGGATTTGGCTGTAGATTTAATATACTTGCTTGTGTAATATACTCACTTATGGCATATGCGATAGGTTCTGGATAACAATCTTCTAAACCCTAGAGTCCCTCCATCAAGCCGCGTTTATGGAAACTGAATTGACATTGCAGTGCGATTTAATTCCCTCAAGTCCATGCTCGGCACCGATACCACTGGGCTTAACACCGCCAAAGGCAACATTAGGATCAAGTTCAAGGCTGCTGTTGATCTAGACTGTCCCAGCCTTGAGCTTCGTAGAGAATCTCGTGGCGTTCTCCAAATCCTTAGTCCAGACTCCAAGACCCATATCGGTGTTATTGGCACTTCTGAGGACTTCCTCATTGTGTTTCCATTTCAACACCGGGAAAACGGGGCCTAGGCGACATTAGCAGCCTGCCAATAAAGCAGAGGCGGAAAAACATACCCAAAGGCTCCTCAATGACGATTCTGGAATCATCAGGGGGTTGCCCACAACTGTCGGGGTGATGGAGTATCCTTTACCCGCATTTGACGCCTCAGTCGAACCAATTGCGACCTTGAGGTCGTTGGCTTGTAGACGTGCGAGTTGGTCCTTTACCCTTGCGAACTGGAGATGATTGTGGACGGGACCGAGGACAAGATTACTGTCCAGAACATCGCCCACAGAACACTGCTCCCCCGCTGTGGTTAATTCTTTCAAAAACTCATCATAAATGGACTCATGGTCACAGATACACTTACTTGCGATGCAAACCTGACCAGGGTTGACCGGCGATGAAAATGCAATCTTAAAGATTGAGGATTAGCGTGCTTATTCAACGCCTCTTTGGACTGACTAACCTTGAGAGCAACTGTCTTGACATCAACGTCCCGCAGATAATGGCCGGATCATTACCTCCCCTGTAAAGGTCAACATTGGGCTATTAACTATGAAAGGTTGGCTCACAGTTCGAGGGCCAAGCGCTTGACGGTTACAGCGGCGCTCTACATGATCGTTTTGCCAGTTGCGGTAGAGCCCGTAAAGCTGATCTTATCCGTACCGGGATGGGCTGTCAGCCATGGGCCTAGGTTGCCATCGCCATTCAGTGCTTGAACGACGCCTGGGGGGAAGTACTACTAGGCAAGCTCAACAATTCTCAGGTTACAGTAGGGAGTGAAGGGCCTTTTTTGATAGATTACCGCTTTTGTCCAGTGAGTATTGGAGTTAAACTTACCATGGCTTAAGAATGATAGCATTTCCAGCAACAAGAGCTGGACCAAACTTCACGCCCGCTATAACACAGTTGCTACAAGGGAATCCCCGAAGAGGAGCATCGCACTTGATCTTGTGGCCGCGGCAGGGAATGCACGACTTGCTTGTCTTCGGTGGTCTTTGTCCTTCCATTTTTCTGGTTCGGATATTGGGGCATTCCCGAGCAGTTGATCGAGGTGAGATGAAGGATAGAGGTAGGAGGCCGGGAGAGAAGTCAGATAGAAGTCCTGGGGATTTTGACTAACTTAGTCTTGGGATTCTAACTAGCCCCTTGCCAAAGGGCCGGAGACCGGGCTTCGGGCCACAAACCAGCACGAAAATCACAAATCAATTTTAAAATTGAAGTCTTTCAATTTATTTAAGCTGTTTCCTTATTAATACAATCACCTCGCCAGGCGGCGGAGCTCAACATCACTTGCTGAATCCGTGCTGTTAGTGTGCTCACTAACCCTTACTCTTGGAGCACTCTCCCTTCTCACTATTTCAGTATTGTTCCTTATAGGCTTGAAAACCCAACGACCCCATTTTTTGCGAATCACATCCTTTATAACGGCCCGGCTAGTAGTGAAAAAGATCAAGGCGTTCCAGAGACCTTGCAAGGGCATGACAGCCGCTATGGCAACTTGATATGAGTATGGAACATCGCGGTTAAGTAGACTATGGATACGTGTGATGCTCGCTGGTACCCACGTCACGAGGACGCTCAGTGTAAACATGAAGGTTGTGAATAGGTATGCCCGTTTGATAGGGTCTTTGAGCCAAAATTTAGATTTGGTGCTATTGGGGGTGGGTGACGAAGATTGTTGCTTTTGGTTAGGAGCAATTGGTTCCGCGGCCGTGGCATTGGATGCTGACTTCTGGGTATTCAACGTGGCAGTAACGGATGGGTGTTCGGACGCTCGGACATCGTTGTCAGTATTTGTTTCTGTTATCTGTTGTTGGTCAGCTGAACTGTGTTCCCATTCTAAGGAGGGTTGCTGTACTGTTTGGTGATCTGTTACTGTGGTCTGAATGTGTGAGTTCAAGATGTCACGAGCTTTATTTCTGGCGCGAAAGAGACGAAAGCCAACCGCTGTATTCAAGACGATTGACGTGGCGATGCAGATCCATACAAAGAGGTATGAAGTAAAGAGTCGTATGCTGGCCCAAGATTCTCGGATCCAACACCAAGTCTGGCCTGACATCAGTTTATCGTTACGACTTCGACTTGTTCATGACTTACAGTTGTCGCTCCGTATACGGGGCCACGCGCCGGAGTCGAGATGAAAAACAGGGTAAACCCTGATATGAATGGCCCCCCAAAGCAAATCAGAGAATAAAGCCACTTGTTGAACGTATGCGGGTTCGATTGGAAGAAGACAATCCTGAAGGTATTCACCGACATACCAAGGGACCACCACGCATCAGACTGCATGAATCTACATCTGAAATTAGGATTCATGGGGAATGGCTACCAAGACACGGATATTACTTGCATGTGTACCAAGAAGCTTTGCGCCCTACAAAGCGCGGAATCTTCACCACGAGCCAGTCCATCGCGTGAAATAACAGTCCCAATACTAGCGCCCAGATTCGCGATGCTCGCAAACACAATAAACGTATTCCGTGGATTGCGCAGCCGCGGTATGCTCCCGTACGTCACGAAAATCAACAGTACACTCACGAGGCTGATTGACGAAAAGACCCTCTCCAGCAGCGCCAGCAGCTCTAGCTGAGAGTCGGAGAACATCTCGGTGGCTTCTCGTGTGATTGATTAACTTGCATTGGGGCGGTGGTGAGAGCTGCAGTGATCGAGGTCAGCGGTGAGTAGAGAAGGGTTGAAATGGAAGCTGGGAAGATGGGGCTGTCTAGGTTTCAGTATTTCAACGGTGCGAATCCTGGTGGCTTGAAAATTTGCCTGGGCTTGGTCGGAAGCCGAAAGATCGGCGGCCTTGAGAGATAGCTCCCAGGCTATCTATTGGCTCCGCGTGAAGCCACGATGGCCATTCCGCCAGTGCTGACCAGGCTAGACTGCTTGTTATCTTGCCTAGCCTCATTAGGCATGTCGTATTATTGAACTGCGCCCAACTCACCATGATACCTACTACGCACGAGTCAAGCCTGCATGCAATTTAATAGCTATTTCTATTGAGTCTGGGCTCGGATGTGAAGTTCTTATGGAAATTGTAATATAGATATATTTATCATGGTGTATTAATACAGCAAGGACTTTACTATCTCTGTACTCGATGAAACAGGCTGCTATGAATAAGGTTTGTAACCAAAGCACTGACATTAATATGCATGTGTCTCAGAAAACGTTTCATACGCTGACGGAAGGGGAACATCCAATTGTCGCACTCGATCTGGACCATACACATCTGCCTTCTAAAGAACGCTTAGTCCGGTACATATCCCAAATGATTCGCATAACTGACCTTTTCTGGCTTGGCATCAGGCGTCGGCATAAAGACAGCTTTGCCGTCGTTTCCAAAGTACGCAAGGTCCTGTTCTGCTATCAGATCCCGTCAAGTACAAATGAACCAAGAGTGAATTCCGTACCTTATCAAACGCCAACTGGTTCTTCTTGGCAAACGTGATCCAGTTCTCACTAAATGGTGCACGAGTCACTTCGAGACAACGGAAATGCCAGATCTTCCACTGTCCATCCTGTTTTAGAAAGTCCAAGGCATAGTGGCACCAGACCCAGTGAGTCCAGACTCGCTTCCCGTCGACATTCTTGTCTTCGGGTTCGTAGAGAAACTCGGGCATGGTCCCCACGTTCTTGGGGTCAGCTAGGCCACTTTCAACTCCGGCCATTAGCCAAAACCCCTTGGCAGTTTCGCCGTCGCCTGCAACCTCGATTAATGGGGTAGTAGTTTCGTGTAGAATCAGTTTTCCGGGAGGCGACGGTCGACCGCTATGGTAGGCCATAATGCTGTCGTAGTCGGTGTACACTCCGACGTTGGTATACTGAGCGTGGACTCCAGGGGTACCTCGCTTGACCCACAGCGACTTGATCTGTTCGTCTTGGAACACGTTGTGAAGATGCATATACTTGCTGAACACGTTCTCTACCTCTCCTCGATCGTAGGCCTAGTATTATTAATAAGCGCAATCAGAGGGGATTCTTGTCTTTCTTACTCGCTGTGCTAGCTTCTCCACGGCCGCAAGTCTCGCCTCAACGGTAGAACTAGAATTTTGTGAAGCCATTTCTAATTTTGGGAAAGTCTCAACATATGTTTATGGCAATACTGGTTCTATCTCTTCATTGATAACGACAGATGTCATGACGACGGCTTGATATAAGTAGCTATCCGTAACTCTATCAGGCACCCTACTCCTTCCCGAGCCGAGAGGCTAGGTCAGGCAAGCATCAGAGCCTTACAAGCCGACTAGACGTTAAACAGTTTGAAGTAACCCCGGATTATGTACGTTGTCTATGAAGAGCCACAATAGATCATCATACCCCGCGTTTTTTAAAATTTAAGCAGTTCGGTTGCTTTGTCGGCTCCACTTTCCCGGCCCGTTCTTCGGTTCGGATCCCTCGTATTCAATGATTTGACAGCCGTTTAAATGATCATTTTCGGTTCCAGCAAATCGGCCTTCATGAGAACCATAATCGAGCATAGGTAAGTGAGAAATGAGCTTCCCCGCATTTCAGCATCGGGTTGTCCACATACTCCCGCTTATCAGTTTACATCAGGCTTGCATATATACTGCGTATTCGACTGATGCCAGGTCAAGTCACATAAGATCTCCGGAGCCCTCTTCTTGAGGTTCGACGGTATCTATGCCAAACCTCTTTTTGGATGTCTCATATCGGGTAACAACATGGCCGCCAAGAATGAATATGCAGAGCACACCGAGGAACCGGACAAAAATCCCAACGCACCATCGGGTCACGCAGAAGGAAATGCGCTTCTTGTAGATGCCCATGGGAATATCAGACGGCTTCCCGTTCCTTCGAGTAACCCCAATGACCCGCTTAACTGGAAGCCCTGGCAGAAATGGGCAGTGATTGGGACATGTTGCTGGTTCTGTAAGTAAAGCAATAGAACCTCGAGATATCTGAGTGGTCAGACTAACATTTCCATCAGCCATCATGGGGTTGGCTTTGATTGGTGGCTTGGGACCAATCTTAGGGATCTTCTTCCAACTTTACGGTCCACAGGGATATGGGCCATCTGAAATTGCATTTCTCCTTACTCTGCCATCTCTTTGTGTTGGCCTTGGTAAGTTAATATCAACCTTTACGAAAGTGAGTAGCTGACATGAAAAAGGCAATTTTATCATTCTTCCGGTAGCTCTAGCATATGGCCGACGTCCAATCTTCCTAGTCTCGACTATTGTCCTTCTCGCTGCAACAATAGGCTCAGCGGCTCAAAATAGTTACAATGGTCACCTAGCAAGTCGTGTCATGCAAGGCCTTGCCACTGGTGCCTCCGAATCGTTGCTACCGCTGATGCTCACCGAAGTGACTTTTCTTCATGAGCGCGGACGCGTGTTTGGCTTGTACTGGACCGTCCAGAATGTCCTCAGCAGTACGATGGGCTTAACTAGCAGTTATGAGGCTGCAGCTCTTGGCTGGCGATGGTATTACTGGGTGTTCGCTATACTGGTCGGCGCGGGTCTTGTCTTAGCCTTTCTATTCGGATTCGAAACTCGCTTCCAGCGGCCAGTTGTCAGTCTTGATGGAAGGGCAGTGCTGACAGACGACTTTGGAGTCACGCATGTCGTTCCGGACAGTGAGGCTCAGGAGTATCTTGAGCGCCACGGCATCGAAGACCAGCTAGGCGATGAGACTGACGTGCCGCTGAAGAGTTATGCTCAGATGCTCAAGCCATGGGGCAGTTCCCACAAGACCCCGGGACAGATCATGTTGCTTTCGTTGCTACGCATGGCTCAGAGCATGACGTCTCCTGCTATTCTCTTCACTGTTCTTGCTAGCTCAATAACTCTCGCTTGCGTGGTGGATGTCTCCCTTACCTACGGTGCCGTTCTACAGCAATATGGGTGGAATCCAAAGGACATTGGTCTCATCAATCTTGGCGGTATCATTGGTGGGCTGCTGGGTGCCGCTTACTGCACCTTGCTAGGCGAGCCTTTTATCATATGGATGGCCAAACGAAATCATGGCATCCATAAACCTGAGCACAGACTAATCATCTTGATGCCTGTGGCTATCCTCGGCTTTGCAATGCTTATCCTTTATGGATTCATGGCAACAGCAGCATTCGAGGGAGGTGGCTCGTACTGGGGAATTCTCGTTAGCTGGACGCTTTTCCAAGTCACATTTACCAGTGTCCTAATCATCACAACTACATTCGCTGCTGAGGCTAGCCCAAAACACCCAGGACCTGCTCTTGTTATGGTTATTGGAACCAAAAACATTGTGTCGTTTGGAGTCGCATACGGACTAACAGATATGGTGCAACACGGAGGTTACACGTGGACCTTTGGGGTACTGGCTGGCATCTTTGGGGCAATTTTCATCCTTGGAATTCCTATCTACATGCTTAACCCGAAATGGAGAAGATATGTCACAAGGGCTGAGGAGAAGAAGGGTATTACCACTACAGACTAAATCAGAATATTATACTTCGTATTGCCTAATTAGGTAGCAAGCAACGCCGCTTTTCAGGGGCTATGTTTACCGGCGACCAGCTTATTTTAGCATAGCAAAGACTACTACCAAGATGAAAAGATTGCGATACAATTGCAGCACGTGTAAGGTGCGCTAATTAGTCGAAAAGTACTTACTTAGATCTCCTCGACGTATGGAACTCTGAGTCCTCTTTGTCAAGCCAAAGTTTAAATGTAAATACCTCTAACAGATTAAATGCTCTTGATACGGTGCGTAACGACGTTGTACAAACGCGATACCAAAATTGAAAGTCGTAAGCATGGCACAATCCCAAATACCACATATACGTCCACGACTGACTACCCATCAGAACTATAAGATCTCCATCAGTCCTCCTCGTTGGCTTCGTTGAGCAAGTCCCAGTCAATTTGAGGGCCATTGAATTTGGATCGCCGTTCAATCCACAGGAGGCAAACGATCGTGAAGAGACCGACAACAACGGGGGCGTTACTTGATGATGAAGATTAGCTGTGAACTTGGCAGGATGAAATTCCACTAAGGAGTACTTACTAGTTCATAGACCCGGCAGTTGTCGGATTGGTCTGCGGAAGACAGAACACGACACCAATCACGATCATAAACACAACCGAGTACAGGTTCACTGCATAACCGAGCTTACCAAGACTGAAGGCACGCCTTGGCAACTTATCGCGACCTTGGGTGAGCAAGACTCCCTGAGGGATAACGTATGAAAGGTTCAGCATAAGGCAGGTTGCATTGATAATTGAGTTGAAGGCTGTTGTGCTTGCGACATAGATCAAGCCGTAGAGAGCGCAGAATGCGGCTGAAAGAAGAGTTGTTCTCCAAGGAATGCCGCGCTTTGGGTCAATATGCTGCCAATATTCAGCGAATGGAAGTCCTTGCTACAGACACATATCAGCTACCAAGCTGCTTCTTGCGATTTGTTACTTACATCGCGAGCAAATGCCCAGGTGATACGACTGCACGTAACCCACTGGCTTGGGATGCACGCTGAGAACCTGGTCAGAAACCAGTACAAAATACCAGCATAATAAACTCACTATAGTAAAGAAACGTGAGGTGAGCTTGCAGGCCAGTTGCAGCAGCTTTGCTACCAGTGGCCTGGTAAAAGACCTCAAAGCTAGGAAGAAAGGAACTCTGGACGGCGTTCAAGTCTTTGATGGAATAGAGCATAGCAACAGTCCAAGGGGTGACAATGACTATACCCATGACCATGCTCATGTTCCTAGAACATTGTTAGCGTTAAATCACGAGTCAAAGTCTCCATCAACTAACAGGACTTGGGGAAGCTTGCGACCTGGGTTAGGTAGCTCCTCGGCGATATGTGTAACAGCACCATTTGCGGCGAAACAGTAGAGTGCAGCAGCAATGGAGAGGAGCCAGCCTGTCCCAGTATTCCAGCCGCTGATGCCACGATTCTCGAGTATAATTGTGCCCGGAGCGTAATCTCCATCAGCCATGCCTAAGCATACTGCAATGGTAAGTACCATTCCAACAAGAGAGAAGCCCGTAGTCGATTCGGTCATGAAGTCGAGGTGTCGCTGCTTGATCGTGTAAATTGGAATTACTGTTAAGAGTTAAGAGGTCTGTAGTGGGTTTGCTAACTAAAGTCTCCGGAACTTACGCGACAGAAGAGTAACGCCCAGGTAGCAAAGGTAGACCTGATATCGCTGCTGTGCAAAGTCTGGAAACCAAGCTGCCGCACATCCAAAGGCAGAAATGGCCGTATAGATCAGACCAGAGCATGTGGTGATCCACCACGCAAGAATATTGATCGACCCTGTGACAAAGGCGCCAAAGTTGCGAGTTTTCGGCGACGCGACGATGTATGTAAAGTGGTATTGTCCACCCGAAGATGGAAACGCAGAGCATAGCTCAGCCAGTCCGAGGAAGACGATCCACTGAGCGGCAGCGGCGATAAAGAGGGCAAACAAAGTAGTGATGCCGCCTCCATAGATGAGCACGAGGCCGAAGGACGAAGCGTATGTGAGCCACGAGTTCGAGATACTATCATGAAAGGCTTGTCAATATGTGATTGAGTGATGGCATAAACCACGAACCTGTATGCCAGAGAAAGTGCACCCAGCCAGGAGAAAGATCTCTCGAGTTCTGCTTTGTGCCCCTGGGCGCGAAGACGCCTGTCGTCAGCATCGATGATAGACCCTCTGCTGACCGAGGGGGCACGGTTAACGGGCTCGACCCGATCAAGACCTTGGGAAGACTTTTTATCCATTGTGTGATTGAGGGTTCCTGACAGTAAATGCAAGTTGTGAAAACAGATTGGGCTACCCAGGGGGATGTTGGTTTATATAACAATTCACAACGTACTACTTGTACATGCCCTGGCACATGAGGGCATACTGCAAGTCTGCGTGATCTCACCGTCAGGAAGAAGATCCGGCACGGCCGCTCTCTGGCGAAAGTACTGTGCCTTTACGTGGCTCCCTTTTCTGCATTGTTGATGTCAAGCTGAATCGGGAAACTTCTCCAAGGCTTATCGTCGGTAGAGCACCATTTCCCCGCCTCCCTACCCTAGATTGTTATCTAGATTCTGCTTAGGCGATGTCGAGTCCCGGTCTTATCTGGTAGGCGTATGGAAAGTCCAGACTGGCTTCTCAGGCCATTGCGCTAACGGACAAACGGGAGTATTTTTAAGAAGACGTATTAGGATATTGCAATCTTAGCCCAAGATAAGAAGTCGGGGGGGAATAAATGCCATCTTAGGACTAGTAGGCAGGCTAGTTGGAAGTGTATCAGCTCTGATTTCAAACAGTGAAGCAGAGCATCCTGAATACCACTGTGTCACCTTGTGTTTCCTGCTACAGTTGCATCAAGCCTTCACTAATTGAAAGGAACGGCTTACTCAGTCTTAGGTGATTATTATGATAATATTCATATCACACTCAAGTTACCCAACTCCGTGTCTCTTTGTAGCTCTTGTTGTTTATTTTCAGGATTGTCTTTGGGGCTTGGGAGACTTGTACTCAACTTGCAAGGGGAAACTCATATATATGCCTGGTGACATGTTGTACGGTGTCATGCTGCGAGTCGGTTTCCATATAACATCTGAGGGCATTCGAAGGCCGATGAGGAATAGAACTCGCAATATGGTTAGACGAGAAGACAAGTATCGCAAGGCGTAGTTGCTCTTTGTCCCAGGTTTGGTGGCCATACTCTAGTTCCAATGCTTTCATTAACAAAACAACAGCTCCAATTCCTTATAAGGCGGAAGAGTGTATACAAGAAGTAAGCCAGGATATGTTTTTACAGCACCATCTAATATTAAGTTATGAGGTGTTTTCACTTCCCGAAGGGATGCAAAAAGAAATGGAAACAACTGGGCAGATGCTCAAGCCCGAAAGCCGAGTTATTTAGCTATGACTGAACGTCCTTGTGTATATGTTCTCGAGTATATTTGAGCCTGTTGCTACCCTCCTTCGCAGTTCGTTACTTCCTATTACAGTTAGCCTACTGACAATGTCTACATGTGGGCTAGCTTGATGGTAGAGAATACGCGGTTGTCGCAGGGTAAGCCTCAGACAAAAGCCCCTCGCGATGGCTGCAAGAAACAATAGACAACCCAAAAATAGCTGGAATGTGAAATCATAACTTAGTTGTCCTTTTGAGATCACCGGTCGTAAGATCAAAAGCAAAAGGAAAGCGTTGAAATCTAGCATTAAAATACAGCAGATGTTGGCAGGCTACTTTTTCTCCACAATTAGTTCTTCCCCATTCGTCAATGACCTGAATCAAACGTTATCTTTCTAAATCCCAAGCAATTCTACAGACACGAACTTGGCTCTTGTAGCCATGATAGCGACTAGAAAAGCATAGCATTTAATTATATGGAACTACTGATATATATAGGAAAAGAAAAGAAGGACAGATAATTCTAAGACTAACCACCGCTTCCGAAACTGGGGAATGACAGGCTGAGATGATCACAAGTGAATCTAACAAAATAGTCATTCTTGGACCCCGATCCATCAACAATGACGGTTCCATCTGGCGCTGTAACAGTGACAATCATGCCATAGTCTCCCTACGCATTGGCCCACAAGAGACGAAACGGGGTGTAAGTACCCGCTGTGAGCTGAATTTTGTAGGTCTTGGAGGCCGACGGTCCCCAAGAATAGCCCTGCTCCAAATCGGCATTACTACGCGTCCACGAAGTCATTGCCTTGTCACCAAACCAGACCAACGTGATTTCATCAGAGTATGGAACTATGATGGAATATACCCCGCTGATGGGTGCGTATAAGAATGCTCGATGGTTGACTGCTTTGTACTGCCACCACTGAATCGGTGAGAGGGGATAAATACTTTGGGGAGTATAGGGATTTCCCGACGTTCCTCCACCAACCTCTTCGATGCCAATTCGGTCTGTAATACCAGTAAAAGTCGGTAGCCTTGTCTTGAAAGATTCAGCATCGAAGGATGAATAATTGGGAGCGTCGGAATTGTAATAATTGTGGGCGTAAATGGCGTATTCCAAGCCTGTATTGTCGCATGTCTGGTCCGCGACCTGAGTGCCAACGGCAGGAAGGACAACACATACAGTCGCAGGTGAACCGTCTGTTGGTACAGGCCCCGTGGATGTGCTCGAGCCTGTGAATCCAGTGGAATAGCTTGTTACCGTTGTATACGACGCCTCGACTTGAACGATGACAGTGGCAGGATCACCTTGAAAAGCTGGTGGTATGGTAGTAGTTGCCCCTGTCGTGTAGGAACCGTATTTGAATAGGGTCGTGTATGGCTGAGGAACTTGTACGACCACGGTGCCAGAATCTCCCTGAGAGGCTGGTGCCAAGGTTGTAGTTGCTGTACCGGAGAAGGAACCGTAAGTAGTTAGAGTCGTGTAAGACTGGGGAACTCGAACAACTACAGTCGCCACACTGTCTTGAGAGTCAGGGGCCATGGTGGTAATTGCCGTAGTTGTGAAAGCCCCGTAAGTCGTTAAAGTTGTATAAGACATAGGGGCTTTGATAACAACAGTAGCTACACCACCTTGTGAGGCTGGTTTCAAGGTAGCGGTTGCTGCTGAGGTGACGAAGCCATAACTGGTGACGGTTGTGTATAGCTGAGGGAGCCCAACAACAACAGTAGCCAGGCTGCCAGGTGCAGAAGGTGCTACAGTACTAGTTACAGGGGTAGTGAAAGAGCCATAGCTAGTCACTGTAGTGCATGGCTGGGGGAGCTGGATGAGAACAGTGGCAACGACATCTTGAGACGCGAGCGGCAAGGTTGTAGTTGTAGCAGCTGAGATGAACTCATAACTCGTAACAGTTGTATATGGCTGCGGGGCCTGAACGATAACAGTAGCTAGAGGACCAGGTACAGGGTCTTTTAATGTTGAAGTCTCAAGAGCGGTGAAAGTTCCATATGTAGTCACAGTTGTGTATGACTGCGGCACCTGCTCAAAAACAGTAGCAAGAGCTCCCGGCATAGAGGGTCCGATCGTTGTAGTTACATCTGCTGTAAAAGGACCATAGCTTGTCACTGTTGTATACAGCTGTGGGGCTTTGACGACAACAGTAGCCACAGGACCAGGTGCAGACGGGTCTAGTGTTGTGGTTAAAAGTCCTGTGAAATCGCCGTAGCTGGTCAGGGTCGTATACGACTGTGGTACTTGAACAAGAACAGTAGCATCGCTGCCAGGGACAGAGGGCGCCAGTGTCGTAGTTGCAGAAGTTGTAAAAGAGCCATAGCTAGTTATGGTTGTATATGGTTGAGGAAGTCCAACAACAACAGCAGCTAAGCCATCAGAAGGCGCCAAAGTGGTAGTCGTAGGCTGGGTAAAGGAGCCGTAGCTTGTGACAGTTAAATATGAGATAGGAAGATCGACCAACACTGTGTAAGCGTCTCCCGCAGTCGATGGCTGCAACGTCGTTGTCAAAGGAGAAGCAAAGGTGCCATAGCTCGTAATAGTGGTGTATACCTGAGGGATCTTGACCATGACAGTGACAAAGTCCCATTCAAGGGAAGGTTGATATGTAGTAGTTGAAGGTGTAGTGAGGCTGTCAACATAAGTTGTGACAGTCGTGTAAGACTGTGGAAGATCAAGGAGTACAGTTATGACATCTCCTGCTGTAGCTGCCGGCAAAGTCGTTGCTTCAGGAGCGGTGATATCCGGGCGGTAGCTTCTGACTGTAGTGTACACCTGGGGAATCTCAACTACAATAGTACCACTGTCGCCAGGAATAGAGGGCTGGTATGTTGCAGTTAAAGGTGGAGTCACAGTGTCGACATAGGACGTGACAGTTGTATACGACTGCGGAAGATCGAGAAGCACAGTGATAACATCACCAGCAGCAGATTCTGGCAGGGTTGTTGCCGCTGGGGCAGTGATACCTGGAACATAGTTTGTGACTGTTGTGTATAACTGCGGTAAATCGACCTCAATAGTGATGACGTCGCCTGCGAGAGAGACAGGGTATGTTTTTATCCCAGGTGCAGTGAAAGTACCATAGCTTGTAACTGTTGTATAGAGTTGAGGGAGGTTGACCTCCACGGTCATGGTGTCTCCTTCGCTAGAGGCCGGATATGTTGTAGTCATAGGTGTAGAAAATGAACCATAACTCGTAACAGTAGTATAAAGTTGTTGTAGAGTAATTACTACTGTAATAACATCTCCGGCATTGGAGACTGGATATGTCGTTGTGCTAGGCATGGAAATCGAGCCATACCTGGTCACAGTTGTATAGAGCTGAGGAAGATCCACCTCTACTGTCATGACATCTCCTTCACGGGAAGTCGAATGAGTTGTAGTCGTGGGTGTAGAGAAGGAACCATAGCTAGTGATGGTTGTGTACAACTGAGGAAGATCAAGAAACACGGTTATAACGCTCTGGGGGCCAGTGGGACTCTCGGTTGTCAAAGCCGGTGCTGTGACACTTCCGTGTCGAGTAATTGTCACATATGACTGTGGCTCCACGACCACAACGGTCACAGTTTCGCCCGGACCGGACTGAGGCATGGTGGTTGTGTATGGAGCTGTGACAACTCCATAGGACGTAACAGTCACCCACTGTTGTGGCTCATACACAATAACAGTGCCCGTCTGCTCTGCGAGAGAAGGAGTAAAACTGACTGTAGCCGCGGCTGAAACTGTTGCATCGTATGAGGTGACAGTCACCCACTGGTACAGCTGATTAACAACAACACCACCTACAGGAGAAGGCGAAACTGTAGATGTATACGTGTCTGTGTCTGTGTCGGTTGTAGATATTGTGGTTGTCGTTACATCAGATGATGTTTGACTAGTCGATTCATCCGTCTGACTGATAAAGAGGTTATCTAAACTAGAAGGTAAATCTGTATATGTAGAAATGCCTGTGCCTGTTGATGGGTCGGTAGTCATGGCACCAGAGGATTGACTAGTCGATTGATCTGCCTGATAGGTAACATCTGTATCCTCAGTAGAAGTTAAAACAATAGATACAGATGTGTCTGTGTCTATATCGTCTGTAGATATCTCGATTGTTGTTGTATCAGATAATGTTTGACTAGTTGATTGATGTACCTGGTAGGCAACATCAGTGCTCTCATTAGAGGACGAAACTATTGGCGTAGAGATGTCTGTGCTTGCTGCAGATGTATCGGTGGTAGTCGTATCAAGAGATGATTGACTAGTCGATTGAGGAAGCTGATTGAGAACAGCGTTTCCTGCACTAGAAGGCAAAGCGGTAAATGCAGACGTGCCTGTGTCACCCGTCGTCGCAGCAGGAGATGACTGACCAGTCAATTGAACTAGCTGATTGAGAACAACGCTACCTACACTCGAGAGCGAGCTAGTAGATGTAGACGTGTCCTTGTCTGTGTCTGTAACTGCTGTAGATGTGTCGGCGGCAGATGTGTCGGCTGTAGCTGTATCGGGAGATGATTCACTAGTCGACTGACCTGCCGGAGAGATAACCATACTGCCCGTATCCCCTGTGGTTGAAGATGATATAGTACTTGCGGACGCAGCCCATTGACAAGACTCACAGAGGGTGACAGTGTCTGTTTGGACGGATGGCGTTGGAGTTGTCGAAGTAGTAAGTGCAGCAGTATCTGTGCTGTCGTACGAGGTGGTATTGGCCAACTCATACTGATGAAAGGTAGTACTCGATTCCTGATCAGATAGAGCGGGCGACAAGGCAGTTGTAGTTGATTCATCGAAAACTGTAGTGCTGATGGACGATGTGGTGGCGGCTGATAAAGCTGCAACTATTCCGTTAAGGGATGTGGATTCATCAGAAGATATCCAGGTATCAGTCGAGGTATCAGTCAAAGTAGGTCCATCAGAAGACGTCAACCTATCAGGCGATGCGATAGTAAGGATTGTAGATATAGCTGTTTCTTTAGTAGATATGAACCCATTATAATATATAGGTTCACCAGACGATGCGGTATTAACGGTTGTTTGGTCAAGGGAGGTAAAGCCTACGGACATCGTCGATCCACCAGAAGCCATTGAGGTATCAGATATTGAGGTAGCAAGGATTGTAGCTATCGTTGCTCCATCAGAGGAGGCAAGACCATCAAAAGATATAGATCTATCAGAGGTTGTAGATTCGTCAGATGTATACCCATCGGGTGACGTAAATTTATGAGGCGATACGGTAGTAAGTGTTGTAGATGTTTCATCAATGGAGGCAACGCCACCGGAAGATGGACTGATAGTGGGCAACACTGTAGTTGTAGACTCAGATGTGACTGTCCTATCTGTAGATGTGATAACAACTAAGGATATACTTCCATAAGAGGATACAGGACCATCTGAAAGAATGGTTTCGACCGAAGATATCGATGTTGGAGACCAAGCTGCTCCCTCAGAAGAAGTAGATCCGTCGGACGATGTTGTTATTTCGAGAGAGGTGGTTTCATCAGGAGGCGTATGCATAACAGGCATCACAGTAACTATAGTTGTAGCCGTAGGTGTGTCGTCAGAAGATGAGCTGATAGCGTATGATGACGTTGTGACCGGTAATTTGACCAGGACCGCACCAAAAGAGTCAGATTCAGATGGGATAACTGTGAAGTGACACTATCAGTCCCGGCTTTGGTCGTAGTCACGACCGTGTACGAGATTGAATCGTAAGAGTCCATAACGCTCATGGAGGCGTCCACGCTTGCTGAAGTAGACGAGACAGGTAAGGTAACCGACGAGCCTTCTGCGGTACCAGTCTCAGATAAATCCTGCATAGAGATCGTACTGGTACTCTCAGTACTGGGGGTAGAAGAGATAGGTAAGGCGAGGGTTGCGACTTCTGTTGTGCCAGGCCTAGGCGAACTCTGCGTAGAGGTCGCACTGGTGCTGTCAACACCTGAAGCAGAGAAGTCATATAAGGTAACTGATGAGATTTCTGTAGTACCGGGCTCGGAAGGACTCTTCGTAGAGAAAGCAGTAGTACTATCAGCAACTGGTGTAGCGAATGCTGTGTAAGCAGAAGACTCGGCTTGTCGCTGGTTGGCTACCAATCCACTTATGCTAGATCCAGGTGTCTGTGTATCCACCGTGACGGTGGAACTGGAGGCAGATGGACGAGGAGCAATGTTTGTCGAGATATCTGAGGTTGCTGAGGATGAAAAGGGAGATGACGTCTGTAAAGAGACGATGATAGTGGTATGAGAGGTAGAGACATAATCAGTAGCACTGCTTGTCGGGGTATCTGGGATTGATGAAGTCGAAGAGGAAGATGATGTAATAGTTGATGTGGTAGATAGTGTTCCCATGAAGCCAAACTCAGAGGATGTCTGCCAAGAGGCTTCGTAAATAGTATCGGTACTGAAAATGGCCTTTGTTGTACTGAAGGTATACGGAGGAAGTTGCTGAAAGATCGCAGAACTACTGAGCTCAGGTTCCGAGGAAGCGACTGTGGTAATCACAGTAGTGCCGTCACTACCGAAGATAGAGATTGTTGTATCCTGGACAGACTGGGCAAGTTGCTGAACGATTACCGAGCCGCTCGGTCCAGGGTCTGAGAAGATATCTGTAGTAGACACAGTAGTACTCCCAGTACCTGTATTGCTCACTCCAGGCGATATAGATCCAATGGGACTTGCAGTCATGGTACCGTCATTGAGACTTGTTGGCACTCCAAGAGACGTAATCGAGCTCATGGAAGACTCAGATGACGTCTCTGTAATAGTTGAAGTTCTACGATCGCTTTCTGTAACAGGCTCTGTACTATGAAGAGGCGAAGTAGAGCCTGTAGCTGAAACGGAGATAATAGAGAGGAGAGTTGTGTCGGAGAAAAAAGAGATCAAAGAGACGGTGGTGGTCTCAGAAGCCTGTATGTAGGTCTGTATGCTGATGAAAGTAGTTCTATTGGCGCCTGAGATAGTTACTGCAGCATACAGTGTTGAGGTAGAAACTGAAGTTGAACTACTAACACCGAAAGTCTGGAAGGAATTTGAAGAGGCAGATGCACTGCTTGTTTCAGAGGTCAGAGGTCGTGTCTCCGTGCTGATAATGGTACTGTGTTCCGTGGTTGTATCAGATTCTGTAGCATACTTTGTCGAGGTATCGCCTTTGATGATATAGGTGGTGTTCGAAAAGAGGAAGGAACTCGAAAAGGGGAATGGTTTGGCGGTCAAAGACCTTATCTGAGAAGCCATCGTCGAAGTCTCTGTGCTTATGAAGGTACTACTCTTGGTTTCAGCTGCGCTAATAGTGCTCGACGAGGGAGGGAGGCTTGGAGTGGCAGATAACTCAGAAGACGAAGAGCTTCCTTCAAAAGCCATAGTCGAAACCTCAATCCTAGATACGATACTACTACTACTCTTGGTTGAGACGGTAGTATTTGGTGAGAGGGATGAACCTGAAAAGGCGGATGATATGGAAGGCAAATAGATTGCTTGAGAGGCCCTCGTTGAAGTCTCTGTGCTCATGGTGATACTACTATCCGTGTCTATAGCAGTCTCTGCAGTAGAGGTCGGGGAGTTGGAGGCTGAAGGTGCCCAAGGAGAGACTAAAGGAAAGTGGTTCTTTGGTGCGATAAAAGAGACTGGCAAGACAAATAGAACAGAAGACACAGCGTCGCTTTGCGCATTTCGAGAAGTATCTGTACCGACAACAGCGGTGGCATCAGTTCCAGTGCCAGTGGTCACTCTGGGAGGAGGCCTGGTAGAAATAGTGGTTGGCAGATCACTACCAATGCTTGTTGACGATTCAGTAAATACAATCCCCGTTCCTCGAGACTGATTTGGTGTAAGAATGGTCTGTGCAGTGGTTTCGGAGACCTCAACGACCACAGTTCCAATACCATTTGTCCCGGCGGGTTCTACTGTGTAGGTTCGAGTGGTGGAGACTGCTCCAATAGAGGTCACAGTCACGAACGTAATATGTGTGAGCCATGTCGTATCTGTACTGCCCCTCATATTGTGAACCCCGGACTCTGTCGAGTCTGGTGACAGCTGTGTCATAACAGAGGAAGCTGTTAGAGGTGTGTTGGTATTTGTGTTCAGCCGTCTTATAGTAGTGGTCCCCGGCTGACTTGAGAAAGCCTTTCCCGTTGCTTTCGATGAGATAAGGTCATCAGTTACCGGTGATTCATTGGTGGAACTTGCATCCTCAGGGGGCGATGACATCGACATCCGAGTGGTGACGACAGGAGAATTGGGAGGATTCTTGGCTCCAGGAGCTTTTAAGCTTCCTTGCGACTCAAGAGACTGAAGCATCTGTGTTGCCGGGTCTTGAGTTTTGTAACGATGACTAGACTGATATTCTGGTCGTCCGATGGCCGCGGTTGATGTTCTGCCCGTGTAAATAGGCGCCAGAGTCATGCCATCACGTTCACTTGTTATAAGGCCAATTGAGGCGCCAGTAGGAATGGCCGTCATGATTACGACAGTAACGACAGGCGATATCCCTCCGAAACCCGTAGGCGGGATGTTGAATATGGTTGCATTTCCATCACCATAGATAGTGATGCTGGTATATGCAGCATCGTTTGGGATCATGAAAGTACTGCATCAGTCAGCGCAAATGAAATGAAGCCGGGAATATCGATATGGTGAGCCTACTTTGTCAAGGTCTCATACAAAGTGGATGACCCATCAACGATCATGATGGGCTGGGTCTGGATGACCCTCCTCCCTTCGGGGCAGACAGGACGCATTGGACCTATCTTCGCACCAGCTACTGCAGCCACTAAGGCAAGGGCCAAAAGTGGCTTGAGGCGTTGAAGAAGCATAGTCAGCAGAAACAAGACAAAGGATTGTGTTCAATTACGAATGTCAAGGGGAAAGAATTATCTGACCATTAATCTCAGCGAGGGACCGAATAGAAAAGGAAGTAAAACTAATGATATCATGTCCACTAATGGCCTAGTAATTCGTTGACAGTATGATAAAGACAAAAACAGAACAAGTTGTCATAGCGATTAACATAATCCTACAGACCTTTGTCGTTCAGAAAGACATAGAAAGTTCGATCGGCGAACACAAGAGGGTCCCGGGTATCGAGAGCGCCATGTGCATCAGCTGAAGCACGTTTATTCCCTTGCCTACCTCTCGGCCGAAAGTACCAACAGTACGGATGCAGTAAACTTTAAATCACCCCATTCATGTCGTCTAGCGTCAAGCCATGCTTTACCAGGGTCCTAAAAGGCTGAAGGGTGGTTGCACCGGGGACGGGCGAATCCCGTTTTCCCTTGCCTTATAGTCTGGTGTGTGTGCCAACATGCAATCTGATTCGCTATAAAGGTTCTTGGGGCTGCTTTGATTGACATTTGGGGAAACGTTTAAACAGTTATGGAAGCACGTTGTATGCAAGCGTCAGACAACCTCATGGCGCCTGTACACTTTTTCTCACAGTTACAGTTTGAGTATTTGTTTTGATTCTAATCTTGTGCGATTAAAATGTTGCGGACTCCAATCCGCTCTCGGCATTTCTGGCCATGATACTTCGGTTTTATCAACACCGAGACTCCGGGAACGCTATACGGACTGCTCCGAATCTCTTTATTGGCTGGGCCTGTCTAAACCTTCCTTATTGAAGTCGAGTTTTTAGACGCTTCCCGTGCCCTCGGTAACAGACCAGCCATATGACGTTTGGTGGCTGGATGTGTGTTGCCTAGTGAAATGACGTTTAAATGTGGCTTGCATCTTCACGCGGCTACTTTTTCTTGTCGCCAGAGATAGAGTCAGCGAGGCTGTCAAATCAAATGCCGTCAGTGGTATTTCTCATAAATCTCATCTGTTGGAAGCAGCTGTGAGTAGAGGAAACTAATACATATCTGAGTGCGTTGGCTTGATATGTCTCGCTGAGGCGTCACAGGCTTTGACCATCTATTCATCCATCTTTTGCTTCTACCCGGAAACAGGCTGTGTTTGGTTGTATACGGAACTGATTCGACCGTTGCAGCTAGAAGGTTCTAAAACAATGCTTTGTACGGGCGCATAACACGTCCTGTGGTGATACTGCAATACAAAACTCGATCCTTGAAATCAGGGTAGTTGGCAGGATCGATTCTGTTGAAGAAATCTTGGCAATAGATAAATCGTCAGTGGCTTTTAATAGATTTTGCGTCCAAAGTGTTTGCAGTGCTGCTAATCTGTCAGAGTTCGCGCTAGCTATGGCATGTGGTCCGCCCTCGGCTGCGCTTATAAGACATTATCGTCTGTCTGAACTTAGTGCAAAGTCATATTTTGAAACACAGACTGGGCTCCATTTCTGAACTTCTCGATTGGGAACAGCTTATCGTTGCTTTGCCGATCATTGAAGAAACAGGGACAGGTTCACCGGGAACTGTATCCACACTGCCCCAGACATTGGATGTTTTGTTTTGCTTTACCACGTGCGCCTTATCGCTATGGGTACCCGAGAAGATTGCCGGATTTAGTAGGTGGAATGGAAAGTTTTAGAATAATATCTTTGGAATCAGCTCGTATGCTGGGAGTTATATTACTGCGTACACACCAACTCGTACGAGTTCCATCCAGACACCAACTTAAGGTGGCAAATAAAGCTCGGATGTCAGTTGGCAGTTGTTAACGGCGACCGATTATAGCTCCATTTCTTGTTAATAAACTTGTTTGTAGATTCATAATCCCTCGCTTGGTTAGACACAAGTCTCAGAGAGTTGTCCACATACCCGTAGACTGGAGCCGTAACCGACAGTTTTGGTCCCATTCAGGACCGTTAGCTCCACACGACGGGATCCTCGGTGCTTGTGGAGACGAATGTGCTTTCTCTAGCAACCAGTCACAAAAGGATGCTTCCTATTAAGAGATAAAGGTCAATCGGGAACACCTATGTGGATCACGGTTCAGTCGCGTGTGAGCCCCCCCTTCGTCGTTAGATTGTTGTCGACTGGAATGCTACCCCAATATTTTCGGCAGAGCCCCGGGCCCAATGGCACGGTTAACGTGCTGCCAGGATGTAGGATAAGGTTCAAGCACCTGCGCTAGTCTGGCCCAACTAACCTTTTCCTTTCATAACATTCGGCAGTACCGGATCCCTGGTACTCTGTCGATCTCAAAGATCATCAGGGGTCAAGCTGATCTGGCGATGAGCTGAATATCACCCAGCACAATGCGTGCGGACTGTTCTGGCGATCAAGGGATAGGAGTACTAAGGTTTCAAAAAGATCAATTGTAATATTTGTACTATTTAATACTCGTGCATTAATCTGAGAATTCTTATTCTTGATGTCTCAGTTAAGAACGGGCCAATACCCAGCTTCACTCTTGACATATTTCAAGTCCCCTGAGGCAAGGGCACTCACCTTGCAAGCTATACAATGGGGTCACGTATCAGCCTGAGTGTCAGCTGGCTCTGCCTTCTCCTCACAGTATCTGCCCTACCCGCCCCTGACCCTTCTTCTTGCATTAGTGAGATATCTCTCCCTACCATTACTCTTCGACCAAGCAAGGGCATCTACGAGAATGTCTACACTAGAAAATACCAGGAGCTGGCCCCCCAAGGCTTAACGGTAGCTACCTACACCTTCACTCAGACGTGCTCGACCATCAACTGCCCAATTCACTTCGAGACTGCTCCTCCCACCGGCTTTACCCAGGCTGTGGTCGCAGACAGATCACTCACCGCGACTCTCACATTCCCTACTGAGTCTCTGGCAGCATACACCGCCGCTGGCTACATTATCAAGCCTGTCAACACTGCTGCTCCTACGCACCTTGATTCGGGTGCTGGCTCTCCACCTATCTCAAGCACGGCAAAGAACTCTGGCAGCTCTTCCAATAATGCCACCAAAATCCCGAGCTATTTCGATAGAAATAAGCCAACATCATCTGTCGGAGCGTTCACTCCCCTACTCAGTCCTTCTTCCTCTACGGGGATTCTTACCCTAGACCCATCTACCTCAGGGATTCCTTCTTTCAGTGACCCATTGAGCAAGGACAACAGCGGGTCTAATGGTCAACAGTTTGTGGTTGTGGGTGCTGCTGGGGCGGAAAAGCCTGATATCATTATATCTATTTCAGGAATAAGCGTAAGTATATTATTAACTATAGTATTAGTCTAATCTCTCATTGTTTAAATTACATTTACCTGGAATATATTGAATATTAATTGAATATTGAAATTCTTAAGACATCAGTATTTAAGTAAATATCTACAGCACTCGAGGGTGTTATACAGTTCATACCTCAGATTCCGATATATCCATTGCCTCCGATAGCGGCGCTTGTCTAGAGTCAACTGATGATATTGGCCTAGCGGGCCCGGATAAGAGATTCCCCGAAACACGGTCCGGGAATGTACGAGTAGATTGATTAATGTTCAATACAAGACATTACCCTTATACGCAACAATTGAACCTGATAGCATGAATGACTCGGCTGTCCTTCGTTCTGTAGAACTGGTTTAAATAGCTACAAGAATGCAGCCACTAAGGTAGCCAGAATGATTCTTAATTATCTCCTCTCGGTCATATTCATGTCGGCTTTTCAACGAATCTTAGTTCGGCGCATGAATGGTTGCAGACTTGCCAATGTTAAGAAATTACTTGTGAGAAATAACTCAACACTAAAGAGCCAAGAAGATGCTTACTCATTCAAGGAAGAATTTTCCCAGCTATGTAGGGATCTGATAAGATAATCTGAACCGTTGCTGCACTGTCATAGGTTAAGCTTAAAATGCCAAGATGTCCAGTTATCAATCTAGACTATTTGCGTGTTTAGTATGAACTGCAGTGGTCTGATGACACGTCTTGGCCTGGGGGGAACCCTTGTACTCATGCAGATTTAAGAAGACGCCGTCCCCTACAGAAGAAAGTAAATTTGTCAATGCAAAATTTAGTCATGACTGCAGAAAAGAGCGAGATCACGCCGGCTGGACAGGGTCCTCCGGATGCTACAATTGACTCAGAGAGCAACCAAGATGCCATTTCAGCTCCGACAGAAGCTCTGCGCAAGCTCTGGACCAAGTTTCCGCTTACCTTGGCATTCGTCGGGTGAGTGAATTCCGAACTCGGAGTCCACGGGCTGCAATACTGACTAGATACTCCAGCCTTTTTGTCATGAACTTTTGCATGGTATTTGCCGCGTCCTCAGCTGGCGTTTATGATCCATACGCCACCAGCCATTTCCAAGGCCATTCGCTTATTGCTACGGCAAATATCGTTCATGGCATTGTTCGCATTGTCGGTTATCCACTCTTGGCCAAGGTTGCAGATGTGAGTTTCTAACGCAGTTTCTTTCTTTAACCGAGACTAACTGAGTACCAGCATATTGGGCGACCACAGGGATTTGCTGGGGCTGCGATTAGCATGGCTCTGGCGAATGTTCTCTATGCGGCGTGCCGCAATGTTGAAACATATCTTGTAAGTCAGATCGGTACTCCTTATTTGATCGCCATTGACTGACGCCATTAGGCTGGCGGTATTTTCGAATCGTTTGGCGATACATGGTGGACAATAACCGAGCAGATCTTCATCGCCGAGGTGACATCCCTGATTAACAGAGGCTTCCTCTTCACCCTCCCAGAATCACTCGCTGCCATACCGACTTTATACGCTGGCACGTATCTCGGTGAGCATATGCTGCTCAAGTCCTCTTGGCGCTGGGGCTTTGGCATGTGGGCTGCCATCATGCCATTCTGTGCACTACCGACTATCGCCGTTATGGTGTTTATGAGTATGAGGGCGCGAAAGAGGGGTATCGTGAGTCACCGAACTTCATTGCGCGCTGCTTCTGAGATACCGAAGGGCGCGTCTTGGGTAGTCCAAGCTAGGCAAGTTCTCTATGTCCAGTTGGATATCGTCGGAGCGTTCTTGTTACTTGCGGGTCTCGCCATGACTCTTCTTCCCCTTTCTATCACTGGAAGACGCAACACTGACAAGTGGTCTGAGCCATCATCTATCGTCTTGTTGGTAGTTGGCGTCGTCACATTTGTTGCATTCTTGATCTGGGATGGCCGGTATGCTAAGAAGCCAATTGTACCTTTCCGTATGATCAAGAACCGCAACGTCATATTGGCTTGTGTTTCAGTATGTTTGATCGCAATGTCGGACTCGACGTACCGCACATTTGCTTCTAGCTTTTTGCAAGTTGCTGGTGGCTATTCTCCAGGGCATGCAGTTCGCATTGAGTGAGTTCATTCTGACCCTCCCATAGCAAAACGCACGAGTACTGACGATCTATTAGCAATTCTCGACGTGTTGCGTTGAACCTTGGTGGTCTTGTCATTGGCTTGGGTATCCGCTTTGTCAAGCACACTAAACCATTCATCATCCTCGGCTTCATAATGGTTGCCTTAGCGAACGGACTTCCGATTTACTTTACAAATATTGACGGAGCTCGAGTCGCGAATGAGGCGTCATTGACCACCGGGCAAGTCCTGCTTGGCCTTGGTCGTGGTTTCGCCCAGGTGCCACTCCAGGTCTCTTTGCAGGCCGCTGTTCCAGACCATGAGATTGGCATTGCAACAGCCATGTTCCTTTCCTCATCCGGATTTGGTGCCAATGTTGGTAACAGGCAAGTCTCATACAGAGCCGTTCTTCCGAGTTGATATGCTAACATGCTCTCTAGTATCGGAGGAGCATTATGGAACACCCTGCTTCCCCGCCGCCTCGCTGCAAACCTCCCAGAAGAAGTCAAGGCCAACAGCACTGCAATCTTCCGTTCGATCGTAGTTGCACAGAGCTACGAGTTGGGCACTGAGACGCGTGATGCGATTAACCTGAGCTATCGCATGACACAACAGACCCTCGCTATTGGATCTCTCTCCCTGTCTATCCCGCTCTTGTTGATGATGTTCTTCTTCCGAAATGTCAAGCTAGCCAAGGAGGATAACGAGAGGAACGAGATTGCAGAGCAACAGCTTGCTGCAGCAGAGCAGAAGGTTGGGAACGGACAAAATGAGACGAGCGAGAAGAAGTAGCCTGTCGCGCTACGAAATAGGAGAAACCCCATCGAATACCCTCTCCCGGAGCAAGTTTCTCAGAATTGCACATTTCTCCTCTCGGTCGGTCGGACATGGGGATGAGAGCTCAGTTGCAGCTGCTGACAGATGGCCTCTCCATGGCACGGCATCCAAGCAATCTTTTCTAATGCAGCTGTTAGCGTGTACAATCTCTTTTGCAGCAATCAATCAGGCGACAATAGCGGCATACAGAGGCCGGAGTCGTACTTATCTTCTTACATGAAGTCTCCTACATCGTGATGTGGATGGGCCATAAATATCTGCATAGCAATACAAAGGTATTATATTATCTGCTCTTTACTCGTATGTCCACGCCAACAGTACTTCATTCCCCATTTGTACATAAATCATCTATTGCCAGTACCTTTTCAAAAAGCCCGCAAAGTGCCCTCAGTGTGGCCGGCCAGCCGGTTCAACAACTTCCATCTACTGATTTGACGCTTGGAGTTGCTATTTAAAGCTTTGGGCTGATATGCACGTCGTCAAACTTGTGCGGATTGAATGCACGGCGATGTCATTCTGGGGTGTTGGCTGGAGTAAGCCATCAGCCGACAGTAGCAGGCTGAACGGCTTCAAAATCCTCCCCATCTGCATACCCCAGGAATAATCAATCTATAACAGCGATATAGCAAATCCAAGTGCACTAGTTATAGTGAATCGCCAAGTAATCAGCTACTGGAATATCCCGATCCTCCTTTCAAAAACGGAGATTCCTGAATAGACCCTTTTCCTCCCAAGCATGCATTATTTCACTTCAGCCCCAATACGAATAAGGCGTTTTAGGTACCGTACACGAAGGCGGGGGCGGGTGAGAAATTAGCGGTTTAAAAAAGGGATGATAGGGCTGTGCGGGCAAACGCTGGCCGCTAGTTTTCAGCTGGGCGCCACCCTTTCGCTCATTATGCTGACTGCCACTTCACTTAGCGCATCATCCCTACATATGATGCTTACCGTGGCTTACCTTTGAGGGCAATCATTTGTCAATGGCAAAGCAGGCTCTGGGCTTACTGGGTCTGGGCTCAGCCACTGTCTTGTGTTGATGCCAGAGCCTTGGAATCGTATGGCTACATAATAAGGGGAATGCCCCACGAAGCAGCTTTGAGGCTCTGCATCCTCTTATCTTTTCTTCAAGCCCGTGAGATTGCCATTCCCACTATTCTTATCCAGGATGCGAGGTTGTCTCTCCATCAAGGCCGTGGGCTTTGCCTTTCTCTCGCTCGCCAGCGCCCAGGATGTATCTGAGAACCTGGCCGGTGCCATTGCTGACTACGATTCTCTCTCCCTATTCCGTTCCCTCCTCAGTGCGGCTCCTCAAGTACTGGCTGAGACTCTTTCCAGCCAGGGCAGCAATGTCACCATACTGATCCCTACCGATAATGCTATCAAGAGTTATCTCAAAGACTCTAGCATTTCAGATGTCACCGAATTGAACCAGACAATGCTCCAAGTTTTTTTCTCGTATCATTCCATGGCGGCTTCACTCTCATCCACAGACTTCGATGATTCCCGTGGACTTTCCGTTCCCACTTTGTTGAAGAGCGAAGAGTTCAACAACAGAACCGCGGGTCCTCAGATCCAGAGCCAGTTCGGTAACAGCGCTGATGGTCAGGTCGTGTTCGCTTCGAGGGAACGGAAGGGAAAGAGAGCTGATGGAGATATTAGCGGCACCATCATTAATCTCCGAGCAGGTGAGGAGCAAAATATCAAAATGACTGCTGTCGATGGATCTTGGGGTGAGAAGAATGCCAGTCGGTTCCAAATCGTGGATAAGTGAGTAATGATACGCAAGATCGCTAGCATCAGACTAACAGATATGTCTAGGGTCCTTCTTCCCCCTCTATCCTGCTCCAAGACGGTTCAAGCTGCCGACGACAAGAGACTCACAGCCTTGAACGGTGCTCTTATCAAGGCAGGTCTGTGGCCTGCTCTCGACGCCTCAAAGAACGTAACATGTCTTGCACCCTCTACCCAAGCGTTCAAGGACGCAGGAAGTCCTGATGTTGAGTTATCGAAAGAGGATTTGGGTGGAGCGCTATTGTAAGTTGTTCCTCTCACGTATGTGATATTATACTGACTTGTCTCAAAGGGCCCATACCCTCAACGAAGTTACCTACTCCAATTACCTCCGTGACGGTCAAGTCATTGGAACTCTGAATAAGACCGAGGTCCGAGTTAGAATCATAAATGACGAAATCTACTTCAACAATGCCAAGGTGATTGAGGCGAATGTCCTCACAAATAACGGCCTCATCCATATGTACGTCACCTTTAATTCATCGCGTCAAGTCTGCTAACAAGTACAGCCTCGATTCAGTCATTCAAGCTGGAGGAAAGCCCAGTGAGACGAGCACTGGAACATCAACCACTGAAACTGCAAGCGCTACGTCAAGCGGGTCAGAGCCGACCGGAAGCTCTGCGACTGTTTCTCCAGACAATGGAAATTCTGGTAGTCGCCTGTCAATTGACTTTGGCATGTTGAGCGTCTTGGTTGCGGCTTATGCAATCATGTGAGAAATTTTATTATGAGCATGGGATATGTACTAAATTGTAATACATTATTGGGTTCCAAATGAGCATCACATTGTTTCTTTGAACCTGCACTTCGTGTCTCAAACGGGTCTACCCAGATTGCTAGGTCCTTATTAAGCGTCTACTCCCTGGGGGATGTGTTTGCATAATGCCGAGCCGAGGCCAAGACAGACGCCAGATTGACCTAGACTTCCACATTTCAATTTGTGCATCCAACGGCGTTCTACTCATTTCAAATCCCGAACCATGCTTCGGCGTGTGGACAATTGCGGGGAGATGCGGGGTGGACAGCTACCGGCTGGTCTCGGGATGAGGGGGAGGGCGGGGCGGGGTTCCTTGTCAGCGAGTATGTCCACGATATCAGACCTTCTGGTAGCCAAATGCCACGCCCTATGATGATAAGCAAACAGCAGCATTTCCAGCGAGTTTATACCTGCACAGCAAAAGCAAGAGACCATGTCCACACCCAAAGTTGCACTTGTCACAGCTGCAAGCAGTGGTCTCGGCGCAGCCATTGCCCGCATGCTAGCCGTTGACCTAGGAATGAACGTGGTAATCAACTTCAACAGCAACGAATCACGCGCCAACAAACTGGCTCAAAGCCTTCAAACCGAGTGTGACAAAAAGTATGCAGGGTCAAACATCTCGATACAGGCTATTCAAGCAGATACGTGCGATAAGCTGCAGATCAAATCACTCGTGGACGAGACAGCATCGAGGTTCGACGGGCGTTTAGATGTTGTCATATCCAATGTCGGTTGGACCAAGATGCGTCAGTTCTCCGATATCGACGACAATGTTGACGAGGATGACTGGGATCGCTGCTACGTTGCCAATGTCAAGAGTCACCTGTGGCTTTTCCATGCGGCAAAGCGGTATCTTGAGGAGAGCAACAAGAGAGAAGCTGGAGTGCCTGTTTTTGTGTCTACAGCTAGTTTGGCGGGAGTTACCCCCAGCGGAAGTAGCGTGGTATGTACTTCTGATCCCGGGAAGAGTCCTCATTCACTGACTATCGCCGTGCAGCCGTACGCAGTCACAAAGGCTGCACAGATTCACCTAGGCAAGTGTCTTGCCAAGATAGCTGCGCCGTCAATCAGGGTAAATACCATTTCTCCTGGCATATTACTTACGGTATGTGAATTCTTTCTAAGATCGAAGGATGCAATCTCATTTTGGTATAGGAATGGGGCCTTTCGTTCCCCGCAGAGCGACTTGAAGCGGCCCGTAACACGAATAAGTTGGGTCGTTTTGCCACGGTTGAAGACGTTGCGGAGCAAGTCAAAGCTTTTGTCGTGTCGAAGTCAGTGACTGGGCAAAATGGGGTCATCGATGCTGGATTTAGTCTATGATAGAGAACTTGATAGGTACTAGGGGACAGTCCAGCTTAGAAGCCCTTTGGCGCAATTATGCTAAGGGCTACTCAGGAGCTTAGTAAAGCTGTTATGACTTGAATTGTTTATGCAGTGTTTTTATTTTATTTTTTTTAGTAAGATATACTGCAACTCCTTTTGATATATCCTTGTTTTCAATTGTTAATTCGGGATATAATATTCTTTCCCTCCATTATTATCTCATATCCTGCTCGTTGGTGGGCATACGATCTCACCGACTCTCGTCGTCGCCTTAGCCGTGTAGGGTAATCCGCCTAACCTAAATGCTTTAGGACGTGCTCGCTGGGGTCTGGTCCAACCAAAAATTCGTCGCCCACATTTCCGAGCCCCACCCCCGCAAAGCCGATCCATTAATGTCCGACCCTGTACGGACGGAGTAGACCGGGGACCAGACCAGAGAGCGTCAACAGCGCACGTAAGTGGGGGCAAAATGACATTCCAGTGATGCTTAACATTATGTGCTATAAGGGCTGACCAAGTTCGATAAGAATACAGAAGGAATACATACAATATTATCTTTTTGCATCAACGGTATTGGTAACACGAAGTTATACTTTCTCCATCATGACTCGAACACATCTCAAGCGTCCCGCGTTCGCCAACTCAACAAGTAAAGCCACCAATGGCTCACTGCCTGATGTCCCCAGGATAGTCAAGGACGTAATTGATAGCGTCCGGCGAGAAGGCGATGCCGCCGTGCGGCGTTACAGCGAGCAATTCGACAAATGGTCTCCTTCCAGCTTCAAGCTCTCCAAGGAGGACATCGAGCTAGTCATGGCCCGGGTCCCAGAGCAAGTCATCAATGATATCAAAACTGTTCAGTCCAACGTCCGGAAGTTTGCTGAGGCCCAGTTGAACTCAATCAAAGAGTTTGAGATTGAGATGGCTCCTGGTGTATTTCTTGGTCAGAAGAACAACCCAATTGACTCAGTTGGAGCGTCAGTACCCGATATCTCAGGATGACCATTTATGATGAGCTGACAGCGGTCTAGATACATCCCAGGAGGGCGGTATCCCCTATTGGCTTCCGCGCACATGACCATCTTGACAGCCAAAGTTGCAGGCGTCAGAAATGTAGTAGCCTGTACACCCCCTGCATCGGGTGAAATTCCCCTGGCTACAGTCGCTGCCATGCATCTCGCAGGTGCAGATGAGATCTTCATCCTCGGAGGCATTCAAGCCATCGCAGCAATGGCCATCGGCACGGAAACCGTGCCCAAGGTGGACTTCATCGCAGGTCCAGGCAACGCTTTTGTTGCCGAGGCGAAAAGGCAGTTGTTTGGACAGATTGGAATTGACCTCTTCGCTGGGCCAACAGAAGTTCTGATCGTGGCGGATGAAACAGCAGATCCGTACATGATTGCAACCGATCTTCTTTCTCAGGCTGAGCATGGACCTGATACACCTGTTGTCTTGATCTGCACCTCGGCTGAAGTGGCAAAGAGTGCCATCAAGTACTGTGATGAGCAGCTGACTACGCTCAAGACTGCAGCTATAGCTAGCGTCTCGTGGCGTGACTACGGAGAGGTTATCCTCGCTGATACGGTCGACGAAGCCTATCAGATTGCCGACGAGTTCGCTTCCGAACATGTACAAATTCTCACTGCGAACCCCAGAGAAGCGCTTACCAAGATGCAACACTACGGAGCTTTGTTTCTGGGCCCGATGACCTGCGTTTCTTTTGGTGACAAGGTAAGAGGTCATCCACCTCACTAAACGTCGTTGATACTAACATTCTTGTGTAAAGTGTATTGGTACGAACCACGTCCTCCCTACAAAACACGCGGCGAGGTACACTGGCGGTCTATGGGTAGGAAAGTTCCTCCGCACTGTGACTTATCAGGAAGTCAAGTCTTCTCAGGCAAGTGGTGAGCTTGGTCAGCTCTGCGGGAGGGCTGCGCGGGTAGAACTCTTTGAGGGCCACGCGAGGTCTGGAGACATTCGGGCACATCGATACATCGGGGACAAGTTTGAGTGGATAAAGCAGTAGTTAGACATTTAGACTAGAATCACATACTACCCTTGGCTTTCTGAACTTTGTCTGGTGACATCGTGCACTGTAGCTATATTTGCGTGGTATTGCATCCAAAGAAGGTTTTCGTTCTTCGGGACCACTCTATGCCCTCCACATTCGGGGTTAACCTCAAGCTGTTTAGAGGACTTTGCCACATATAGTGCTTAAAAGTCGGCCTCCAGTCTCATTCAAGCCTCACAATTGAACTCACTTTTATCATCCTTTCTCAGTCTACGCTAAGTACATCGCGCCCAATTACTCATATAGCCAACATGGATAGCAAAGCACCTGCAGACAACGCAAGAAAGGACCTCAGGCCGATCAAGCGATTTGTCACCACCCATACACCTGAAGGAACCACTACTTTCTCAAATGCCTTGTCTGAGGACGCTCCATTCCAAACCCTGCCAGATAATGTCGACTTTGCCCTCTGCTACGCAACCAACCAGTTCCCCGTCAACCTCAACGACGAGGCAGATATCGGTACATATCAACACTATACCCAAAACCTTCCTGGAATCACTCTGCCGACAGGCACAGTTCTTCGCGTCGTGGATATACCTCCTGGAGCGATATCGCCTATGCATCGCACAATCAGCCTGGATTATGGCGTCGTATTGGAAGGGGAGATTGACTTGATCCTAGACTCTGATGAGAAGCGAGTCATGAAACGGGGCGACATTTCTGTTCAGCGGGGAACCAATCATGCCTGGAAGAATAGGAGCGAGGACTCATGGGCACGAATGCTTTATGTTTTGCAGCCTGCTACAAATCTGAGAGTTGCCGGTCAAGAACTCTACGATAATTCGATGCATACTATTCCCGGTTATGAGGAGGAAGCGGGGAAGAACTAGATAGTATGTGTACACGAGAAAAGATTGTATGAGTCTTTTCAAGATCCCACGATTGTCGCATAGAAACATCTCATGACATATAGTGATATGCTGTCATCGTGGATTGTATCAGATTGGCTAGCGCAAGCACAGCTCCAAGCGACCTATGCGGGCAGGATAATTTAAGACCATTGACGTGAGAGTCTGTGACAGTCCGCTATTTCTCTCAGATAATGCTAGTGGACTAAGCAATACGAAGGCAGAGGAGACGTAGCGTTCCCAACGCAATTAACGTCCCCCACATCGGCTTCCCCTACACGTCAATTTCGGCTCGGCCCAGTTTGTCCAGAAGCTGCTCAAGGTTCTCGACCAAAGGCGGCACAGCCTCGACGTGCGAGAAATTAGCACTCAAGATGCCGAGAACATAGTTCACAACCGCCTCTCGGTCCATCAGCCGAATGGGAGAACCGCCGTGTTGCGGTACAGATGGCTGGATGACTGCAACCGAAGGCACCCCTCGGCTGATGAACCTCTGCACGAGTGGAGATTCCGGCCCGTTCAGACAAACCATCTCCTCATTGGTAAGAATGGAGTCATTCTTATTTGCCCCCTTGACCTGCGATACCACTGCATAGGCCCAGAGGGCAAGGTTCGCCTGATATAGCGCAATAGTATAAAAGCCCCGGAGTCGACCAGGCTCGAACGTCTCCGCTGCTCTTATAATTTGGCCCGCGTACCAAATTGCTTTCCGTGACTCAGGGCTGTTGGTCCAGTCTAACAGTACAGACAGAGCGTGCCGAGCATCACTCTGATGTCCCTTGCCCGCAAACAGCTCAACTTCCTCAAAAGGAATGTGTAAGTGCATATACACCAGATGGTATATCATGGTTACCTGACCATCGTGCCAATTTGCCTCATCCCCCATCATGTTAACGCGAAACCGATGCAGTATCTGGAGGATCTCTTGCTGCCGGAGAGTCAACGCTGGGTCCGAGTGTCTCGGCTTGTCTAGCACGGCGATGCTCTGGAGACACTGCCAAACCATTCCCCAGATACCCGAAAGGACTACAAGCTGACAAAACGAAATATCATAGCTGCTGTCGATTTCTGCAGCATTGCGAAAGTAGTCGTACAGTGTGACCCTTGTTTGTTGGCGCTGCTGCCTCAAGTAAATGGTTTTCCATGCTTCTGCATCTTTGGCAAGCCATAGATCACTAGACTCTGGCAGAGGCGTCTTGAGCTCTGAGAAGGATATCAAGGGACATGTCGACATGGCAATACTAACTTGAGTATCCATAACAAAGCAGTGATAAGTAAGTCTGTTGTAATTCTCTTGCTCAACCCAGGCAAGCCACTTGCTCTGCAAAGTTTCGCCTGTGTCGTCTGACAAAGGGGGATCAGCGGGGGTGTAGGTTTTGCTAAATCTTCTACCACGCCGTAGCATCTGTCATCGAATTAGCAGGCACTCGTGGCTCGATGCTATAACGAAACATGAGACAAGTTAACTGGGAGGGAGTGACATACCGTGAAAGGCATCTGGCGCTGGCTTTCTGCAATTTCCATCTTCCTCTTGATTCCACTCCACAAACCCATCTCAATGTCCAGAACAAACGCTTGTAGAGCCCACAGCGCTCTAGTCATAGAATTTGCTCGCTCAAACATCACAGGTAACGACAAACGAGCTACTTCATGCAGCGCAAAGCCAAGAGAATGCAAGATCTTAGAATCCGCGAACATGGTTCCCATGTTGACAATGGTGAGAATAAGCTCTGCGCCCTGTTGGTTTGGCTCGAACGAAGAGCCATGTATCCACGAGTCAATTTGGACACGGTGGTGAGAGAAGAAGCTCTCGATGAGCTTAGACAGGATCTCTGAGTGGGGGAATGCTCTAATGATGGCCAGTTTACTCTCTGGTTTACAGGCGTTCAGGGTTAATAGCAGCAATTGATCTCGAAGACCAACTGAGAGTGGTTTGAACTGCTGGCTGCTTACTTCCAAGCTGCTGTTTAGTTGGATTGCATCCTGGGGACTGTCGCCAAGAACTGATAGGGCCTTTATGTTGGAGTTGAGGTGGTCATTCTGTGATGGCTCCCACATTCCGAGTGCCGATTCTTTATATGCCACATGGCCTAGTACAGCCGGACGAGTATTGTTGGCCGAGACGGACGGTTGAATCTCAGGATTGACGGCCATGGATGCTTTTGGTTCTAGCAGGATTCCGTTGTAGTAAAAGGATGGACTACAAGGCAAGTCCCAAAGATCCATGGCGACATCGTCGAACCGCGTATCACCGTCGACCCGGAAGTCTAAGAGGCCATGAGACGGAAGCGAATTGTAAATATGGTTGATGCTGGTGAGATCAGCTTGATCAATTGGACGGCTTTCCTGTCCCTCCACGGGTGTCATGACTCCTCTTAGAAACTTGGAGAAGTCGTCTTCGGACAAGCTTAGATGACTCGGTTCCAAGACGGGTATCGACAGTTCTTGATCTTGTTGGATTAGCAACCAGCTTGCGACCCGAAAGTCATACGATAATCTCACCTATTGTAGACTGAATGCTAGTACCTGGCGACGTTTTCTCTCCTATTTCTGTGAAGCGGGTATCCCTCTCACAAGGAATTCCCTTTGCGACACAACGTCTGCAGGAGGCATCTTCGTCACACTTGAGCTTGGATCCCGCACAAGCTTTACACGCTTGAGAAACACGGGGCGCTGCATTAGACATGCGCTTGTATCGCTTCACGCCAGACTCTGCACCATTATGCGCAAGCACATGACGTTTGAGAATGTCTCTGATCAAATAATCAGTAGATGCCGACTCGGTGATGGGATTTGTACATACTGGCGCCCAAAGGCTTTGTCGCAAACATGACAGCGGAACGGTTTATCTTGTGCATCTAGAGTGGGCGTGAGTAAATTGGAAGGCAGAAAGGAGCATTGCAGCTACTGACGAGATCGGATATGGCGGGTCAAGTGGTCCACGCGCCCGAAGGAGCGTTGACAATAGGAGCATTGGAAAGGGTTTGTTTGAGGAGACGATAGGCGTCTCTTTGCCGTGCTCGGAGCGCTCATATCGCTTGTGATTGCTAGATCAGGAGTGACAAGACGATCATTGTCACAGTCGATGGTCGTGATGGATGTTGATGGCCTGGCTGGACTGGTCTGTGAGGCATGACCTGCGCCAAAACGCTAGACTGAGGTGAACTGAGGTTAGTGCTGTGGATACTGAGTTGATCGGGATGTGGGCGACGCGGGGAAGAGACGCTAACGTAGTGCACAGATCGTCTTTTCTGGTGGCCTAGGGTGGGCACGACATTGGTCGTATCCTCGAGAGGCATAAAGATGCGACAGAGCTAGAGCTGCCAGAGAGCAGATATCGTTTGGTGGTTAATCCTTATTTTCTATCGTGACTACACTTCATTCTCGATCGGGGAACATAGAATTAATGGTGGAATCACTCTGCCGTTAGCTGCTGTAGTTGAGGTTAAGCCGGACTTGGTGAGACATTAATCCGCTGAGAAAAGGAGCTCATCCATGTGATTGATGCTTATGAACTTGTAGTTTCTGGAAGTGTATCTAAATAAATACTACTACTAAATATTATACCTCATCATACCAGGCTCATATGCCATTTCTGGACTGCCCGGTAAATATCTACTCGCCCACTTCACGATCAACATTCCAGTGAACAAACTTCTCAATGTAGCCCCAGTTCCACGTAGCATGGCGGATCCTACGCCCCCAGATATAAATAGGCACCCAGCACAAAATAACCGCCCCCGAGATTCCAGCCATGGCGCCAAATGCATTAGCATATCCGCTGATATCAATCCAAGGATTAGTGTAGAAAGAGAGGAGAAATCCGAAAGCAGCTACATATCGTTAGCTTCCTTGATCTGGTCAGGCGGTGGCGGAAGTAGACTTACACTTGAACGCTAGCTGTGTCACTGCCAACTCTCCTGCAACGGGACGGTAGCTGTCAATTGTGTAGACCAAGCTGACGTTGGTAGCCTGAACGATTGCCATGTTCACTTTCAACTCCAGTTAGCATTTTGAACTGCGTGAGACGGTTTAGCGTAGACTTACAAAGACCCAGACCAATGGTAGGGACAATCCAGTGCCAGCTGCGATCGATGCCTACACCATACAGAACCAGGGAGAGCGGCGCGATGACAAGCGAGATGAGAATAGCAGGCAATCGCATCTCTGGCTCTCGAATACCACCATTCTTCCGAGTCAGTCGATCCGCCACCTTGTCGCTAAAGTAACCTCCAAAGAATGCTCCAACACCGGCGCCGATGGGACATGAAATGAAGCATAAGCCGGCTTGCCACGGCTTGAAGCCATAGGTGGCAGAAAAAGCTACAGCAAAGTTGGAGCTGATGGCAACGAGGAAGCCGATGGTAACGGACATGACGAGGGTAGCCCAAAGCACTGGTGGAAGCGTGAGGAGAATGACCGGCCGGAAGAATAGCTTGAGTATAGACTCTTTGGTGTGTGTGCCGCTGTACAGAGACAAGTTTTGAAGGAATGTGCGCTTTGGGGGTGGAGTATAAGATGTGTGTCCAGATGTCGAGGCTTCTTCAAACTGTACCTTTTCAATATCCTGATCCTGATCCTGATCCTTGGAGTTGGCATCAATGTGCGTATGTGTACCTTCTGTAGTTTCCTGGCGGTTGTAGACGGTCTCGGGGAACGTCAAGATGATCAGAATGGTACATACTCCAATCAAAGCCACCGATACCCAGTAGATATACCGCCAGCTTAGATTGATGGTAATGAGTCCAGCCACAATGATTCCAACACCTACGCCAGCGGACAGCGCAGTGGTATATATCCTATTCATGTGATCAGCAAAGGCAATTGGGCATTCAAATATGGTCACTCACGCCATGGCTGCACCTCTCTCGTGCAGAAAGAACAGGTCCGAGATAGTCAAGGGGGCAAGACACTCAGCAACGCCCGACGCAAAACCCATGAGGATTCTCGCAGCCAACGCACTGCCGTAAGTAGTTGCACCACCAGCCCACGCAGCGACAGCTGTATACATTATAAATGACAGGACATAGGTAGGTCGACGGCCGTACTTGGCAACGAAGGGCATCCATATTAGGTTTCCCATGCCCTGGAGAAGAGCAGTAGTGGTGAAGAAGTAGGCAATCTTGGAAACTTTGGCGCTGAAATCGGGACCGGGCGGACCAAAGAAGGATTCGGTCGTGCTGACGATGGCAACCGAAGGACCAGCTGCTAGGAAGTTGCTGAAGAAGATGGCGCAGGAGACGAGTACGGCGATGTAAAAGCGGTATGGCTTGGACCTGTATCGTGCTTAGCATGCTTCACAAGGGTGAGGAGATATGCAAGGTGAGGTAGCTTACCAGTTGAGCGGGTCATTGGGATCATTTGTTGGGGTTGGTATGAGGATTATCTCATTGGTCTCTTCATTGCGGAGGCGCAGACCTCCCAGCATGTCGTGCCGGACATCAGACGTGCCTGTATCGGTCTTGGGAATATCTGTAGACATGATGTTGATGTGCGAGGGAGCAAAATGACAGATGTTTGATGAACACCAAGTGCTGAAGAATCGCAAGTCTCAGGCAAAAGGGAAAGGATCGACTGGCGAATACCCTTAAAAAGCTCAACGAGTAAAAGAGGGCATAACGAACTGTATTTAACTTCAGTTCTGGCCTGCACAACCCAATAGACACTCACGTCGGTGACCCTACACTGAATGTGTCGATGGTTGGTTAGCCCTTGGAAAGGGGGACAAAAATCTGCTAGCGACGCGCTCTAACGCGGATGAGGGGCGGCTCCACCCAACGGTAGCGTGTCTTCCCCACGGGGTTTGATGCACTGAGATAGACAATGTAGATAGCAAGACTTTCTTTCCGATGCTCCCCAGAAAACCCCACAAAGCGCAAGGGTACGCGACTGTGTTCGGCTGCAGAATCTCCTTGTGTTGTCGTCTAAACCGGCTAGAGGACGGGATAGTGACAACCCCCTGCCAGGTTAACTAGAAGTGGTTTGGCGGCGACCACAAACCGATCCGATGTGGTCTTGACCCCTCAATCATCTTCGGCCCCTCCTGTAATTGTCGATATGAGAATGCATTGCATGGGAGTCATGCATCGGGACCATCATGACTATGCCCGAAAGGCCGAGGTAAAGGATGAAAGGACCCTGGTGTGTCGTCCGGTGCAGTACATTTAGAAAAGACGCAAGCCACCGTTCTGCAGGCATGATAGACTGTTGAGACTCAGCCAAAAGCCGATGAAAGAGTTCGGCTCCAGCAATTCTTAATTTGTCTAACCGTCTAGTACAATCTTCCTGGTCATTGTGAGAAGAAGCGAGGACACAATGGCGTCTAACGGCGTCTCTCATGCAGTCACCAATGGCCACTCTGCCGCTGCCAAGTCCGATGGACTCAACATCGTCATCATCGGGGCTGGTATAGGCGGTCTCACGGCAGCCATCTTCCTCCGCAGGCAGGGTCACAGAGTCACCTTGCTGGAGCAATCTCGCTTTGCCAACGAGGTCGGAGCGGCGATGCACCTGGCACCCAACGCCAATGGAATCCTCCGCCGACTTGGTATCTTCGCAGAGACCATAGGCGCGAATGTCTTTGAACGGGTATGTAACTCCAAACTCGATGTGCTTCTAGATGTCGGACATTAAGAGGCTTATGATGTGACTGCAGATTTTAGAGTTCAACGCGTCGAATGAAGTTGTCCGCGATGCTGAGCTCGCGGAAGCACACAAGATCTGGCAGCATCCATGGCACTTGGTCCATCGCGTACGGTTACATCAGGAGCTCAAGCGACTTGCAACGTCTCCAGAAGGACCTGGCACACCTGCGGTGCTCAAAACGTCCAGTCGCGTGGTGGATGTAGACACAGACACAGCTACCGTCTTCTTGCAAGATGGCAGCCAAGTCCAGGGCGACTTGGTCGTTGGTGCTGATGGAGTTCATGTAAGTAACGATACCCTCCGTCCTCGATGCTGCAACATCTCTCCGAGCTCAATGCTGACAAGAATATTTGCATTTCAGTCTCGCTCCCGACATAAAGTAGTGGGAAAAGAATGGAAAGCGTACAGTTCAGGCAAGAGTGCTTTCAGGTTCCTCGTCCCCCGTCAAGCTGCTCTCGACGACCCAGAAACCGCCCATTTCGCACAGCACAACGGCCAACTGATCATCTGGTATGCTGCTGACAGACGTATTGTGATGTATCCATGCGATGACAACAAGACTTTCAACTTTGTCTGCATTCATCCGCGAGAAGAGAGCGACCCCGGAAGTAAAGAAGGTTTGTTCTGGCTGGACTCTTGAACTAGCACAAGTCGCTGACAAATACTGGCTAGATTGGAACAACGAAACGAGCATGTCGGTGTTATTAAGTGTATACAAGGATTTTGATCCTGCCCTGTTGAAGCTCCTCAGCAAAGCCAGCCCAGACTCCCTCAAGGCATGGGAGCTGCTGGATATGGATGTTCTCCCAACGTGGACCGACAAGAAACTCACTCTTCTTGGCGATGCTGCTCATCCCTTTCTCCCTCGTGAGTATATCATCAACACCAAACCCCATGATGTGTACGTTTCGAACAGGAAGTATTAACCAAGTTCTTTCAGACCAGGGCCAGGGTGCGGGCGTTGCCATCGAAGACGCTGCCTCACTTGCAGTTGTTCTACCACTCGGTACCTCCCCAGAGGAGGTCCCTGAGCGACTCCGCCTTTACCAGGAATTTCGGTACGACCGGGCGAACCGGATTCAAGAGTTTTCACGCCAGGCAGGAAAGGATAAACCGGATAAGGACTTTGACAGTCAGTAAACCTTCAACACGCATCCTACCATCGCACGGCTAACAATCTTTTCTGCTTAGTGATGGCGTATACCAACTTCAACCTGGGCCATGATGAATGGGACAATTCTACCAACCGTTTCAGGAAATGGGACTGGGCTCGGAAGCCTCATCTCTACTGGAGAATGCCCGTCTCGTTCGGGCCCTTCCCCGGTCCACGCCAGACCTTCACAGGCGAAGCGAGGACTGCTACCGCCTCGACATTCACAACAGCCTCAATTAAGTTTAAGACCTCCCGAACACTCTTACAGAATCTCTTCCCCTCAACCTCTTTCCGATTCAAGAGTCCCGGGACTGTCGCATACGCTAGCTTCTCACAGACCACGCTCAACAAAATGGAGTGGCTGGGTGGCTCTGGGTACAGACACATTGGGCTGTATATCCACGGCGTGCAGTACGCACAGAAAGATGGTACCGTTCGTGATGGCACATTCTTGCCTATCCTGTGGGAGAGCCTCACAGATCCGATTGTCAGTGGTCGCGAAGAGCTCGGAATGCCAAAGCTGTATTGCTCCATCGACGTTTGGAGAAGAGCAAACAGTTACAGAATCCAGACAGGCTGGCAAGGCGTCAACTTTGGCTCATTCACTCTAGAAGGTCTTCAAGAGATAGATAGTGGCAGCTCCAAGGGGACGATCGGAGGCGAGGATGACGAGGGAATCTTTGCCTACAAGTACATTCCCAAGGTTGGAGATCGCGGTAAAGCTGATGTGGAGCATGCAACCTTTGTGCCTCACGCAGAAGAGTCCAAAGTCGTTCCTAGTAAGGTGCTGAAGGTCTTTACTGCTGAGAAAGTAAACTTTGAGTTTGATCCTCATGATTGGGAGGCCTTGCCAACGCTCCATCACGTTGTCTCAAGATTGGCAGAAGTGCCTGTTTATGAGATCTTGGGTGGAAAAGTTGTCGAGGGTGTTGGCGTTCCAGATGTGTCCAGTGCTCGAAGGATAGATTGAGTAGCTCTGAATATAGAAATGTCATAGTTTAGTGGTATCGAAATAATGTGTCAACCTCAGTTTCTCACCATCGCTGACAATGACTTTGAGATAGTGCAATATCATTCTGAAGTATCTTGGTACTCTATGCACTACTTTAAGAGATCCTTTTTATGTACACAGTCTTTGTTTGACATTTATGGTTGGTTCCTCCCTCGCTATGACCAGGACTTGAAACTAAAATGTTGCGATAATTGGTAGTAGTAACTAATCTATATGAAGTCCTCCGTTCACATGCAAATGCACACCATTGACCCAGCTTGCCCGCTCATCACATAAAAACCCCACAGCAAATGCAATCTCTTCCGGTGTACCCATCCGTTTTCCTACAGGCGTAGCATCGATCGTAGGCTGCAAGATCCGCATAGCTTCCTCGCCAGCAGCCAAAAAACCCTCAGTCTTGGTAGGACCTGGAGACACGGCATTTACCGTGCAACCGTACTTGGGAGGAAGTTCCTTCGCCCAGCATTTAGTGAAGGAGTCCACCATGCCCTTTGTCCCGGCGTAGATGGTCTGCAAGGGCGGAGACCCTCGGGAGCTGGCCGAACAGATGTTGACTATTCGTCCACTTCCTCGCGTCAAGTGCGGAAGGCTGCTCTGTGTCAAAAGAAAAGTGCTGCGCCCATTGACATTGACCAAAAGATCCCAGTCATCCAAGGTCTGTTCCTCAAAGGGTTTATTGACTGCTAGCGCCACGTTATTGACAACTATGTCTAGTCGGCCAAATTCTTGAATAGTTGCTTCGACCAGCGTCTTGGGACCTTGAGTTGTACCCATGTCGGCGCAAACAGCGATGGATCTGCTTGGTAGAGACGCTGCCTTGTTGTTGGCGTTGTCTGCTAGAGAAGGGAATGGGTAGTTGATGGCGACAGATGCTCCGCGGGACGCAAGCTCATGGGCTATGGCAAAACCTATGCCGCTGTCGCTGCCTGAGACAATGGCTACTTTGCCGGCAAGGGGCTCTGGTGTCGACATGGTCGGCTTGTGGTATGATCTGAAGCAATGAATCCAAGAGTTGGGGCTGGAAAGACTGGGGAATTTACTGATGGCTGGCTCGATCAGTTGCTTCGTCCCCTGGACATTGAGTTTTAGTTCAGTAATTACAGCTACCCCGCTACTGTTTTGAGCACTCCGATCGGCTGAGGGGGGGTTCGGCCAAGCTAAGAACGATCTCACCTCCTCTCGGTATGTGGTCCCACCAACGTTAGATCGAAAGCATGACCGAGCCCCCCCACAGCCAGCCGATCAGATTCAGATGGAGCGGTCTCGACTCTGCAAGCATTTGGATCTTACCCCCAAGTTACTTCCGATCGTATAAGGCGCGCAAGAAAGTCGGACATCCGTACAGTAGATCCCATCCATACTGACAAGACTACCATCCCTGCCAAACTACAATCAACTGAATCAATAACCATGACGCAAATTGATCATCTTTCGCAGGCAAAATCTCAACTGCCTCCTTCGTTTCCTATTATCTGGCGAGGAGATGTGAGTTGGGAAAGGGCTAGAGTGGGCCGCGTGTTCAACCACCGCCGCCCATCCAGTCAGCCTCTTGCCGTCGTCGAAGCTACCAGGGAGGATCACATTGTAGAGGCTGTCCGGCTCGCTCGCAGTCTGGGTGCCCGGGTCTCAGTGCGATCTGGTGGTCACAGTTGGGCAGCGTGGAGTGTGAGAGAGGGTGCCATTCTTATTGACCTGGGCAAGTACCATGAGTTTCTCCTAGACGACAGCACGGGGGTGTTGCAAGCGTCGCCTAGCATGACTGGAAGGATGGTCAACAAGCTTCTGGGCTTGCGTGGTCGCATGTTCCCTGGTGGCCATTGCCCAGAGGTTGCTCTTGGTGGCTTCCTTCTGCAGGGAGGTATGGGATGGAATTGCAAGGTAACACGACTGAGAAAGGTATAACTGTATCCTGACTGACAATATATTTCAAGAACTGGGGCTTTGCCTGCGAAAGGTTGGTGGCTCTCGACGTGGTGACGGCCGATGGGGAGAAGCGACACTGTGATAAAACAACCAATGCGGATTTATACTGGGCGGCACGTGGATCTGGCCCAGGTAAGTCAATTGGCCACTGATAGAAACTGAAATGTTTCTCATGCTTGTTTCCCTCATGATGCAGGATTCCCGGCCGTCGTTACGAGATTCTATCTCCAAACAATCCCTGCCTTCACTCACATGCGGACATCGGTCTACATATACGAGAAGAAAGATTACGAAGCGGCCTTCTCTTGGGTACTACAGGTTCGTTTGGAGTTTGGCCCCCCGACTTGGTGATCACACCACTAACGTAATCTATAGCTTGCTCCAACTTTCGACGAGGGTACTGAGATTGTTGCAGTTGGAAGGCATATGCCAGGCCGGGATGGAGAGCATATACTGATATCTTTCGTCACGTTTAAAAATAGTGACGAAGAGGCTCGGTACGCACTGCAGCCAGCTCAAGACTCAGCACCATCAGGACACGTTGTTTCGTGGTTTTGCGAGCCAACTTCCATGGCGGAGCAGTACGATGATCAGCATTCTGCCAACCCTGAAGGTCACCGATACGCAGTTGACAACTCTTATATCCGAAATGACGCCGACATTGTTTCTGTCCTAAAGGAGTCCTTCACATCACTCCCTACAAAGAAGTCTTTTACTCTCTGGTACGCCATGGCTCCCGGCTCTCGACGCAGTACCGAGAATGGCACGCTCGAAGATATGGCACTCTCGATGCAGACTGATCATTATTTCGCTGCCTATGTCATCTGGGAAGACCAGGCAGAGGATCCGAAATGCCAATCTTGGCTTACCCATATCTTTGAGAAGATCAACCGGGACTCGGAAGGATCTTATCTTGGAGATGCCGACTTTCAGAAGCGCTCGACTGCGTTCTGGGGACGGGACCAAGGCAAGAGACTTATGGACATCAGGAGAAAATGGGACCCGGAAGGTGTAGTGGCTGGTTATCTCAATAAGGGAGACCAAAATGGGGTGGAAGGGTTGGAAAATGTACATAAATTATGATGTAGGTAACACTGGCGATGTAAGCATCACCCTGAAGTACTAGCCAATATTACATTACCAGACCCTTGCCTTGGATGGCTCTGAAGCTCTTTTATACTACTGATCTGAATAGTTCTTAGGCTTTTACTGGCCCTTCTAACCATCGCTACGATTGGGAGGTCCAAGTTATAAGAGCTTGTAGACAGAAACAATTACTATGAATAGTGCTACCGTGTTTAATAATCTAGACTAATTCGATATGCCAGCATACCATACACACATAAAAACTGTTCGACAAAGCATTGCCTCAACATAAACTCAAGCTAATGTCATGCTTGGTCATTATATAAGACACACCTCTTGGACCAAAGGCTCGAGAGTCAGGATCACTCCAAAGAAGTTCAACTATCCTTGCCCCCATCTTTACAGCACCAGGTGTACGCGACGCTCTGGCAATGAATCCAGCACGAAACACGTGGATGTGCTCCTGACGTCTCGCGACTGAGGCCATCATAGTGCCCGGCCAGAGTAGCATTCGACGATACGGTGACTCGCTAACAAACAATGAATAAAAGGCTCCCATGGTCTGCTCGATTCGATTATCGAGTTCGGCGGCGAGGTTCGGATCCGCAAGCATGTCCGGGAAAAAGGCTGCCTGTAGATATACGATAAGACCGTGCTGATATATCATCACAGCTGCAGCCTGCTCTTCGCGTGAACAAAGACCATTCGTGTCTTCTTCGAATGCATTGTAGCCTTCTAGTCGCATCAAAAGTAAATCATACTGTTCTTGAAATGCGGTAGTGCCTATAATACCCCTCTTCTCCTCTTCCCGGCGAGCTTCAACGAGCTGAGAGATCTCCGGGACCATCTCCCACAGACCTTGCCCAAATCCGAGGAGAAATCCCCTGGATTTGTACCCCCTCAGTATATCCAATGAATAGACTGATGGGTCAATTTCCACGACCTCATCAGATAGGAAGCCGCGAGGCGTGATGGTGATTTTGATTGCATGGTAAGCATAAAGCTCCAGTATAAATCCTTTCAGGTAATTCAATTCATTAGATGGCGTGGGCTCGGATGTGAGGATATGGATGTACTGTCGGCAAGCTTTGAGATGATGATACATAGAGCCACGAGAATGACCTTGAACATGCTTGTAGGTGTCAGTAACGAGTCCAATGACATTCCCACGTGAAAGAGTCTTACATCGTAGACGCAGAGGAGTAGTAGAATCAGTAGGATACGGATTGGGGTAGGTGGCCCCGTCTGTTCATCCGGGAGGATGATCTGACCCGTTTCATAAGACAAAAGCTTCTGCAATCCTGCTAGTACAGTAGCATAATGACCACGAGTCACCACTTCCAAAGCTCGAGCTCTCTGGACAGTAGACGTCGTATCATTGACTGTCAGATGGGCTCCTCCAATAGCTAGGATACAATCAAGAATCAGTGTATCAGTTGCAGCCAAAGGGAGAAGATAATGAATGAATGGGTTTCCATCCAGGCAGGGTCCCCGCGTCAGCATCTCAGCTGTAACATCCAGATACTGCTGATAAAGCGGACGCGAATTCTGGCTTAGATGAGCTAGGTTGCCGTAGGTCGGAGCGGCCCGAGGAGAAGATGAAGGGGACGTATACTGCAAAGCTGCTGAGTCCGTTGAGGGGCCAGAGACTCCGAGTGGCTCATCAGCTCTACCGTCATCTGGAATAGCTCTTTCAAAAGTGCTCTCTTGAGTGGGCCAAACACATTCTTGACCGGTTCGGGTGCATGATGAGCAGACTGGCTTGACTTCATCGCACTTCTTGCGTTTAGTACGACAAGTGAGACACCCATTCTTTGATCGTGGGTGGTTTCGGCGCCATTTCGTCGGGAAAGGGGCGCCACGGTAAGGGGGAGTAGAATCTTCTTGGCTTGCCATTGAGAAACGAAATGAGAAGAATTGTTGATACTGTGATGCGATGGTGTAATGCAGTTGTAGTCAGTGGGCTATAAGTACACGGGACGGGGAAGAGGCAGCCTGTCCATCTTGGCTCCTTTGTTCCCAAGGTCGTCATAGGGATAGGGCTGAGAAGAATAAGCCACGACCAACTGCCGCTGTCATGACGATAAACTTCGAATGGACAGGGATTTGATCGAATGGCTAACCTAATTGAATCACTTACCAAAACGGAAACGTCGATTCTGCCTTGCAGGGATTGTGATCCTTTGGTTGTACTAGGGTTTTTAGAAGGAGACTGGCCAGACTGGAGCGAGAATAAGAGATTGGCATTGCAAATGCATCAAGTAATTGGAATACGACTCTTTCATTGGCTTTCAATCGGATGACGGTGCGAAATATAGAAGCGCTCGCGTGACTTTATTCATGTGTTTGAATGAGCCATTTGTCAAGACAGCGCAGCAGGTCCTCTACCTATCCTATGACTGACATTGGTCAGGTTGTAGCCAGCAACTTTAGCAGCCCCGCTTCCTCCAAATCCTCTAGTTTAAGATTAAGGAACTCACCCTATAGTGCTTAATGCTAGTTATATATTAATGTTCCAACGCCAGGCTTCTGGCATCTATCTATCTAATTACTGCATTAGATAGCTCTCAAAACTCTTTTCCATTATCGTACCTAGTAATTCCTTGCTGTAAAGAAATTTCCTTTCTTTACAGATACTTCTTTTACCCCTTGACGCTATGCCGCTCTCTCCTCGTCCGTGCCACTGTCACTTCAGGAGCCCTGGCAACAAGCGCTGGTGGAGAGTGGATCAATCAGCGAACCTCTATTGTCTTATAGACACGACGGCTGAAAACTCAAGGCTTGTTAACTACATTCCCTATTCGCTATTATGTCTAAGCGTCTATGATTTTATGCGGAATGACTTTTTAATCGCTGCGCTAAGGCGCTGAACAGCCGCACACATTTCCTCCTCAGCCGCGCTCGCAAACGTCACGCGTAGAAATAACTCATTCAGTTCCTTGTGCGCCTCGGCTCTGAACCACGAGCCCCGAGCAAAAAGGACTCCCTGCTTGATACTGTGCTGGAAGATCTCCTCCTCGATATTGCTCAGGCTGCGATGTCGGTAGTCTGGATGTTTAGTATGATCCAGTTTCAGCCATAGCTATTACACAAAGTCAGAACACAAGAAAGAGTATCAACGAGGCAACTCACAAACATGCCCGCAGCCGGAGGCGTCCACGATACGATTTCAGTGGGTAGGTAGTCTTCGCAAGCTGCGAGTAAGGTATTGCGTCTTCTGGTGTAGTTCGTCTTCAGGTCAATAAGCCACTTGATATAACCCTCATGTCCCCACGTCTCATCCACCAGTTTCCAGACGATCAGCTGCGATATACCGCTGGGTCCCTGATTTGCCACTTCAGCATGACAGAGATACTTCTGTATGACCTCTTTGCTAGCCGTTATCCATCCCATTCTCGAGCCAGGGACCAAGACCTTGGAGAATGAGTCCATTCGAAGAACCCTGCCATCAACGTCCATACTGAGGTACGATGGGACAAGACTAGTCAAGAAGTCATCAACAGTCTCATTATCTGCGACGTTGGTCCCCCGTCCCGTATAGGATTTCATTTGGATGAAATAGTAGGGCTCGTCTTCGATGATGAGAATGTTGTGCTTTTGGCAGACACTGTAGATTTCACGTCGTCGCTCGAAGCTCTGCGTCGCACCAGTGGGATTCTGCCCTGATGGTACAGTATAAAGAAGATGCGGCTTCCGAGCGCCTCGAGCCTCTTCATCCCAAGTTTCCAGAATGTGGTCCATGTGACTAGGTAGTAGACCCTCCTCGTCCATCTTGACTCCAAAGACCTTTATACCCTGTGGAACGAAAGTCTCCATCGCCGTTGCAAATGTGTACTCCTCTGTGAGGATAGAATCATTCCTGGACCGGTCGCAGAGCATACGAACTGTCTGCTCCAGAGCCCCCGTACTGCCGACGGTCAGACATACAGCCCAATCTGCATAAGGCGGGTTATAGACAAGATCAACGTGCTCTGTCACCCAGCGCATCATCTGTGGGGATCCAGTTGCCTGACCGTAGTTAAACGCAATGGATATGTCGTAGTCCGAGGTGCCGCTCGCGGTATCGTGTTTGCCAATGCGAGCTATCTGGGCGGTGCTACCATGCGAGTCCAGTGGAATCCGCTTCTGAGAGAGGCTGGGTATACGCATGGCGATCTCAGAGATGGGAAAGTATTCGCTAGAAGGAAACCCGCCCCCAAGGGAGATGAGGCCGGGTGTGTTGACGTACCCAGCCGCTTGTTTGAGAATACAAGGCGGACGGTTGCTCTCACTACTGAAGTGTGCTCGAAGCTGTCAATGTTCGGTCTCAAGGCAAGGATCGGGATAACATACTGTCCCATCTTCGGGCTAAAGGCTTTCCAGTAGACTATATCCTGATGAATCCCATCGCAACCCAGACTAACCGACGATACTTACAGGTAATTTGAACATGTCACTGTCGGACATGGCTGCAGTCCCAGGCCGTATCTTGGTAGCCGAAGCTCGCCTTTCACGCATGAGTCCAATCTTGACATGACTCCCTCTAGGGGAGTCTAGCGTCGTGGCTGTTGAGTGGCCCATATCGTATAGTCATATGGTTTAAGAGACACAGACTGCATCTTGAAGTCAGTTTAAGTAATCATCGTAAAAAGACTTCAAAGAATTGAGTTACTGGCTTATCTGCGGTCTCGGTGCTTCTCATGGGCTGGTGGAATGTCGGCTCGTGCGATTGGCGCCCTACGGCGCTGCGTTGTGGAGCAATAATGCGCCTGACTAGTTTAGCTTGCATGACGAGATGTGGAGCTTAGTCTAGAACACTACCTTGGTCCAGATGATGGAGCAAAGCCTTCAGTTCGATTCACGATAAGGATATTAAATGGTGTAGCGATTATATGGTATTTTAGATAGCGACCTAAACAGTTTCAAAACGTAACGTGCTACTCCTTGGATAAATGCTGTCTTCGAAAAGTGGCGATCCACTGCTCGTTATCAGCTATAGTCTGCTCCCAATTATCATCACTCCCATACACCAGCCTTCTCGCCTCGCCCTGAAACATCTCATCAGTCGGAAAGACACCACTCGCAAACGACTGCTGAGCGAAACGGCCCAGATGCCACGCCAGAAACTTGGTATACGAGTCGGGCGTCAACTCAAACCCAGGATCGACCTGCTCCTGCTCCGCATCCGGAACAACCTTGCCATTTCTCTCCTCTATCTGAGCAAAATGATCCGGCACAGTTGGATCCGTGGCGGAGAAAGGAACCATGGTTAAGGCCTCGTTGGCAAGCAGGTATGGCGGAAGGGCGTTCCGGACCTGCGCTGCGATCGAAGGCTCAAAGTTGTGATCACCCTTCCATTCTGCCATTGTTTTGCCCTGACGAAAGTGCTGTGCGAGGTGGTCTGCGCGGTCTTGCCACGATTGTAAGCGTAGATCGCAGAAACCGCAGCGGGAGGAGATCGGAGGTGGCGGCGTTCTCCAGTCGTCCAAGATAGGCAACGTCTCTAGTTGGTGGAATCCGCGGAGGTGCTGAATGAGATTATCCTTGCGCCTGAAAATGTGAGGCTGTTGGCCATTGTGGCATGCGACGTGGTTATGAGAGTTGAGGTGATGCTCAGTAGGGTCAAGAATGTTGCAGTATGCACACGTACTCCTCCCAGTCGCCGACGATACCACTGCACCACCAAACGGTGCACAGATCCACTGGTCGCAGTCAAGATGCAGTGTCTTCTCATGTCTTGTCCAGTCATGCTTCTTAACAAAAGAATCGCAACAAAATGTGCAGTGGAAGATCCGGGGTTTCTTATTAGCACCAGCGACGTTGCTCCTCCTCTTTGCTACGCGTCTCCGGTTTCGATTTTGGAACGATCGAGATGACTGCGTAGAAGAAACGATCGAACCTGAAGACTGGCTTTGCCAGCTAGATACGCTTGGACTAGATGATGGTACTCTGGTGAGAGGAGCCTGTATGCTATGGCTCGATGTGTTTTCTTGCAGCGCGTCATAAATGGCTGACCAGGATGCGGATTCGGTTCCAGGAGGGCTGTTTCTCCATCTCTGCAGAGGGTCAGAGACTTGCTCATTCGCATCATATACAGGAATCTGAATGCCTCGTCCACCGTTCTGGGGATTCCGGAGCTCGTAGCGGCTTCTGCGACGTGGAAGAGTTGAGTTAATGTTCATGGGAATGGCTGGTATATCCGCTGATGCATCCATCGGGCAGAGTTCCCGATCGGTCAACCAAGAGTTACTGAAATTCTGCCCCAGACCGTGAGAAGGAAAGACATGGTTATGATTTTGCATCTGTTGATGGCTTAATGATCGTAGATTTGAAGTACACATGTCATCCACCTCGAAATTGTCGATAGGCAGGTCAAGGCAGCCAAATGTAGGGTCTACAAACGGTGTCCGATCGAAGCAAAATCCAGAACCGCCATCCAGAACAGGCAGTAAGTCGCCCGAGAGATTCTCATGCGTCTGAATGGGCAGCTGGGATCCTCCATGCCAGTGCATTTCACCGTCTTGAGCTAGTTCCATTTCGGCGCCAAGTTGAAGAGATGTCCAGTCTCCAGGGTCAGAGTTGCATATTGGGGTTGGCTGCGAGTGCTTCTGGCAAGGTTCTTGTTGGGATGCCATGTCCTCTCTGGAGCAGTGTGTGCGCATATGGAAGGGGAAAATCAGAACCCGGGACTTCGAAAACACTGAGAGCAAGGAACGAAGGCAGTGGGGGTTGTTTCATCCGATTGTGGAGATTGACTATCCACGCTAGTTTGACGATGCCCTGAATAGTGATAGTGTGAAATCAGCCGCAGCTCAGACTAGATGATAAGCTCTAGATGATAAGCTGAGAGAGCTGGAATCTTTTCGTCTATCTCAATCGCCAACTTTAATAGCTACCGCCTTTTTCAGTACCCTCTATTCCTCTAGCAATATTGACCTCCTGCGTCATGATAAATTGCAATGATGTAAAGTCAGTTGCCACATGGATCATGTCGAACCCAGCCTCGGCATATTGCCTCGCTTGTGTGCCGGAGGTACTGTAGATTCCACATTTCTTGCCAAATTTGTGGCTAACCTTGAGCACACGCCCAACCGCCTCTCTCAGTTCTGCCTTGACGACGCCTTGGATGATAGGATGTCCGATGTTGTTGCCTGTATTTCAAGAATCAATACTGAGCTCGGCAGTACTTACAGTGCTCATAACGTACCTAAGTCGAATGGTCCCACGAATAAGACATCGACGCCATCGACACCTGCGATTTCCTCCAAGTTATCGAGGGCCTCCTGGGTTTCGATCTGGACTATAGTAAGAAGACTGCTATTTGCCTGCTGAAGATACTCTGTCATCGTAGGCATGGGGCTGAAGCGCTCCATTGCGTAAGGAGAGCCAAATCCACGTGTGCCCTGAGGAGGGAACTTGGCCGCTTTGACGATTTCTCTGGCTTCCTGAGCGGTGCGAAGCAAAGGTACCAGGATCTCAAGCGACTAGTTAGTAACCGGTCAATACACGTGCCACTGACACTCACTCCATGCGCGCCCGAGTCCAAAGCTCCTGTTGTTTGTGAGCATATTGTTCGTTGCCGCTCAAAGTTTGGTTGCCTTACTCTTGATCATCCATGACTCCATACCGGGAATTCTTACTATAGGAGACGCACCAGCCGCAGCAACAGCAGGGACTGCGTCGTGCATAGCGCTGTCTATTTCCACAGTTTCAGTTTTCGGGGAGTAATTGCTAGACATGAACCGAAACTCACCGTCGATATTGCCGTGCTCGCAATCGATCACCACCCAGTCGACGCCTGGCACGCGAGCGAGGGCACGAGACACATTGGCGCCAGGCACCATCTGCCAGAGTCCCATGCTCGGCCCATCAGCTTGCTGGAGTGCCTTTCTTAAAAAGTTTCCTTGTTCCATGATAGCGATTGAGCAGGAAAGAGCGATATGTGAGTAGAATATTCTGCATGATGAGGGGTTGGCTGGTTTTACTGATTAGACATGGCGGGGTATGACTTGGCTATAGCCTCGGTACCCTGACAAGAAGTATCCGGTCCCAAAGTCTAACCTTATGTTCAGCAATTAGCCAGGGAGTAGGTCGGCACTTCAATTCATTATTCATTATTGGTTCCTATACGCTGGTAAGTGTCCCATTATTATTGGGTCTGAAAGAGAGACCTTTGCAAGCGCAGTAGGGCGTAAAATTTAGTAAGGCGCACGGCGCAAGCGCTAGATGAAATTGGCATAACGTGGGGAGGGGGCTTATCTGTCATGAAAAAGAAGCTGGGAGCTAAGTGGGTTAATTAAAGGTACAGTGGGCCGACAAAAGTCCCGACACATTTCAATATTACCCTAACTACCTCGATCGCACCCTGCTATTTTACTCTGCAATTAATTAGGTAATATTTATTTAATTATAATAATATATATATTAATTTATAAAGAATTAAAAGGAGATTCTAGCTATATAACTTAATATTTAATATAGTAACTATTTATATTATAATACTTATTTAGCCTATTAAGGATTAATTTAATTATATTTTTAACTATATTATCTTTAATCTTAGACTATAACTCCTTTATAGCTACTATTAGTCTCTTAATAGCTTTATTTATCTTTAAATAAGCTATAATTTTAGGATATTATTTATAGATCTAGGCTTTTAGGACTTTCTATAGATTTTTAATAGGGTTAAGATTAAGGCTATATAGAGGCTAGTTTACTAAAGATACCTTATATCTCTATATTTAAAAATATAGCTAATCCTAAACTTTCTGGTAAGTAAAGGTATAGGCATTATTATGCTAAAATATAGTATTATATAAAGCAAGAAATAGAAAATTACTAACTACTTATTAAAAGAGTAACTATATTAAGGTTCAGGTTTTAGAAAAGGCTTTAGCCCCCAGGCTATAAAAGTAAAAGATATTAATAAATATATATAAGTAATATACTTATTACCCTTATAATTACCTAAAGTCTTATATTTAGCTAAAAAGCTAGATAATTTAATAACTAACTCTAAAAGTATATAAATAAGTAGCTACTATTTATCTATAAAAATAATTAAATTAAAGTATATAAAATATATATAAAATAAGCTATTTATTAAAAGTAAATCTATTAATTTAAAATAATACTTTTAAAATAACTTTTATTATAACTATATAATAAATAATTAGTAAATAGCTTATATTATTTTTATATTTTTTAATATATTTTATATTATATAATATTATAAAGCTATATTATAAAAAATACTAAAAGCTTAATAATAATAATAGCTATAAAAGTCTTTATAATAATATCTTAAAAAGCTATATTAAAAATAAAGTCTTTATAAATCTTATTTACTTTACTTTTAATATATATATTTATAGCACTAATTTATATAATTATTAAAAAGATATTACTTATAAATAAAAAGTAATATTATAAAATAATAAAAATAATATAATTTAATTAGTAATAGTAAACTAGGCTTAGGTATATAATATAATAGACTTATAAAAAAGGATAAATTATTATTATCCTTAATAATAAGTTAAGTAGTAAGTAATAAAAGAAAAAGTTAAATAGTTAGGTAGTATTAGGCAGAAAAGCTTATTAGAGATTTAGTTATAATTAGGACTAGGTTTTTAGTTAAATAAAGCACTGAATAAGTCATAAAGGTTTTGAATATAAAGATTAAAAGAGTAACACTACCTTACTTAATTAGCAGGATACTTTATATAAAATAAAACAGTTAACTAAGCCACAGGGAATATTTAATCTAATTGTGTGGGCTCGTTGTTAAAGGTCTTGTATGCAGACGTATATGAGTGCCAATGTATAATATCTTAGAAAAGGGAAAGGCTGAGGATATAGAAAACACGGAGCATCGACGTATATATTACACTAGGCTTTCATGGCCATTGTAATGCCTATAGTACTAAAATCGAGGAAGATCCTACCGGGAGGCTCTGTTCCGGCGATGCCGTTGTCTATATCGCTAGTACAGATAGCCCTGACTTTATTCGGCTCAGGTATCATAGAGATAGCTATGGCAGCTATAAAGATAGCTTCTTGATGCATTTTACTAACTCTAACCGGGCTGGTGCCACCCAACCCATTACAGCATCTTTCACAACTGGCGCGAACAATGTCAAATCAACACCTTGATAGAATCCAAAGCTGCCCCCCCTAGCAATCAGAACAGTCATTGTGTACTCGTGGCCTACATGATGCGGACGTTGTAGGACGCCAAGCCCAATTTCCGAGAAGTAAGATGTAGAAGAAAGTTCTTCAAGGCGGTGACTTTTACGAATCGCACAGACTTGCTGTGTATACAACATCGCAGCCTGGTTGGTTTGTAGTTACGAGCCTCACGTCAGCCGCGGAGCTCGGCACTTGTGGTTTGGTCATGACGGGCCGTCGCTTGGCTGAGAAGCAATTGACCAGGGCCACACGGGCCAGGGCGAGCGGGTTCCTAGCTGATTGCTTAACGTCAGATGCCATATATGACGTTTATTGTCTTGAAGAAAATGCCCGAGTGCAGTCCCCGATGACAACACGGCTCATATGTGGATCCCGCTGACAAGTGTCTTGAGTGTGTGTCGATCCCGCTGAGAGATCGACAGTCCGCTTTGACACTCTATGCACCTCCGCTGACAGATTTACCGCGTGTTTAGTATGCCCAAAGACAAGAGCGCTAATTCTAATAACAACCTGCATTAAAATTTAAGGAGATAGCGTTTAGGTGTAAAGTTTGACTTTAATATAAGCTTTCTTCAATGCTTATTATATATTATTACAGTTACGGCCTATAAGTAAGTGCTTTTACTAATTAATTAGATTTACTGTCTGTTAAAGTTATTAATTTAAATTATCAGGCATATTTGCCCCCTCTTCTTTACAGTATATCTAGAACTCTGTAGTGACTCTTTCTAGAAAAATAGCCCCATTAGAGCCGTAACCAGTGAAAAGCAATTCGGATAGCATCCCCGCTGACACCTGGAGTAAATGGTCAAGGCTCGAGCCTTGTCTCAGCCCTGGTCAGAGTAGGGTGTATCTATTACTTGGAACACGATCCGACATATTTCATTACGTTAAATATTACATTTCATACATCTTTCACGTCAACAGAGTTGCTTGGGGTAAGTAAACGTTGATTTATCATCAGTCGATCAGAACAGGGTCAAACACCCGATATGGCATCTTTCGGCCGCTTCGGCTTCTCAGCAATGTATATTGTATACTCTCACTTTACCAGGAGTAAAATAACTTTAGGATTCGGAAGATAAAAGGCCCTAAATTCCCGCCATTTCCTCCCAGTCTCTTCATCACACTTCGTTACACTTTGCACTCAGATTCCTTTTACACAATCAACAACTGCCTCCAGTCTTCTTCAATTTCTCAAAACTTCATCATGATGTTCAAAAGCACCCTTCTTGCCCTTGCTGTCACTGCTGGCTTGTCAGATGCTCTAGGCATCAACTGTCGAGGCAGTGGCCTTTGCAGTGGCAACAAAGGTGCTCTCGGCCAGCTCATTGCCCAGGTCAGGGCCATCGACCCGAACAAGACCTTCAGAAATGGCGAGCATGTCAGCTGCGTTGACATCAACAATATTGGCAACCACCCAGCCATTTGCGCGTTCTATCAAAACATTGGAGACCGAACCTTTTCGCTTGCCCAGACCCAGACGTTCCTTCAGCAGATCGTCGACCATGGCTGCAAGCTTTGCGGTAGCGTCCCAACTGACCCGGGCAACAACGTTGCTAATGGCCAGCTGACTGTCAACGTCGTCATCAATCCTACCAGCCGCGACACGCGTCAAAGCCCGGCTGTCTACAAGAAACGCAGCGACAAGACAAGCCCTACCGAACGCGATGCCCCTAAAATCCCTGCAGCCTATGAGAAGCGCGGAGATAACCTCCTTGTCAGACGCCTGGGTATTAACTGCCGTGGCAGCTCCACTTGTGGAGTTGGAGGCATCGGACATACACCCAACGGAGATCTGAAGGACGTTCGTGATGCTGTTGCTGCTGGCGAGGAGGGCAACTTTGGTAACGGTGACCATATCGCTTGTATTCCATTTGCATTTGGAAACCTGTGTGCTTTCTACCAGAACATTGGCAGCCGGACTTTTACCAAGGAACAGTCTGTCACATTCCTCGACCAGCTTAGGCAGCATGGATGTTCCAAGTGCGGCAGCATTCCTGTCGATCCTGGTAACGACGTCAAGAACGGACAACTTACGGTTAACTATGTCGCATAAGCGGCTATTAATTGCCAAGTCTTGTCACGGCTAGGCCTGCTCTACATTGCTTGACTTCAGACATTATGCAGTGCCTACATCCATTAGTATGGAGAGCTGGAGATGGAGGGGGAGGAAGGTGTCAGTGGATAGCAGAGAAAACCATATAGTAAAGTAGCGTATTGGACGACAACTATAGTGTTTATAGATAAATTAACCTATTTACTATATAACTACAAATTGCTTTAACTACTATTTCTAACATCTAAGTATATATTTAATAATGAATGAATAGTAAAATAATTATTAATTAATTATTTTCTTAATATAATAAAAAGCGCAGCAAGATAGGTCTTGTGTCTTGTAGTGTAGTTTGTCCTCAGGTTCAGAAGCTACTTAACACAGCCGCAGCGGCCTGACATGTTATCTGTCAATTCCTGGTTGGTCTGATAGGAAAGAAGCCAAGTCATTAAGGATATGCTCTGAATCAACAGGGTTTGCTAACTTCATGCGGCCGCCACTGAACTGCATTCACATTGAGCAGAAGACATCAGCAATGAGGGAAGTACACCGACTGATGTGACAGGGCTTTTGTCAGCATGAAACAAATCCGTATGTTCTCCTTGAGGTTCGGGCTGTTTCTGAAAGGTTCTTTTAAAGCTTGCAAATAAATCAGAGCGGCGGGCGTCTTCACCTCTCGTATGATCTCACGAGATAGTATAGTACTTTATAGCCAAAGAAATACCTGATAGCTTTTGTTTCTGTTTCTGACAGCAAACAGAGATACTGAGTGTGACCGGGTCTGGTAAAGCTGAAGGCTTCTACTGGGCATGCCAGGGCTCCTCGTACTAGCTCTGATATTTTGTAGTGCTTCATTAATTATCTGTAACGTTGGTTGACTGACTTCTGGATCATTGGCCGTTGGAGGGTTCATTTGCACGTTCCTAGAAACAGACCAATAGTGTTCTTTAACGCTGCTGCGAAACCCAAGACCTGAGGAGATGCTCCCCCGATTGTGTCTCTTGATTGGCTTGGTGAGTGAAGCTGGAACTTTATGTTTACGAGGTGGCGTTGGATTGAATGGTGTGAACGTTGATGTACTTGAGACTTTAGGTCTATCCCTCTAAATTGAACCAGACTCATCACTGCTATTCTCTCCTGAATGATCGTCATTGGTCGATGAAATGAGACGAGGCGACTTTGGCAGTAAAGCATCAGTGGCTCTTGTTGTAACACCACCAGAAACGACGGTTGGAACTGGGTAGATCGAGTCGGGATGCGTGTTGTTTCCATAAGGCATGTGGTCATTACGATGAGCACTAAAAGGAGAACCAAGTTGCTTCGGTTGTACAAAACTCCGTTGTCCAACTGGATGCAGTATTTGGGTCATGTCGTCAGTTTGATGCTCTTGCAGGAGTCGTCTGTAGTAAGAAGCTGAGATCAAACTGCGCTAATTAGTTGAAGGAGGTTGCAAGCTTGGTATAGTGTTCGCGATTGTACTTGAGTAATAAGCGGGGTAGGTTGAAAGAAACAGAAAATTGTCATCGCTTGTCACGTTGATTGATTGGTAGGACGCTTCACGTGGAATGAGGCGGTTGACTAAGCCGTGGAGATATCCAATCGAATCGCTGTGCAAGATAGCCAACGGCATGCAGCTGCTTCGAGCTGAAAACTTCACAGCCTGATATCTCCATGATGACGTGTCAGCTTCCGAATCAACCTGTCTGTCTCAAAACTACCAGCTGGCCTCTACCTAACAATGGATAGCAAGTTGCGCAGACTTTTGGATGAAGTAAACAGACAGCTGGAAATCCCAGTCGAGGTGTTGGAGCAAAACTATGAGTCTGTCAGTTCTAGCATATTGATGCCTCAGCAGATGGATCAGAACTATCGTATTGAGCTCGAGCAGCTACACCTATATCTCTGCGGTTTGTACTATTTGGGCTTTTGCGGTGTCCCCATTTACTGACCGCTTTAAGCACTCATTTGCGGGAAAATGACGCTATCCTCATCGTGGCCATATGCTATGCGGTCATGCTTCTGGGGCATCCCGGTCTTATGCAGGGCTCCATCAGTTGTCCTGGACCCTGTGTCTATGAAACAACAATGCTTGGAATTTCAGGGAGTCTGCGGTTTGACGGGAGAAGACATTTATACGGCCGATATATGGGAGAACCCACAGCTCCTCGAGTGGGCAAGGTCAAATCAGTCACGGTTGTTGTTGATTCAAGGCGGCTATGAATCGGTTACTCGCCTTGAAAGATTTGCTGCCGAAATTTGGGAGTATCTTGACAGCAAGAAGCCAACCGTCGCCGTGTTGCAGTGTCCGGCTTCAACAGAGTTCTTTGGTGTATTTGATGAACGAGAACTACTTCGACAGATCGCACTGCAGGCTTTGCGAAAGGTCTCACTTGACCAATCAATATTGTACCTGGCTTATTTGGCACAAGTATTTGCAGAAGCCTCGACATGTGAAGACTGGTTCAGAATCCTCGAGCGAATATTCTCGAAGTTGCCGAGTTTGGTTATCATTATGACCGTCACTGTTCTAGGGGAACGAGCTGAAAACACCAAAACCTGGCCTATGCAACTGGAAGACTTGATCGGAAGAGTACAAACGACGTGTTTCCCGTCTGTGAAAGCATTGCTCATTGCAACCCATCCATTATGGGTTGCACCGGGAAGACAACCGCTGTTGCGGGTTGAAAAAGCACCAAGAATTGTTCCAGGTGATGGAATGATTGGAATATGGGGCAGTGGCCACCAATTCGGGCATCATCATCCATTCAGCTTACCAAATCAAGGCAGAACGACGCAAGAAATGTTCGACATGTCGCAAGCACTACAGCCTGGCATGATACCAGAACAGCCAGACCAGTATACTTCTACACATGAAGCACCGAAAGCAGGAAGCTCGGAGTCACTTCAACCTACTTCCTTTCGATCTCATCCTACGCAAATCGATATAGCAATTCTCTGTGCATTAACGTTTGAAGCTGATGCTGTCGAGGAGCTGTTCGATGAGCCATGGACTGGTGGCTACAATCGTTCCGAGGGAGACACAAATACGTATACATTTGGTGTTATTGGCCGACATGGTGTTGTATTAGTCCATATGCCTGGCATAGGCACGACCTACTCTGCGACTATAGCGGCTTATTGCCGATCGACCTTCCCGAGAATCTCACTGGCACTCATGGTAGGAGTTTGCGGATGTGTCCCGTTTTCTGAAGATGGGACAGAGCTTTTGCTCGGCGATGTCGTCATTAGCGATGGACTGGTCCGCTATGACTTCGCGAGACAATACCCGGATGGCTGCTTGATCAAAAACAGCGTGTCAGAGAGCGCTAGAAAGTTGCCGGTGGAGATTCTGGGGTACCTGGCCAAGCTCAAAGGTCTGAACGCTCAAAGGAGACTTCGAGAGCGAGCGAATGAACATCTGGCCACATTGAGTGAGTCATTCGGGGTGAAGAGCCCAGGTATTGAGGAAGATATCCTTTTCGAGTCTACATATCACCACAGGCACCATCCCCCATCATCATGCAATATATGTATTGGGGACTCGGGTGATTTGACGGGCATGGTTTGTGCAGAAGCACGTTCGGCAATCTGCAAGGACCTCAAGTGCGATATCGCAAGGTCTGTACCGCGCAAACGACAAATTGAGGTACCTGGCAAACAAACAGATGTGTGTCCGGCTGTGCACTTTGGAAAATTTGGCTCTGGAGATAAGGTTATGAAGTCGGGGGAAGAACGTGACCGTATCGCGCGTGGTGAAGGGATCATTGCTTTTGAAATGGAGGGGGCGGGGGCTTGGGATACTCTGCCTTGTGTAATTATTAAAGGAGTCTGTGATTATTCTGACAGCCACAAACATAAGAGGTGGCAATCATATGCCGCTTTGACGGCCGCGGCCTACGCAAAGGCTTTCCTAGAGGGTTGGCGGCAATAGCTTATCTGAAGTAGTTATGTATCGATGTTTTTATAAACTCCAGGTAAAAGCTAACAAAACTCCATATGTATCGCGAAGCTATGCCTTTGGATATATCCATATAGGTATTGAAGGGGAGAATGTAGTTATTGATTTGGTAGGTGATAAAACCATAAGCCTTACTCGAGCGCCTTGGTCCCGATTGGACGCCTCATGATTGCACTGTGGCTAAACCTTGAGCCAATGGTTAGGGCCGTTCCCCTCCGAGGGGACATAATGTGTTATTGTTTGTGTTTTAAGCTATGTTTTATCCATGTTTTGAGCAACCCGCCTAATTGATATAAGCCTCATACGGAATGGTTGACTCATGATAAAAGCATATACTAAATGGCTTATTTATGAAGAGTTGATATTAGGTAAGAGGAAAATAGAGTCTATTCTACCTGGAAGGGAAGAAAGCTAATGTGATATTTTTACCGAGGCGCCGAGATCTATCTGACCGAATGGCAGAAGTCAATGGCATCATCAATTAATGGTTAGGGCCGTGGAGTACAAATAAGCCCCATCCTCTTCCAACATAACCAGAGAGTGTCACGTCTATCTTCCGTCAAGACTGATCCCTGGTCGAAAAATCAGCGCCTTACCAATCGAGCTTGGTGATGTCGAACAGCCCGCAGATACTGGGGCAGGTGACCAACGGCGTGTCCCTACACTCCAGAGCAGGCCCCCCCGCAGACTCACCAACCGTGGCCAGCGAACGACCCAGCCTATCCTTCCCACGGCCGTGTATTCGTGCCGCAATGGAGGATAGCTGGATTCTTAAGAATGCCAAAGCCACCAAGACAGACGACAAGACGAGCCTTAACAGTAGTGGCACCGATCGGGACAGTTTCATGAAATCTAATGATGTTGGCCCTAACTGGGACGAGGTTATTCCTGCCGATAAGCTCGCTGAGACAAAGGCTAAAAAGGAGGAGAAGCAGCATAACTACGCAATTTCACAAGATCATACTTCCGGGAAGGAGTCTCATAAAGATAACCTCCTAGCAAGCTTTGGGAAAAGACAACGGATGGACAATGCTTCTATATCACTTGGCGGGAGCAGACTGTTTCATCGCTCGACGAATATGTTGGCAAACTTGTCAAGCGGTGATGATGCAGTAGCTCAAAATGAAGGGTCCGATATGGATGAATCCTCAATAGACCGTGTTAATGTCTTTGACTTCTTGGCATCGCTTGGATCACAACAAGTACAGCGCCCTCCTAGCATTGCTGCTCAGCTTGTTCACCTCGAGGCCCAGTTTCGTACCAAGAATCCGACACTGCCCCCTAATCAGATTCGCCAAATGGCAACAGAGCACCTGTCCCGCCTTATGGTGGCTCAGCGCACCGCTATGAACTCTGCTGCTCAAGGCGGACTTGCTCCTAGTATCGCCGCTAGTATCGCCGCTACGACAAGCCCCCATCAATACGCTATGCCCTCGACTCAGAAGCAATGGAGTTCCATGGCTTCGCATGGAGACGCTCGAAATACAGAACCATTTGAAGCGACATCAAGCAACTCGGTGAACAAGGCCGAGGTCGCGAAGCTCTAGTTGGAACCTGCCGCAAGCCTGCAACTTGTACTGGGCAGCTCTTGAAAGCCCATAGGAAGCCTGTTCTAGCTACACATACGCCGAAGTGCGCGTTACGGCTTACATTTGCCTCGAGCCTTCAGCATGGGCTTAAACTTCCTCCTTCTGGAACTCAATTTAGAGCCGACATCTGCATTGCAAAGCTCAAATCGCTTACCGTATATATCCAGTACTATTACTACCTAATTCTATAATATCTATTCCACATCAATGACTACAGTTGATCAAGCCGGCCACAAAGTCCATTCTAACTAAACAAAAATCGACTCAGCATAGACGAACCGTAGCATATTAAAGAAATATTTTAATTTATCTCTCCAAATCCTCTTTAAAATGCGCTTCTAAACGGTTTTAAATGATACCTGGACGCTGGAAGGCGTTGCTTGCCCTTCAGATCCACTGAACCATGACCTCGCTTTAACAGCTGGAGACCATCGAGTAAACAGGGGCTTCAGACATGGCAGACAGGCACAGATAACACCAGCCCATGGCTCGAGAATACTGCTCAAGAATTAGACTCCAGCATGTGGATAGAGCTACGACAACGTACCTCCATAGTAGACCGTAGCCCAGATTATACGTAAAGTGCAAGTCTTCATCGACCTTTACTGTTATCACCAACCGGATGATACTGACAATCAGGACGCTTCAAGGATCAGTTATAGAACTTTCATTCGTGAGAATAGCTATGAGATACTTACAAACCGCTAGCCATTAAAAGAAGTGCAATCCCAATCCTGCGACTTAGTGACACTTTCATAGGGTGCAGGAACCAAAACGGCAGTAACAGTAAGATCAAATCGCTCACAGAGTTGATTATGGCTGACGCTGCGTATACCTCCACGATGCCTTGGCAATTCTCGCCTTCACGTGTTGGACAGCGGTATGCAATACCCGCGATGGTGTGGAATATGAAGTTGGCCAGATGGATGAAAGGACTGACTGTTAAAGGAGGAAATTCAGACAACGCATCACCTACCTCAGATTTTGTGTAATCATGGATGGAAGAAAGTTGGTCTATCGGCATACCCAGAGGGGCCTGATAAAACTTCTTAAATGAAAGCTCTTCTGACTTTTGTTTTCCACTATTCTCGATGATCATTGAGGACTTCGTAATTTTCAAATGATTATCTCTATATCAGCTTTCCATATTGAATGATAGAAGAGAAACTTGAAGTGCATAGAGCAGAAAAGTTGTATTGACCTGCTGTCTCGACTACATGACCATCTGCAAACAAATTGAACAGAAAGCGCAGTCTTGGACAACAGTTTATCTGGATTTACAGTTTCCAGCTTACACTAAATGGAAGTGATACAAATTTAATTACTGCCAACACGCCATTAAGATTTTACCCAGGCATAGTAGTGCTTTCAAAAGTATGATAAAACGTAAAGTAAATGGTTTGTCCTGATATAGCTGAAATCAGGTGAGAGACAATCTAGACCAGTCGCTAGCTCACGCTTCAGGTCGCGACTTTCACCCGCTATACCCTGTCGAGCCTGTGGGAAGCGAGGGACTAACCTCGTATGGAAAATATCGCCTAGAGAATTGTCTGTGGCTAGCTGAACGGGGACCTCATGACTAGCGACCAGGCCAATCTCAGAGCGCTATATATAACCTGCAGTCAATACAACAACGCTCTCAGTCGCTCTCTATTATCCATTACATCCCATTTACACATAGTTCTAAAGCTTTCCAAATCCTTTTCTCAACACCGCAATTGATCGCCATGTCTGACACGATACAATCTGCCACGAACATTGCAGAGACGGCGGATCGTAATGCTCTTATGGAAGAAGCCATTGAAATTGCCTCACAGTGGGCGCAGGAAAAGATTGAGAACTTTCTCAGCGAGATTGAGTATGACATCGAGTATGAACAGTCTTTTACTTCTTCTGACATGACTACAGAAGAAATGGCAACGATCACAAATTGCTCAAGATAAGCCACATCATCAGTCGGCGCACTTCCATTGACGTCTTCACAGGCGAGAGCTCAGACATTGGCAAATTTGCTAAAGACCTTATTGCGAAGCTTGATGACGGCAAGGTCATGGAGGGTCTTGGGAATTTGGCCGGCTCGCTGCTGAACAAGCTCTTTGGATCTGCATCTGGTTCAGCCCAGACGGAAAAGATTTAGTAAGTCAAGATCCCTGAAGAGCGTTGTATACACAGTCGCATTAACCGCGATCTCTAGTGAAGTTGTCTCCGATGAGCTCGGTGAACTCAATCGTCTCGACGCTTTTTTCTTTTGCTATCGGTTTGCTTCGAGGGGAATCAACAAAGCCGTGATAGGGACATGCATCGTTCGTTCTGCTGCTGTCATGGTCGATGACAACGCCTACCGTGTGGTTCTCAATAGCTCTGCCACTCTTGAAGACGCTGAGCGCGCTGCCCAGGTAGCCAAGTATCAGAGACAGGTCTTGGACGAGAATGGCAACCCCGACCCTGCTGATTCTACACTTCTTGAAGCCCGGGCCAAGCTAGCCCGTTGGACAAGGGATCAGAGTGAGGCTGCTAGGGTCCAACCTCATATGAGCCCATTCTTGTTTAAAGAATTTCTTCCAGTAATAGCCTCCCTCTTCATATCCCCGTTAGACGCTTTCCGTACTAATCATATGCTTGCGTAGCTCGGACAGCCCGTTCCAACAGACGAGGAACAGGACCAGTTAGACACCGTGACGAATTATATTAGCTAGGTGTAAGCATCAAAGGATAATAATCCAGCAACTTAGGGAGGCTATTATTATACAATAGGTATAGTAACTAGGCTTAATACTATATTTATATAAATATTATAACTACAGGACTTTATATTTAAAACTTTTGTAACTTATTTAATAAAGCTTTATTTAACTAAAAACCTAGTCTTAACTATAACTAAGTTTTTAATAAACTTTTTACTTAAATACTATTAATATAACTGCTACTGAGAAGCTCGCCCTCAATCAAAAGGCCCTTGAGACCGCCAAGGCCAACTACACTAAGGCTGTCGAAGCTGCTGCGGAAGTTCAGAAGAGATTGACTGGTATTCAGACTAACCTCAAGGGCATCGAGATTGCCGAGCAGACAGATATGCTGCATAAGATTGGAGTTCCCATGCCTGCGGCTGGCATCATCCAGGCTATGAGGACTGACGGCGAGGTAGTCCAGGATGCAGTGCAGGGTAATTTGCCTACTGGTATGCGTGTTGAGCAAAACGCAGATGCTGCATTTGACGTCTGAGTGGAGTTTCTGAGATATTGGATAGGTTAGGGGTGCAAAGGAATTCAATCTTTTCTTAAATTCTAGTTAAATTTATCATGACCGTGAGATTTGTAAGTGCTATCGTAGTCTTGGACTCTTGGACTACACTTTATCAGAATTTGCAATTTCCAGCTTGTACTGAAGCGATCTAACTTTAATTGCTGGCGACGGGAATTTTTCAGGCATGGAACGAGTTTTCCCAGGGCCAAGTCATCCGGGAGGCTGATGCGAAACACCTCTCCTTGGGTATTCAATGACTGTAGGTTTTGGATCTTGACAGACATAAAACCGAAGAGCATAAAGTCTCCCATCACGGCATATTGGCCTGGAACTGGGGCGGCGCTGGTCGGAGTATCCATCGGCTCTTTCTTCTCTTCTTCGAAGGCTACATCCATCGCAGTGGCGATCCCCAAGCCTGTAACCAGACCTGATCCGTCACTGTTATTGATATCAGAGGACGGTATCAGGCCCGTATCAGCCATCGCGTACGGAAATACTCTAGCGGATGATAATTGCAAGTCGCCAATAGCGCGCCCCGTTGGTGCCTGAATAGCTTCAGTAACGTCTGGTAGTGTTGTCACTATTTGGGCATTCTCCAACAATAGGCTGCCCACAAAGATGTTCTTCCTCGTCTTTATGACTTCAGACTCTTTTTCAGTTTCAGAGTCTTCTTAGGTCTTGGACGCCCATGGTTCTGTCCATCTTCAATCGGATCATTGTCGGACTTTCCAGAATCGCCATCTAGTCTTGCTCGCCTTTGCTGGTCTTTGAGCAAGGCCTTCTCTTCTGGTCGCGACAGTCCTGACTTCCCCTTTCCTTCTCTATTAACTGCTTCCCTGGACATGTGCGGCTTCTCATTCAACGTCATTAGCTTGTAGGTCTTCTTGAGTGGCATCAATGCCAAACCTCCGAAATCAGCTGGCATGATATAGAGATCGATATCTTGTCTTTTTCTGCTTTTAGTAAGCCGGAGTATGGTTTCTTCACTGCTCGCATTGTCGACTGGGTGATTTTGTCGTTCCCGAATATTCGTGTTGAGCTTGATGGAACTCTGAGAATCGTCCACTTCAGCGTTCTTTAGAAGATTGTAGATTGATTCTAGCAAAATAATATCAAGCTTTTGCTCAAACTTGGTGAAGAAGCGACGCTGCAAGGGGTAGAACTCTGTTTCAAATATAGCATTCCTTCGCTCTCCCATACCATTGTAATTAAAGACATGTAAGGAATATTTCATCTTGTAATATAGCCAGTCAGGGGACTAAATAGCCTTAGTTTACAGCCCCTTGAGTTCCTCTCTCAATTTCATTATTAATCTCCTCAATCGATTTCCCAGTAGAGACCTTACCCTCGTCATTAGAGGACACAAATATAAGTTTGACCTGATAATGAACATCAAACCAGGTTTCCCATTGCCTTGACGGGCTGAGTACAGTTGGTGCCTTTGTTTTACTGCCCGCACCTGTAACCGAGAGGTCTCCAACAAACACCCCTATGCGTGCTACAGAACCTCCGTTACCCTTTCCTTCAAAGTCCTGGAAAACAACATGCGCCGTGTTTGGCATAGCGCTCATAAGTCTTCCGTACTTGGCGATGATTTGCTTTCGAGCTTCATCAAATGCCCACTTAGGGCGTGATTCGACTCCCTTGTGGTAGAAATGATGGGAATCTTGAAAGTCAATAACCTGGGTAGACATCGTTCCTAAAGCACGTTAGTATTTTGATATGAATAACCTTGTTTTGCTTACTTACTTGAATTTACTTTCTGAACTCTGTAAAACGATAGGAAGTAAATAGTATATGAGGTCTTTACTGATTATGTAGTTAATCAGAATCTCCAGTATATAGAGTAATTAAGGCAAAGCAGGCAGTATTGGGTGTATATACTTATCAACATTAAGTGTTGGAAACTCTGAAAAGAACAAGAGGAAATGTTAACAATTTATATACCTCTGAGAAATATTCTAGGTTAATCGTCAGGCTCTGACCAAATTCATTCATGAGCTGACATGCATGACTCACAGCGGCTAGAAACCTTAGTAGCCCAGATATTGGCTAAAATTGTGGCGTTAATCCTCCGTCCAGTGACGGAGATATACTTAAATTAACAATAAGAATATAATTTAAAGTACTGTTAGCTGAACTTTATCTTACTACGAGTATCCCTGAGCCAGGCGCTAGATATGGAAGGAATTTCTTGGTATTAGTAGCGCGTCCTGGCAGCAGTCAAGGTGGTTGCGTTTCCCCATATTGGGTGCAGATATGCGGTTTTCTAGCATTCCACAAGTTCAGAAGACATGGACGCCCAGACTTCCTCGCTCTTCAAGTGTTGCCATTGGTTAGGATGAAAGAAGGGCTTAAGTGGCTTGAAACGGGGAGGAAGCAATTCCGCTCCTCAGGGCAGAAGGAACAGCCGCATCTTAAGCAAATATCAATAGTGCCAAATGTTATTGCTAAACCTATCCCCACCAGAGCCTTGGCCCGTCCCATGCAGAACCTATGATTGGCTTAGGCTGTGGAACCATTTATGCTTATGCAAGTCTCATCACTCCTGCCGTGACGCTGTCGCTTAAGGGAAAATGTCAGTTTGTGTGGTGTGACCTTCTGAGCTGAGGCATTGACTTCTCAGCTAGCCACATTCTTGCCATGGAGAGATCCTGACTTACCGCTTCCCCGCACTTCATGAACACCGATGTCTCTATTTGGTGTTATGGAGGAATGTGACTGCGGGTGTTTGTCTGCATGTCTCACTTTAAGCATGATATGTTTTAGGCTTGCAGGTCGTTATCAATGAATTCAATGCTGAGGTGATTGAACACAGAGCTAATTCCCCACTGCGGCTGAGCGAGCTGCTCTGGGCAGAGACCCCAGAGCGGCCGCCCGCGCATATGTGAAGCGCTCTCTGCACTATGGTGCATACGAGATCGGATCTTGGCAGTCCCAGATTGTACGTAGGCCAAATCCAAGGCTCATGCGACTCTTCCAAGTGCAGCTTCTTGTACATGTAATTATTCGCTCCATGATCGCGACACAAACGCCCTGCATTCCAAGCCACGTTGGCTCGCTTTCTGGGGGTTATCTCCATCTCCCCGGAAAAAAATCATTGTCTCTTACCCTCATCATGCTTCAGCCCAGCATCCTTGGCCTTCTCATCCGCAAGCTCACACAGAAACATCCACTCCTCACCACTAACTTTACTCACGCTCAATCTCGACTGCTTAAGCAACTGCATCATCTCCAGAGGGCCACCAGGTTTACCCAGCTCACGAAGTTCCTTCAAACCAATAGGCACCGCAAACTTCTTTCTAAACTCGACGTGGACCAGGTCCCATATAGGTTTCTCCTTCGTAGACTTGGGATCGTAGTATGGTGCGCCTGGTCGGCGAGCAGATCCTGGTGATGTTAGATAAGGGACATGGGGTGACGTGGCAGGGGACTTGCTGTCTTCGGAGAATTCTTTGACGATTTCCATTATGCCGACTATGCCGGGTTCTTTGCAGTTGCTGGCGTAGAAGAAGGCGAGGTCACCGGCGTTCATGTTTCTCATGTTATTCCGGGCTACCGAGCGTTAGTCTCGTTCCAGATCATCCAACAAGCATGGTTTCCTACCTGCGTATGCTCTAATGCCTGTATCAAGTCAGTCTGTGAGATCCCTTGAAGTATATGAAAACATACCATCCCATCCTTCAGGTTCCGTCTTTGCCTTCAAGTCATCAATAGAAAACTTGACATCAACTCCATTCTCAATGCGAGTCTCAGGCTCGGCTTTCATGAGCCAGTACCACTGGCCATCGTGCTTCGGGGCATCAGGATTGATCGTCGGGATCGAGTCGATATCTGGATCTTCGGAGACGCCACGAGAGCTGGATTGAGAAGGTTCCTGTTTCTTGGCCGTCTTCTTGACTTTTGGCGCTTCGGGCTCTTCAGTCTTTGCTGGTACCTTGGGTTTCTCTTGCTTCTTCACATTGGTCGCCTTGGCACCCTTCTTTGGCGGGCTTGCTTTGGCTGGGGGAGGCGCCTCAGGCTCGGGATTGCCTTTGGCCGCTTGCCGAAGGGATCGCCGTTTTGGCGCAGCTTCTTCTGAAGCGTCGGCGGTAGGTGCACTTCTTTTGCGGGGTGGCATGGTGGGCTGTGAATGTGTTGAGGTTTGGCTTCACTTCATTGAACCTTGAACGTGCGCGACGCGTCTGGGGTGAGGCTTGAGGTTTGATCACAGCCACAGCTTGCGCCACATTACCAAACACCCTATACTGAATCCTTCGGATCGTTAAATCTCGCAACAGGCACAACTAACTTTGTTTTCTCAAGACCAGCTTGACATATTCATTCCTTGAGAGATTTACATTGCAGGAATCTTTGTTTGACTCTACAATTCATGTATCCCATGTTCCAAATTCGTGATGTGGGGTCAGGCCTGAGGGACGCCGAATTCATCACGGTAGCTTTTGACTCTTCTCTGCCATTCCTCGACGAGACTGGCAACGCAGGACAATGGGGAACAGTTCCTTTCTCAGAGAGAAAGGGCTTCTTGGAAGCCACCCGGGAAGATATCAAGCAATCAGAAATCTTCAAACTTAGCGGCCAAGGCGAGCGGCGACGAATTTTCATCGCAGAGATTGAGGAAACAAACTCCGGGACTGACCTCGTGGAACTTCACCGCCGGAAGGATGATCATACGGGCAAGACCTTTGTCTCAGTGGGCGCTGCGATGATTCTCGACGATGAATTTGCAAGTCACATACGCTCTATTGCTGTTCTGGAGCCCTATATCGCTGCTGCTGAGAAACGTGGTGGCTTTGTGTTTCTGGACTTCCTTATCACAGATCATCGCGTACCATCAGCCCAGCGTAAGGGCGCCGGGTTGGCATTGCTAGATCATGTCAAGACCTACGCGTCTGAACACGGGAAACGAGGCATTTTTCTCGATTGCTGGACCGGAGGTACAGACAAACTGGTCAGGTACTACGAAAGCGCTGGCTTCAGTCCAGTACAAGACTTTGAGTATAATAAGAAGAGCGGGGATGTATGGCCCGGTAGACTATTTCGACTTGATTCAGCTTCTATACTACCTTGATTCATGATACTCATGCTTTAATAAATGAGCAATGGCACATTCTATCAGGAAACTCTTTCTTAACCACATTCGCGGTAAAGTTGCTCGTACAGAGCAGTATTCTATCAGCCTCACTGGTAACATCATTTACACAGGAACATGCTTCTCCAACCACTCCTTCATCGCCCCCGTAGCAGGGTAACTCTCATCCCCAAGCCTCAACAACATCTGAACATGGCCCTCAAACCCCTCCCCCTCGAAAACCCTCATCTCCACACTCGTCCCCGCCGCCTTCAACGCCACAGCCAACTCAGCCGCCTGCCGAATGCCCCCCTTCCTCTGAACATGCAGCAGCAGAAACGCCCCCGCATTCGGTGCAGCTGCGTGATGCGTCGGCGACATGTCCTGTAATTTCTCCGGGTCGTCGCTCAGTCCCTTGATCATGTTTGTGATTATGGGGCCGGTACTATCAGAGAATTCTGCAAGGGCGTTGTAGTTTGAGCCGTCGAGGGCGATGATGCCTTTGAAGACGGATATGTCAAAATTGGCTTTTTGGGCGTAAGTTGGGTCAGTGCCTAGGAGGGTTACGACATGTGCTCCTGAGCTGTGGCCCATGAGAACTACACGCTCTGGATCAATGTTGAGGTCTTCAGAATGCTTGACCAAGTATGCCACCGAGTCAGCAATCTCTTGCACCTGCTCCTTGACAGTGATCTTCGGAATAAGCGTATAGTTGATTGACGCAAAAGCGTAGCCGAGGCCGTTCAAGTAGCTGACTTTCTTTGAGCCAGTTGAGTCGAGATAAGTTCCGATTGTCCAACTTCCACCGTGGACATATACGATGACTGGGGCCTTGGTGGAACTTGAAGTCGGTTTCCAGAGACGAAGGCGCTGAGCTTCTCTTTCTCCGTAAACGATGTCTGTTCCGCCTTGAGGGACATCTGAGTTCATTTCAGCCAGCAGTGCATGCACTCTGTCCATGTTGATGTCATCGTTGGTGTCTTTGTAGATGGAGAGACCAGTGACCTCGCATCCTCGAGTAGCCAAGTCCTGGGGACTCAACTCCGATGTGCTGGGCGTCTCTAAAGTCATTGTTGAGGTTGTGTAACTTGAAGATAAAAAATTGAGTCGTCTAGTTTGTGAAGAAAGTAGTTATTTCCATTCCGCAACCAATCTATTCATATTACTCTCTCTTCTCCACTTTCCCCATGGTCCGCGCAACATCGCAACGTAAGAAATCTAGTTACCTAAATAAACCCAGATGCCTGCTCAGGCAGCCAAAGGAACCAAACAAAGGGTCCTTACTCGACTTCCAGATTTGGCGTGGCCTGGAACGATTTCCGGTAGCTTATCTCCATCCAGTTGCCGTATACCCGGGATCCCTCCCCTCCCATTTCCAGTGGTAAGCGAGGATAGTTGAGATAAGATGATTGGTGTTTGAACCGAGAATGGGGCGCGTTCCTGATCAAATTATACGGTAGGATTTGAAGTATAAACGAAGGTCCTTAATTAAGTACCTCATTCATCATACCAGTATAACGAGTGATATTGGGAAAATGAGGGGGCGGGCCCGACACAGCCTGGTTCTGCGGCTAAAGCATGGCAAATTCAAGCTGCAAAGTCAACTGACTGACAGATTGACCAAATATCTCGCTGAGGCTTGAAAGAGCACGCCTAATTGGATAGAAGCTGTCCAATAAGCTCAAGACACATCCTCTCGTAAGCATTTTGAGAATGACGATCGCGAACTAAGGCTTATGTTAAGTATTCTAAACATTATATTTTTCATTCGACATGGATCCAGCAAGACCCGGATCGCGCGACCAGTTCCAGGTAGCGCTTATCTGCGCACTTCCTCTGGAGGCCAACTCAGTTCTATCTCTCTTCGACCATCACTGGGATGAGGACGATGGCAGTCCCTGTATCGGAAAAGCCAGAGGTGACCCAAATTCCTACTCGATAGGTATCATGTCCGGTCACAATGTGGTTTTGGCTCATCCCCCTGGTATAGGGACAATAGCAGCTGGCACTATTGCCGCATTTTGCAAATTGAGCTTTACCCGTATCAGATTGGCCTTAGTTATCGGCATCTGTGGAGGCGCCCCTGTCAATAATGGCACTCAAATTCATCTCGGCGACGTGATCATCAGCACCGGCATCGTGCCGTATGACTTTGGTCGTCGATTTCCGGACAGATTTGAGATCAAGGATACGTTAAGCGAAGTCCCTGGCCGGCCCAATCTTGAAATCAGAGGCCTATTATCGAAATTAGCAACTACGAGGCATACTGGCAGGCTACGAAGCGCAATCTATGACATTCTCTACCAGTTACATCAAGGCTCAGAAACAGCACTACAGTACCCAGGAAGCTCGGAAGACATTCTTTTTCCAGCAAATTATCGACATAAACATCATACGCAATCGTGTCCTATTTGTACTGCATGTCGCTCAAATTCAGACCCCGTCTGCGCTGCGGCCACTGTATCGAACTGCCTTGATCTTAAATGCAATACCCGAAAGCAACTATCAAGACCTCGCTCAACAGGGAGCCGCCAGCCATTTCCTCCTCCAAATGTTCATTTTGGAATATTTGGATCTGGAAACTCTGTTATAAAATCTGGGGAAGAGCGGGATCGGCTTACTAAAGATACAAACGCTATAGGGTTCGAGATGGAAAGTGCGGGAGTATGGGATATATTCCCTTGCATTGTTATTAAGGGTGTTTGTGACTATGCGGATAGTCATAAAAATAAGGAATGGCAGCAATTTGCCTCTGCTTCGGCTGCAGCCTGTTCCAGAGTGTTCCTGGGTTATTGGAACTCAGATAAAGAGCAAGTTACTTCACGATGCAACTGAAAGCTCACTGCTGACCATGATGGAAGGGACATTCAAGGGATGCCGAATGAACGACCTCCTCTTCCATGGTATCCGGAGAATATTCCATCGAAAAACATCAACACACAAGTTCCATTTGAAACTCCTTCTGGGTCATCTGGGAGCCAAAGTGAACTGGAGAGGATGAACGAGTACTTTATACCACGCGATGGTATTGCTTTTGAGGTGATCACAGCTGATATCAGTCGCTACCTGGGCAACGATGCTACAGTGCGGCCTGGGCTGTACAGTGTACGTTCTACTCCTTGACAACGTTCCATTCACTCGAAACAATAGCTGATGCTTAGCCTTTCTCGTTTTATAGAATCCAGTTACAGGAAAACAGGTTGAAGGATATTATCTCAAGTGCTTCAGAAATCTAACTTCAGTAGGTGTTAAAAAGTGATATCAAGATGTAGAAGACGCTGATTCAAGTTAAAGGCTATGATTGAGGATCTGAAAGTGGACTCTGCAAGATGGCATGGTCAAAGGCATTAAAAAATTCGACAGACCGGATTCGACGACGATGTCGATGATTATTGAAGAAAGTATGACTCCAAGCTATAATGGAACAGAAGGCGATTTCAATGGCCCTCCATTTAGCTCAAAGGCTTCTTGGGAGACAGTAGTATATTGTAATTATAGGGAACGTTAGGTAAAGCAGCTAATATAGGTTATATTGACAGTAAGCTGGAAAGTGCAATAAAAGGCATATTTAAAGCTTACCTCGACAACACTTAAAAAGCTGTAACTACTAGCTTTTTACTCTATCAACGGTCCGTTTCTATTATAGCTACCTCGTGTTGATGGGCATTGTTGTCTTTGTTCTTGGGGTTGACTTTAGAAACGGTAGTCCCAGTACTCTTCAGATCATTATGGGACATCAACTACGTTCTAACTTGCCTCTTATTGCGTCCATCCACCTACAATACTACCAGAGAACACTTTCTGAAGCTGACTTAATGTTCCAGCTGACCTTCAACCTTTCATCAACATTTACAACTCTTAAATCTCAGTGGTTGAACATCCAGAAAGTCTCCAAGACCGTCAGAGTCTTTCGAAGACTGTAAAAGTAATGCTGCAACATGCCTGAGAACAGTATCGTCGATTGTGGCCCCAGGCCATGATGAATGGGCGTCCCTGTGTAGGTTTGACTCTATTGTGGATTGTATTCAGGGCTCCTCGCTGAGACTATCACTGGTCACGGCACAGCTTTTAAGTCTGAGCCTTATCTTTATTAGTATTGATGTCCCCGTCAATAGTGAAAACCTCTGCTATAGACAGTAGTGAAACATCTGCAGGTAAGAAAGAAAACTCAGAGGTTAATGAAGCCTGAATTGAGATACGGCCTAATATATCCAATGGAACTAGAGAATTTGGATGCAAGCTCATGATGGAGTCCTTACTAGACTTCCAGATTCGCTGTTGCCTGGAGCGACTCTAGTACCCTATCTCACTCCAGTTGCTGTATATCTGGAGTCCATGAAACAGATAAATCCACTAAACCAAGTCATCAACTTAGCCTAGTCCATCTGCGCTAAGAACATCGAGCGCGTGTAAAACCATCGGCGTGACGTATTTTTGTATCAGCCTGGTACCAACAACAGAACAATCCAAGAAGCAATTTTCGTAAATCCAACCAAACTCCAATCATGTTCTTTTCATCATCACTCCATCTTTTCCTAGCCCTGCGTCATCAAGATGCTCTCAGTAAACTCAATCACCGACCGCAGCTGCTGTAACTGCCCACCCTCCAACAACATAAACTCCTGATGGTTATAAATCATCTCCTGCGAAAAATCACACCCGTCCTCTCCCGGCTTCGCATCAACACCAAGCTCATCCTGAAAGTCCTGTAGATGCGACGAAATATGGCTCAGAACATCAGGATCCAGCGTCAAGAATTGAGCATACGACATGGTCTTGCTAGAAGACGACTGCATGTCTGACTCGATCCAGTCGGAAGGGTTGTTGGTCAGCGCTTTTGATATGGCGGTGGTGATGCGCTTGAGGGATTTGAAGACCAGAGGGTCTGCCACGTTTGGCGATGCGGAAGAGTCTTTTAGTCTGGAGAGGAAGACGTTGATCATGACGAAGTGGTCTTTCATGGTGTAGAGCTCGTCGCGAATCTGGCGGACTTTGGGGTTCGGTGGTTGGCTTGGCTTTTGATGAGGCCGATCGGGCAGTGCTGCCGGGGAGAAGCCCATGTGCTTCGTTCTAAACTCGTCAAAGTCCCTGGAGTACGTTCATCAGCTCCAGAAGGTACAGAGATGGGGGGAGTCTTGACTTACGCTTTCAAGATGGGCAGAAATTCTGTAAACAGGTCCCGAATGTCCTCCAACGCCTCGAGACCCCGAGCTAGCTCCAAATTGGCATTCAGCGGAATATCTGCTGCCGTCAAACGCCTGCCAAAGTCTGCCGGTGGAGCAACACTCGAAAGAGTCTCCTGCGTTTTCAGAACAACTTCCTTCAGCTCCGACAGGGCTTCCCAAGTGTCGGGGTTGAGTGGAATGTCTATCAAGGCCATGTTGGATCCCTTGGCAGCCCAGTGTTGAGCGTAGACCTCCAGCATCTTGCCCAGATCAGCTGTTTGTGTGCAGAGCTGCTTGCACGTCGAGCGAATCAAGCTCATTGTAGAGATTGCACGTCCTCCGATGTCTTTGGCTAGCTTGGCAACAGCGTCGAGAGATGCAGTGGCGTCTTGGCAGGCCTTGTGATAATCGCTTGGATCCGGGTTGGTGGAGGAATCACCAGCAGCATTGGTCTCCACGTCTGCGTTGTACTCTTGGAGTAGCTTCTCATGCTGATACCGCTGCCATTTAGCGATGGACTCGAGAGTGGAATCTGTTACATGCCCCGCACCACCCCGCGGCCGTACAGATTGTGACGATAGAGATGGACAGATAGTATCGGGTGCATCAGAGTCTTGCGAGGGGAGCGGCTGCCGTATCGGAACGACGTTATACGACACGATGGTGTTATTTCTCGGGCGCAAAGGGAGCTGCAACTGTGATGGGGGATTTGATGGGCCACCGTGGGATGCCGCGATGACTACTGGCGGCGTTGGTGCAGGTGCAGGTGCAGGTGCAGAGATCTCTTGCGGGGAAGTGGACGGGGATGGTGACGATGGCCGCGAATCCATCGAAACGACGGACGCAGCGCTCTCGACTTCAAGCCAGTCGTCGGCAATAGAACCTGAACGATTCCCCGACATTTTGGTGATGATTTGATACAAAAGCTCTCAGAAATGGATGGCATGCAGTGGAATAATTGATGGTTCTGGAGAGGAGAATGATGAGGGTTGAAAAAAAGACTGTTGCCTTTCAGCCTGGATTAGGCAGACGTCGCGGGCTGCATCGAGGCTACAGTGATCAGCCCTATAAGGTTCACTCGTGGGATTAGATCAGCATTTTCTCTGTGTCATGTTTGGAGACAAACCCAGTTTGGGGTATAACTTTCATTGGAGACGCATTGTTTGTATGAATGGGAGCATTGGGGAAATGGATGAGTCACCTCCAAACCGTCGCAAATGACTGACTGAATTGAGCCCCTTCCAAACATGGCCAGGCGTTGTTGATTGGCCTGTTCCAAAAGTACATGGCTCATCACCCTGTAAATGCGACGATATCGGTTGGGTAGGCGTCAAGCTTTCCGAAGGCTGATGCCATTTACAGCATCTGCGATACTGGTAGCGTGTCGTTGGTCGGGATCTAACATTTAGCGTCTGATATGGGTCATCGGTCAATATACAGCGTGAAGCTTTCGAGGATCCGGCACAGTCCCTCCCTACCAGCACTAGGTACATTTGTCGGGAACAATTCTTGTGATTGTAATTTGATTCATCGTCTATTGGGCATTGCCATGCTTGTACAGCATTGGGTAGCATTGTGGCTTGCGGGGTAAGTCAGCCCAACGAGGCTCTCACCTGAGGCCTCCCTCAACTCAAAACACGCGGTCCATCCCTTACCAAGGATCATCTGTCATCCACTCCCAACTCTGAATCTCAGTGTTCGGCCCTATCGACGCCATCAACATGTCGGGCCTCGAGCCGCTCGCGGCCTTGGGTCTTGTGTGCAACATCGTTCACCTAGTCGAAGTTGGTCTCAAAACAGCAACACTTTGCAAGAACGCCTATCGCACAGGCGAACCAGATCCCGAGCTCAGCGTCTACGCTCGGAATCTGGCAGTCGCCGCTTCAAGCTTGGGCCAGTCGCTGGAGCACTCCCAGCACCCCCTCAGTCTCGATGACGAGAGGCTCCTGACTCTAGCTCGCAATTGTCGAGATGCCGAAGCTGAATGGAGGAAGAAAACCCCAGCTCGGTTCCTTTCCCAACAACAACCTCGAAAGCGAGATCGCTTTGGGGCCGTTTTCCGAGGGATTATCAATAAGCCGGAAATCGATCGCTTGGAAAGTCAGCTACAGAAAGCCAAAGAGTCTCTGGAGACAGATCTTCTTGTTGGAGCCTTTAAACGCCTTGAAATCTCCAAAGTCCAGGCCGACGACCTTCGAGAAACGCTTCAAAATCTCCTTGTCGTAGCATCCGCCAGTGAAACAAAACTTCAGAACCTCATCCAAGTACAAGTATCTCTGGTCAATACGCAGTTATCAGACCGCATTGAGAGAGCCGAATCATCCACAAAAGCTCATATCACATCAGAACTTGGTAGTCATGAGTCAAGAATTATATCACACGCCGAAAAGGGGAAGGATAGTCTCTTGGCAGAAGCTGAAGCAAGAGAGGCGAGCCGGAGGGAGGACGAGGCCTACGAACGACTCCTGCGCAGCTTCCATTACCCAGACATGAATCATCGAAAAAACGAGATACATTCCTCTCACGCGTCGACATTCCACTGGATATTCGGACGAGCCAGTTTAGATGTTCCTCATCCAAAGCCTCGGCTTGGTGGTGGGCTAGACCTCGACGCCGAAGGGCTGGTCTACGGCAGCTTTGTCAGATGGCTTGAATCGCCTGAAAGCCGGTATTGGATCAGTGGCAGACCTGGCACCGGGAAAAGTGTGTTAATCAAGTTCATCACCTCTCATCCACAAACAATGCTCTCATTACAGCAATGGCAACCTGACGTCCAGATTCTCGCTCACTTCTTCTGGAAAGTTGGCAGTCCCATGCAAAGCAGTTTTAAAGGCTTTTTATGCTCTCTTGCCTACCAACTATTCGCTTTAGATAAGAGGAATGTCATCGGTCGGCTCCAGAAGCATCCTGACTGGTCCCGCAAGGCAGGACCTGGTGATTGGGACAACAATGATCTCCAGTCTCTGGTTACTAGTCTTTTAGGCCTGTCAGCTAAGCCTTTTTGTCTTTTCATTGACGGCCTCGACGAGCTCATGGACGATGATGGGGTATGTACCCTAATTGGGTTCCTCAACACTTTGCAAATATCATCACCACTGGTCAAGATTTGTATGTCAAGCCGCCCAGAACAAGCCATACGAGTGCGACTGCGTCGCGAACCAGACTTGAAAATGCAAGACTTGACATGGTTTGATATTTGGCAATATGTATGGGCTACTCTTGGAAACGCAGTCGGTCTAGCAAGCTCTTCAATTTTCGTCGAGGATCTTGTCAGGGATATCACCAGCATGGCAGAAGGGGTATTTCTTTGGGCTGTCCTGGTAACAAGATCAGTTGCTCGGGGTATCTTAAATGGCGACTCAAAAGAGGATATCCAACAGAGACTCGTCAAGACTCCTAGGAAACTTCATGAGCTTTACTTTAGCATGTGGGCCAGACTGGGTGAGGACTCAGATCTTTACCAGGAGTCGACGGCACTCATTCTCAAAATTGCCCTTTTTGCTTGGCGGCCACCACGGTTAGAAGCATTGCCCTATCTATTAGCAACATTGTCACCACGCATATCTATTCTAGAAATGATGGTGGCTTCAAGTCATGATTTGTGGTCCATGCCTGTAAGCGACTTTGTCACACTCCGAGCAACGGATCTTGTGCAACGGTGCAATGAACTCTGTACAAGAATACCAACCAGAACAGGTGGCCTTTTTGAAGTCATTCGCGCGTATTACACAAGTCCAACAGAAGAGCAAATGGCAGATGAGTCATTCCCTCATCTTCTTAAGTATGATAAACTCCAGGTACAGCCCATTCACCGAACGGTCTTCGATTTTCTGATCGAGACGGATGACGGAAAGACTATAATGGAATATCACAAAGCGTCTCAGGAAGAGTTGTTTATTAGAATTTTCAGATCATGCCTACTACGAGAATGTCTCTGGCCAGAAGTTTACTTTGCTGATAGTCCGTACGGGATGCAAATGCAAGATGAGGATCGCAAATACTATGAAGCAGATGATCGCCTTCAACTTCACCTTCATTCACTCTTATGGTCAACTTCTACAATGGAGGTTTCGACATTAACCGAGCTATTAGATTTTATATGGACATTCCTCGTTGAAAGAACTAAAGGCTTCTCATGGCAAGCAGATACCAGGGTCAGCAGCAGAGTACCAAGAACCAAACTGGACTTCCTGTTACGCATTGCCCCAATGGGATTCGACGCTTATGTTGGAAAGTATCTCCACGAGTGGGAGAGTAAGCGGCAATTCGATCTATTACATCAAGTTCTACTAGCTTGCCTCCATTCTCCCTACAAGTTACACAACCATTATGGATGGGTCGAATGGGTCACAAGACAGCGCCGCATCGAACATATTCTTAGGATCATTCTTTCAGCCGACGAGCCATGGTTTTCACTCCTAAAAGCACCACAAATCAGCAACAATACTGTGGCAAAAACGGCCCTAGCATGTTTTCTCGTCTCATCTATAAGCACTTTCCGGGCTTCTAAAACCCCCCACCAAATACCCTGGGATTCTGATAGGATCAATACAACGATCCGAATCATAAATGACTTCCGGCACGTAATGTGCTTTGATGATCGGTTGCTTGTTACACTATACCCGACAGAGAACTGGTTGGATCCACTTGATTTCATTAATTGTAGACGTCATCATCAGGATGAAAATACCGTCTATGTGGAAATCAGCATTTCAGCTCTGATCCAGATCTTCCTGCGGCATGTTCGCCAGTACGATGCCGCGTTTAACTATCAAGACGTCGAAGAGGCCCTCAATCTGAAGCTTTTCTCTCAGACTATAAAGCCCATCATGCTTGGCATCCAAGAAGGGCTGTTCCCTATTCCATCCACGGCAGATCAAGCCATTCTTCAGAAGATCTGCCAGGTCTTACTACTACCTGAGCTTCCAAGCTCGTCGAGCCGTGAGGTTGAAGATCCGGAATACTATCGAAGAACGATGGCGGGAAGTTGGAGCGAGGTATTAAGGCGGATCTGCAGCACAAGAACACAGGTTGAGATTCCAAATGCAATAGAAGAGAGGATCGGTCAGGACTGGATGAACTTCTACCTTTGTGGTTCTTGTGAGGCGAGAGAAACCACTCAAGGGTAGAGGTTATATTACTATTGTTGTCGAGGCTTTTTTATTTTGGAGCACAGTGTCACAGAAATACTCGAGAACATGGGCAGGTCATCCGATCTCGGCTGTCGCCAGTCATATGAATTACTCATGGTCACCAAATGCAACGATCTTGAACCAGGCTATTTGGACTTTCATTAACGATTCTGTTCCCCTTCAATCATCTTCTAGCATAGACAGCGTGGTTACCAGATCCTGGGCAGTACCTTTCCAGCCAGCTGGCAAACTTGCGCTATCCGATGCCTCGCCCTGACTCACCCCGGAGGGTTCCTCCTGAAAGCGTCTAGTAAGTTTCTCCAACGTTGCAGAAGAAGTATCCTTCGCTACCATCTCAAGATCAACTGGATAAGCGCTAAAGAACTCTCGACTCCTGCAACTCTCACCCCGTACCTCTTCTAGTAGCCGCTGTGTGCTGGCTGTCAAGGGAGCACCCTGTTGCTTCGTCATGACTATCAGGCTCTGCACTATACCACTAACAAAGGACATATAGCGGGCTAGATGCTGATATCCGCGCATACAGAGTAGAAAGTAGAATTGTGATTCATTGCTGGACAAATCACGTAGTATGTGGTTGACAAGATAAAGCATGCCGCTTTGCCAGATGATGGAGTACTTGCATGATTCGCAATTTGCACGGTATTGATAGACAAGACGCTTTAGTTGCTCAATCGATGCTGATATAACGGCTTTCGGAGTAGCGTTTACTCCTGCAAAAGGCGGGAAGCTTGGGCTACGGGAACTCATGCTCGAAAGGGCGGAATAGATCGATAATAGCTGTATGAAACCAAATACTTGGTGATGTAAGCATCTTGACAAATTATATCAGGGAGGTATATATAGTGTCGATACTAGGTATGCCGTGCCGGGCTGCGGTCATTGCTTTCCCTGAGATGCGAAACCTCGGTGCCCTCTTGGGCATTGGTTCTTGGTAATAACTCATCGATATGACCCTGGTGACTATGTCAGTTGTACGCTTCACCGGGCATGATTCTCATGGAACTGTACATTTGGAAGTTGTAAGCACCCCAGCAGCTGCGCATGCTGCTCTTTCAGCGCACTCATCGCTCAGGTCGAGGCTATTTCGTGAGTAGACATCTGATTCTCCATACAGTCACATGCGCTGTGCCATCCTGGCATTATCTTCTTGCAAACGACGTCCCGCTTTATCCTTTCCTAGCGTAGTAAACGTCATATTCATCAGAGATGTCGCTGCAACAGTCGTGAGACAGTCAACACTCTTCTCATCATCATAGATCCATAAGGCCTCGTCTAAAAACTTGGTAGGTAGTGTGGTGGCCATTGGTTCATAGTGGGCATAGCTCTGCTGTGAGGCGAGCTTCGTGATGACTGTTTGATGAACGTATACCTGGCAGTTTCGAAGACTCACAGTCGCCCAGGCAAGAAGAGCGTTGACCAGGATGCTAGAGCAGAAGTTGGTCTCTGCATTGGCCAGCTCATATAGAAACAGATCGGTGTCGAAATAGGCCCACCAGGGCTGATTCGTATTGAGATATAAGGCGATGGCCTCAGCGGCGAATTGGTTACTTATGGGGACACTTGTCCTGTGTGAAATTTGACATGGATCGATAAAAATACTGTTATCGGCCCCAAATGATGTTCTGCCTAACACTTCCCGCGGCTGAACTACTATGTTCACCGCCAGGCTCGATACACTATCGTGGAGAAGATTCGATAGCCCCGGGTCCTGAAAGATATCGGCATGCTGTGGCTCAATGCCAAGCAGTCCTAGATCCAGAGAAGCCGCATCGAGAGGAGCGAGGGGCAAATAGTGTGGCACGCACAGCAGAGGGGCACATATGAGGGTTAAAAGAGCCTTGATTTCTCTCGTGTGATGGGGGGAGCTATGCTACTTATATATAAGAGGAGCTCTGATCCTTGTCAGGTAAGCTAGACCGATCAGGGCTACCCTATCTTTTGACAAATAGACCTGCGGATAGTGAACAACGAGCTGGAACTCGAGCGGTGTCTGTGTTGGTGTGACGCTGCCCCTAGCTGCATGGATCGACGGGTTAATATTCATGGACAAATTGCCGTCAAGAAAATCCATGATCTCTCTGGGGGAGCGGTCTTGTCGCAGGTAATCCAAGACCTGTAACGCGAATGCCTGTGGTTGGCCTCTGAGTATTTCGACCAAGCCTTCCGAGGGCTGCACATCTCGACGGATGTTTCCAACTGCCGGTGGGCTCAGGCTGAGTGGGGTGTCCGGCTGGTCAGAGTTTGGAGTACTTTAGGTCGAAATTCGTTGGCGAAGATGCTCGACGATAGCTTGGAGCCTCGCAATCTGACCTTTATCCGCTTGTCGGTGGTCGAAACCAGCTGGCGTGTCGTAGACGCAGTCAATCGATGCTTTTTTACACTAATGGCATTTCGGACGAGCACATCCGCACTATTGCTTTAGTGTTAGCTGTCGCTGCAGAGCCTGAACTGAAATGGGTTGAAGCAAAATGTACCTTGGCCTTGCGTCTACGACAGGCTGGTGGATCGTTGGTCAGCTTGAAATTGCTACTAATATTGCCGGTTTTCCAGAGCTCACTCTGAAAAGCAACGGAAGCGTTGCGTCTGCGCGGGGCAGCACCCTGCGCTTGCTAGCAGCGGGAAGTACCTGGTCAATCTCGCCCAGTGCTTTGGCCGGGAGCTTGGATAGTAGTATCATCCTCTCTGGCGGAGCCATTGTAGTTGGAGCCGCGGTTACACAGGGTCGCCACTAGGTTAGATTTTTTCGAGGGGAAGCTTTTGCCAGACTGCGTAGGGAATCGGAGGATCCGTTGCTTCTTATTGTCTGCTTTAGCTACGTATCTTCATCGCTGACAAGGGAGTGCACTGTGGCCCTGGAGTATTTAAGCGATATTGATAACTCTTAAAATCTATTGAGCAACCACGTCTAAAGATAAGCCTCTTTGCGCAATGAAAGGGATGTAAATTAAGGGCTCAAGTTCAAGACTCAGAGTAAACACAGTAAAGAAGCAGATAATATATCCATAGAAATTAACACATAAGCGCCCATGCCTTCCAACACGGCTAAAGAACTTAACAGGGAACCCAGTAGTCTCCAACAAGCGGGCACACAGTCTTGGTCTTGCAGACGCGGTCGTTGTAGCCCGGATAGTAGCTCTTGCAGAATTCGGCAGTGAATCTCTCAGGCATGTAGTCCGAATATTTGTCGCTAGGGTAGCACTAAGCATCGTGACGTTAGCAAAACATGGTAATCAGCGGGAACAAGAGTTACTTACAAGCTCTCCACCGTCGACTCGTTCGGCGCGGCCGCGGATGTACTGGCAGTAGCCGCTTACCGTGGTTTGGCCTTGCGCGTTGATACAGGCGCAGGCTTGCACCTGTGTGCTCGCAGCCTTGTCGGGGACTGGTGCAGGAGTGGCCATGATGGCGGGGATGGTCAGAGCGAGGGTAACAAGGAACTTCATGTTGAGCGATTTTGTATGGTTTCTGGAGCAGTACTAGCGAAGGGTGATTTGTAAGTAGTAGAAGGGCTTGTGATGGTAATACAATGAGAGATTGAAGTGCGTAACAGGAAGAGTATTTATGTTGAAAGATATCACGAACATCAGCTTGGCAAGAGGTTTATTCAGCTATCAAACAAAACCATCGTAATCATTATAAAGATATATTCAATACCGTTTTAGGCATTCATCCCACATCACATCGGACAGTATCACCTGCAAAGCATGATTGCATGGGTAAGTCTCTTGGAATAAACCCAACTACGTTGCACTATACTTCATTTCTGGCAGGCATAAACCGCAGCATATAAAAGTCACATCATGAGCTCGTTACCTATCACGGACACAAACGCCAAAGCAAGCAGGTACATAATTGTCAATTGCCCGTGGAGCCAACCGCACCAATTACAACCACACGGAACAGTCCTCAAAAGGCCGTTGGACATTCGACGACGCGGGGTTATGCATAAACGACCGCGGCCTGATGCTACGCTAGGGTCGCAATACAGACTTGTATTATAGAATACCCAGAATTAACGGCATTTACGAATACGCTAAAACCGATTTAACTAGCAATTGAGGACGGCAAAGGGCCGATCCCTCGTTTGTCGTGTTTTTTGCAGGGAGCGGAACGAGATTTTAGTTGCCGGATCTGATACATCCGATCGTATCATGGCTGAATGAGAGAACGAAGAGGTATTGGCTGTCATGCATAACTTGAATTGAAACATCACTCACAGTTCACTGTAGAATTTCCGAAATACTTCTTTTACCTAAGTCATGCATTGATCCTCTGCATCCCTTTCAAAGGCCTGCCCTGCGGTTTGGGTTTTGAGAGGGCCGAGCTTTTTAATTACTAGCACCTACAAACAGTTTGCTGTATTTCTTTCAAGCTTCGCCCCTTGTACTCCCGATGAATACATAAGAGCATGCCCCGTACCAGCTTCGTGAGGTACATGAGCTCAGTTCTGCCTGCTGATCCAAGCTCTCAGTCTCAGCCACAAGTCTCAACTGCAAACAACACATCTAAGGTACCTGAGCAATACCCGTTGCCCATGTCTCGCTGCTTCTATGAGAAGGCGAAGACAAAACTGTCCTTGATTTCTATACCTGGTATTCCCCTGCCCATCAATTGCGCTGATCCAATTGAACTTTGTTCTCCATCTCCCAATTGGACTGTGAATTGGCGCTCTCGATCGTAAATCTCATAGATATGGTATATAGATACGCCTGCTGCCCTCCACTTGGGTTGCCTGCGGGTCGATGTGACTCGTGAGGGTATCAGCTATTGATACAGTCTTCCAAGCGGTTGCAAGAACTAAATCTTTGCTCTCACGGTCAGGACTTCCAGTCTGACGATTGGAGTGGCCTTATCCGAGAAGACGACTTCGATAGGCCTCGAAAATTCAGATGGCATCTATTGGCCCTAGCTCAGAAACCAGGATCAGATGTCTTTCATTGATTAATGCTGCGAGAAACACCGTAACTTTCTGTGCAGTATGTCGACATAAGAAAGTGGAATTTGTCATGGCTTAGTCCTCGCGAATCAGACAAGCTGTTTTGTAACCTGCTGATGAACTATTCTTTAGATACCCAAGGCTCCTTCCGCCATGGATCGCAGCCCTTTTCCATCAAGGTCAGCATTCCAAGACCAACTCACAATCCTTCAAGGTTGACATACCCAGATGTGAATTTTCTCTAGTGATAAATTCGCTTAGGTCTGCACAATGTTTGCCTTCCACACACAAGTGCCGGCACGATATCCACATGAGATTGCTCTTCAAGCACTATGTGATGGATTGCCCGTCACTAGAGTCCAGCTTTGTAGGCGATTGTTGCTAGATTCTTCCAAAAAGCAGGGTTATCTTTAATTATTATCTCAAACACGATACTGAACAAGAAAATATCACTTCTGCACTCAACAAACGATCGGTCTTCGAATATAGAAATGTCAAGGCAACGTTAAGAAGGCTATTTTTAGGCACTTCGTAGAGATCGCCGCGCTATCCCCTGCTTCCCGGCTCTACCAATCTAATGGCGCCCATAGGAGAAGCAATCACAGCGGATTAACTCATGGGAAGAAATGTGGCAATTCAGGCCTCGGACTTCAGGTGCGTTGCATATACACGTTCCTGGCAATGGTAACACATCTCATGAGCATCCTGTGGAGTGTTGTGCAAGAAACTTTGCGGTTATGTATTTTTTATTGATGCATTTCAGTAACAACATTCGACATCACGTATAAGTGAGTTCTCCACAGTGTTTGAATTTTTATATTGTACATGGGCTTGACTTCTGCAAGCGCATTCACTATTATCTACATATAAAATAAGCCTGACCTTTCAAATGATCAATCCTCCATCAACACATCGCGGTCTCTCCAAGTATATCTCAGATAACTTAGAATTGGCGAGCGTGACGGCGTGCCTTCTTGGAGGCACCGTTCTTGGAGCGGAGCCAGTCAATAAAGGTGTCAAGAGTGAAAGTCTTGGGGAGAGCACCATCCTCAGTATTCTCCTCCTCAGCGACAGGGGCCTCAGTAGAAGGGACCTCAGCAGCCTGAGTAGCAGCAGCAGCAACAGAGGTGACGAGGCTGGTGGGGGCGACAGGAGTGGGAGCAACGGGGGTCGGGGCAGAAGGAGCGGGAGTCGAGAAGGTTCCGTTGGAGGGAGTGTCAGGGACGACAGGCTTGGTGCCAGAGGCAGAACCGTACAGAGCAGGTCCTGGGATCTCGTATGTGGTGGAACCCTTGTAAGGGTCGAAGAGAATACCAGGCTCAGAGTCGGTGTAGAGCTCAGTGGTCAATGTACCCTCAGGCTCATCGGTTCCAGAGCCGGTGATGTCAATGTTGAAGCACTGAGGATAGTTCTGGGCACCATCCTTGGAACCAGCACCGTGTAGAGCGATGATCTCATGACGGAAGACATAGCTACCAGCAGCAAGAGTCTCGGGAACAGTGGTAGTCCAGGTGTTGTTGTTCTTGATCAGATCGGCAGCAGCCCAAGTTCCATCCAGACCAGCGGCATCGATCTTGACCCACTTGAGAGTAGCAGGGTCAGCAGAAGTGCACTTTCCAGAGCACTTGGCAACATAGGTGAGAACAGGGCCAATGTGAGACTCGGGCCAGGCCGACCACTGGAACTCAACGGTACCACCGGCCTTGACGGACATGGAGGTTTTGCCTGGAGCGGCCTTCTTGTGGCAGGCAATGTCGGAGGTGCCGTAGTCGGAGGGGGGAACGAAGCCGTTGTCGAGGTTCTCAGCGGACCAAGCAGCGATGGTGGGGATCTCGCCGCCCTGCTGGGCTTTGTAGTAGGAGCTGAGGTCGTAGCCGGCCTGGTAGGTTCCGTCGACCTTGATGCCCGTGACGGTTCCGTGGGCGAGGGCGACGGAGGCGAAAGCGCCAGCGAGAGTAGCAGCGACCTTGAAAGACATGTCGATTCTTTGAAAAGATAGAATTGATGAAGGATTTGAAAGTCAGGTAATGATTTGAAAAAGAGTGAAATAGACCAGCTTCACACAGTGAAGAGAAAGAATGGAATGGAAGGTAGAAAAAAAGAGTGAATGCACTGCACTTGAGATGAGAAACTAAGCTGAAGAAACGAAAAACAAGACGACAAGAGTTTCACGTTTATATATGTTTCTTTGCCATATCTCATCGGATTTAGTGATCGACACTCGTTATCACCCGCCAAGAAGCATCTCAATTCACAGTGGTGGAAAAGCACGTCGTCTCAGCTTCGTGGAGCCGCACGCCTTTTTCGGATAAGGCCCCGGCCCCAAGCGCGCGGTAATAGGCCCAAGCTCCAGGGACTGTTACAGACTCAGTTCAACAGTCAAGGTTAATTGTTTCTGACTTGTTTAAGTTCGTCTGATGTTTTGGTGATGGCGTAAGCTGCACGTGGAGGGCCTGAGACGTTAATTTCATAAAATTTCCGCCTATTGAACTAATTGTTTAAGCTTATTTCTGGGCCTTGCGACTTGTCGTCGATGCTGACTGGTTGTTTGACAGATTTTCGCATTGGGCTAGTCAGGGGATGATGCAGTCATGTCTTGTGTAGTTTCGCATATCGGAAAGTGGGAGTTCTTGGGGAGCAGTCTCTTGAGTCGCTCGTGTTTTGAGCGGGTGTCTCTTCGCAGTAACCAGACTTTTTAAGCCCTTGACACTGAAGTTCAAAGACTCAAGATAGCTTGCAATCATTCATCAACGCCTTGTTTTTAGAGTATTCTTGATCTTCTGAGTCTAAACCTCTTTGAGGCTTGCGCAGGCATTTGCTGTTAAAGATCTATGTTTCATTGCCAAGACTGTCTGTGATCAATCTGATCGCCCCTAATTCTTTACGCGGGTCGCGATCTTGTACGCGGTTAACGTGCCCCTGTACCCTGTGGCTATCCGCTCACCTGGAACACTCCCTAGCTTCACCTTGCAAGGTCAAGAAACGAGATCCCTAGTCTAGTTTGCCACTGGTGATATTTTATTCATCTGCAGCATCGGCCCGCGTATTGAATCCGTTTAGATACTCCGTCTGAAGAACACAGAATCAATACCCTATATTGTATCGCTGGGGAGGTAACATACATATAGTCCTACTATACTAATATACTTATGCTTACCAGTAACTGTTAAGCCAATCTGTCAGATTGTCAATAAGCAAAGCTGGTAGTTCTCATTTGCAGCTGTAATCTGATAAGAGATCGTAAGATGAAAGAGAAGTGCAGACTTGACAAGACATGCCAACGTTTTCCCTCTATTCGTGGCCCAATGACTTCCTTTAAAAATGAACAACTCTCTGTTCGCGGTGACCGATGTGCCTTTTTATTGTTCCCTGACTAAGCGGCTGTGGCATTTTCATGTTTGGACCCCTGCACCGGAAGTTCGGAAGATAGACTGGACAAACCTTACTCCAAGATAAGCTTTGATATAATGAAACATAGAAACGAATATTGTAAAAAAGGTTTCCCGGATAACACAGAGTTCTGTTTAAACCTTTGAAACTGTATGTATGCCGGCTAAATACCGTTGAATTGTCCGACATTCGACCCAGACGTATCCGCTGATGTCTGCTGTGCCGGCTCATGGCGCGGGAGTTTTCTTGGTCTGCCTAGACTGTCTTCTTATCTGATTAAGCTTGGAGTGTTACGTCAGAGAGTTCTAGCTCAAACCGGTTTTCTATGTCCGGCACGTCAGAAGAGCCTCCCGCCGGGTATACGGAACGTCTTATGTCGAATGTGCAAAGCTTATCGCTGGCTATGAGGCGAGGAGGAAACGGCTCCAATAGAGTGCTCCACAGGTGTCACATAAGTACTATGATTGGTGGTTAATGAAATGCGATGTCATAAATAAGCGGCCGATCGGACCTTATCACATCGCCAGAGCGTTATTCCCGTCAGACTCCATATAACAATACCGCTCGTCAGCTGGCATAGCACTTGTCTCTAATGCCAATGCTGTTGCTTTTTCTTCTTATCATAAGGCTTCATGTTCAATTGAGCAACTCAGCGAGTGTTGTGTATGACATTTGAAGGCTTCAATATATACGGAGACAGTTGGTTGTTCAAGCTCTTCTTCGACCGGAAAGCCCGGAACGTGTGTCTTGGAATTTTCTGACGTTATATAAATATAACCTCAACACCCAACTGGTTGGAAATGGGCCCCCCGCGGACACCGGGTGGATAATGTCATGATCAGACCACATATTTATACCAAAATGTCTCCCATTATCTTACATCACATCCTCATGCAAACACCATCCTCAATAGCGGGTGAATACATTATTCACCACCATTTTTTCGCATCATAGCTCAACCGCGACTTACAATTCATAACTCCGAACCCAGCTGAACCGAAACGAATCCAGGGCCACCTTTTCGAGATGTCCAACACTACGGATGCGTCGGGACCACTCACCCAAGAACAGGTCGATACGCTAAGATCGGGATGTCAGAGCTTGATAGAAGGAATCGATACTTCATACGGATATGTCCCGACTTTGGGGGCTGGAATCGCCTTCTGCGTTCTCTTCGGTCTGAGTCTCTTTGGCCATTTTATTCAGTTTGTTAGGAAACGCCAATGGACATCATTTGCTTTTGGAGTCGGAGCTTTGAGTATGTCAAAAATCGCTTCCATGGTCTCAGTCGCAAGCGTGAAGAGTTGCTAATACCTATGAATCAGCCGAAGTAATTGGTTGGGCTGGTCGAACATGGTCGAGTGAATGTCCATATAACAATAACGCGTTCTTGATGCAGATCACAACTCTCATCATCGCCCCGACATTTATTACAGCAGGGCTCTACATTATACTCGGCGCCTTCATCAATCGACTTGGTCGTGAATCTTCTATCCTTGGGCCGAGAATGTACGCTATTGTGTTTTTGACATGCGACATTATCGCTCTCATCGTACAAGCTGTTGGGGGAGCGATGGCCTCTACAGAGTCAGACAAGATTGACGGTGATACAAAGCCAGGGACAAATATCATGGTAAGATCTATAATTCTTTATTATTGTGTGGAAATGAAGTGACAGTAACTGATTGGAATGATGGACAGGTCGCTGGCATTGTCTTCCAGATGGCAGCCATGGTGGTTTTCGCCGTCTTAGTTATTGACTTTCTGAGAAGAGTTTTTGTCAAAAAGTCGTACTTGCAGTCAAGGAAGCAAGGACTATCTGATGGCAACGCTTTGCCAAAGGCTTATACTTGGCTCTTGGCTGCCGTCTTTATTTCCTTGACCATGATTTTCATCCGAAGCATCTACCGAACCGTTGAGCTTCTGCAAGGCTGGAGTGGTTACCTGATTACTCATGAAGGATACTTCATCGGTTTAGATGGTGCCATTATGGTTGTGGCTATAGCAGTTTTTAACTTTCTCGATCCGGTTTATCTGCTATGGGGTCAGGACGATAAATTGGCGTCGTCGCTTGAGCAGAATGAGCTAAGGGGGATGGGAGAGGCTAGTACAGAGCGCTGGGATGAGTCTACTGTTATGTCTGACTAGGAAGCAAGATTGGATACCCTGGATATCAACAGAAAAAGATAGAATCACTTGTATAGATAAAGGATAATAACAGTTGATGATATACTTAATAATGCACTTATGGCTGAGAGCTGAGATCATCAGACAGAACTTAATTCAATTCAAAGGAATGAAAGAATATATCTCAAGTTACAGACTTAGGCATCAAATACAGGTATCAAACTTGTAGCAGCATCCAGTGCTACTATACACACAATGGTCACCAATGCAGCTGCAGCAGAGTGAACATAACTTTTCTAGGTTCCCTGGCTGGGATCTTAGCAAACCTCAGAGACCAGCAACACTTTCCAGATCTTAACGTCTACCAGAGGTCGAGTGAGGGCCCGTTGGATATCGATTGTGGACCTACTAGGGTCCTGAAATTTCATGAGGAGGTCTACCAGGTGCCGTGCCCTGGTGTTCCTAGCAACCAAGCTGATCCAGAGACTGTCATCACAGCCACGACAGAGAAGAAGAACCATGGACATTTATTGAGAGCAACAAAACATACTTTGACATGCAGTGACACACAGCCTCTTTGCACCCCCAATCGGTCTATCTGTTTCTCGAACAGATGACAACTGACCTGTTCGAGCGGTCAACAGAATGTCCAAAGAGCGTCTCTCCAGAGTTCATCTGGGAGGTGTTTAGTTCAGTGTGTGACAATGAATATACAGGCCACCTCTCGTACTAATTAATGGTTAAGCAAAAACTGGATCAACGCTGTTCAAAGATTTCCGTGAATCTTCCAAAGCAGAAAAGGACAACAAAACAGGTCTGGAAATCGAGCTTGCCATTAAATCAAGTGGACGCTTTCAAGCACTTATCACATCATCTCGCCTGACACTGCACTCTTGACGACGATACACAATATTCGAGATGAGCTCCGCATGGCCAGCTCACTCGCCGATGGCCAAGATGCCGTCTGGAAACAGATGTCGCCAGTTCTCATCAGAACTATGACCTATACATGCCAGCATGATCCAGGGGGTCTGATAGCAGAGGTAGAGACAGCACATGTCTTCGAGAGTTCATTTAATTACGATTGAACGATTACTTCAAAAACTAACTGAGGTGACAGATGGCTTGCTCCTTGATCTGTACCAGACACAAGCCAGCATAAAAGAGGCCGGATTCGTGAGGGTGCAGGACAATAACCTGGGGCGGCAACCTACCGGGATTCTCAGTTTTCCCTCGAGTCTCATGTCACACTCGATGTCTCCAACTGTAGCAATGGATCTGGCATGGTGAAATACCAAGGGTACAGGCTTTACGCGGTCTGAGCGAGTCTCCCTTCCGAAACAAGTTGGACTCATTATTAGCTTATCAAATAGTTTGTATAGCCACCATCATCTCTGTTCCCGTTATCATGTTGACGTGGACTATTAATAAGGTATCCGACTGGTGGAACAAGATAGAGCCCAGTGGCCAAACTCATCGACAGATTTGCCAGGCGGGCGGTCGACAGAGTCACTCCAGTCCAAGGAGCAGATTTAGTGGTGCTATGAGGAGAAACAGAGGCAATTACAGCTCAAGTGACGAGAGCTTAAAATATGTACTAATCCTACATCATGCACATGAGATCTCTGATCCCAGTTATCCTCCAACATTCACAAAGGCAATCACATATTGAACAGTAAACACTTTACTTGGCTTCATGCCCGTGAACATATTAATCTAAGAAATTATCTAATAGAAAGTAATAGGTGCAGGTAATAGGTGCATATACTATGCAGCGTATATATCTCCAAACCGTCATATACTCGTTGCTCCGCGTGAGCAGTCAAATTATTTACAGGAAGAAGGCGACAAAACCAGCCGCAAAGAGAGCAGCTCCGACGCTACCTCCGACACGTCCAGCACCGGCAGTGACCTGGGTGGGAGTGGTGGCGGGAGGAGCAGGGTAGGTCTCAGCAGGAGTGCTAGGGGCAGGGACAACGGGAGCAGTCTCGACAGGCTTGCTGGGAGCAGGAGGCTGAGGGTAGCTAGGGTGAGACTCGGCGGGAGGCTGGGCAGGCTGAGTCTCCTTGGGGGGCTGAGGAGCAGGAGGTTGAGCGGGGTGAGTCTCCTTGGGAGGGGTGACGCCAGGCTGGGTCTCCTTGGGGGGAGCGGGGTAGGTCTCCTTGGGAGGTTGAGGGGCAGGAGGCTGAGGGTAGCTGGGGTGAGACTCCTTAGGGGGCTGAGGAGCAGGAGGCTGAGGGTAGCTGGGGTGAGACTCCTTAGGAGGCTGAGGCTTGGGAGGAGTCCAGGTTCCGTTACCAGGGTGAACAGGAGGAATAACGACGGGGTGAGTCTCCTTGGGAGGGACAACGTGAGTCTCAGTCACAGGGCAGATGGTGGTAGAGACAGCGTAAGTCTCAGTGGTGACATGGGGCTTCTCAGGGCAGTTGGTAACCTCAGGAGGGCACTTGGTGACAGTGTGGACCTTGGTGGTGTAGACAGTTGAGGTGGTCAGCTTGGTGGTTGTCTCGTGAACAGGGGGAACGACGTGAGTCTCGGTCACGGGGCAGACAGTGGTAGAGACGGGGATGGTCTCAGTGGTGACGTGAGGCTTCTCAGGGCAGTCGGTGACCTCAGGAGGGCACTTGGTGACAGTGTGCACCTTGGTGGTGTAGATGGTGGAGGTGGTCAACTTGGTGGTCTCCTGGTGGGGAGGGTACTTGGAAGTAGGATGCTCCTCAGTCACAGGGCAGATGGTGGTTGAGATGGGGATGGTCACGGTGGTGACGTGAGGGCCAACAGGGCAGTTGGTAACCTCAGGAGGACACTTGGTGACGGTCTGAACCTGGGTGGTGTAGATGGTTGAGGTGGTCCACTGAGAGGTCTCGGGGTAGCCGGGCTTGGTGTACGAAGGCTTGGTGTAGGTTGGCTTGGTGTAAGAAGGCTTCGTGTAAGTGGGAGGCAGGTAACCAGTCTCAGTTGAGGAGGTACCCTCAGCCGGGAGAGTGTCGCTGGGAGGAAGGTAAGGAGTCTCGGTAGAGCTGTGCTCCTCGGGCTGAGTCTCGGAAGGAGGAGGGTAGACATCAGTTGTCTCCTCAGGAGGGGGGTAGACGCCAGTGGTCTCCTCGGGGGGGGTATAGACGCTGGTGGTCTCCTCAGGGGGAGGGTAGACACCAGTGGTCTTTCCGGGAGGAGGATAGACATCAGTGCTCTTCTCGGGAGGAGGATAGACATCAGTACTCTTCTCAGGAGGGGGATAGACGTCGGTGCTCTTCTCGGGAGGAGGATAGACATCAGTACTCTTCTCAGGAGGGGGATAGACGTCGGTGCTCTTCTCGGGAGGAGGGTAGACGCCAGTAGGCTGAGTCTCCTCAGGAGGAGTCACAGGCTTGGTCTCCGAAGGAGGAGGATAGGCACCACCATTGGAAGGCTTAGTAGCCTCAGGAGGAGGGTACTCGTTAGAGGGTTGGGTGGAAGGCTTCTCGACGGCAGGAGGAGGGTAAGCAGCAGCCGGGGGAGTATACTCGTTGTCGGGAACAGCAGGGTACTCCTCCTGTCCAGGAACAGGGTAATTCCTCTCGACAACAGCGGCGTTGGCCAGGCTGACAGCCGCACTGAGAATAACGAGACCTCGCATCTTGATGGATTTGGTTTAACGAATGCTATAAACGAGTGAAGCTTGGTTAAACGAAAGGTGGGTGAAGAAAAACGGAAACAATTCTTGGGGAAACGCTCAAGACTCTTATACTCGATGCAAGGTAAGGTGTCGTCCCCCCCCTTGACAAAACACCCCAGGATCTTATCATCTTGGCTCCCTCGTGTCCTATCGGCCCAACTGCGCAGGGCCAGAAGGGAAATACGGGTTCTTCTCCATAGTTCATCCCGGCAACGTGATGTAATAAACGGCAGGAAAGAAAAAGTTGGTTGGGTAAAGGTGTACGGTGGAACCTCTCCTATGCGGGCGGCTCACAGGGATCCATAATAAATTACATCCATGCTCAAGATCACGATGTTGACCGTATGAACAAGTTCGGATGTGACGGAGCGCGCCCATCGTGTTCGTCTATTACGGTTGGTGCACGGTGCAAGCAAAGGGCAGAAACGTTTGGTTGAGAGCCTCTGATAGGCTACCAGAGCGTTTCGCCGTTTCTTTTTTAGATAAAGTTAATCAAAACACGCCGCTTGGTTAGCACTGTCTATCAGGCACAGGAACCGTATTACCCGTAAATTTTTCAAGTCAACTTGTCTCAATGGAGTCAGCCTGCGGGGTAACCCAACGTTTGACCAACGACCTGCGTCAGCTCAGTACAGTACTTGGGCTAGTTTATGATCTGACGCGGGCTGTAGTGCTGTCTCAGTGGTCTGCCGTGCCGGTACTCCCTTGACTCCTTACCTGCCAATTCACTGATGAGGGGGGGACTTTTTTGTGTGATCTGCACCCCCTGCCATGTTGCCTGGCCAAGTGTCCGCAGCCTTTTGGTTGATTCGTGGGGCTCTCGTATACAAAAACTGCTGCCCTTGGCACACGGTGTGCTTGACGGCCGACGCCCCTACCTACATACACGAGGGGGAAAAAAGGTTCCCTGTAGATCGCTGCTTATCTCCCCACTCTGCCACTAAAAATCTCGCACTGAATCTCGAGGTTGGCCAGCAGAACACCTTGAGTTGTGAAGGGATTGTTGCATGAAAATACAGTGGAGATGATGCTGTCTTGGAGTATGTCAACCAAAGGATGCGTTTTGCTGATGCTGTTGGTAATGGGTAGCATCAGGCAAAATCCACTCTGGATGATCAAGGTAGCATTTGGAGGCGAGTTCCGTTTAATCCTTGTTTGGTAATCATAGTCGCTTGATGACAAGACGATGCCGAGAGAATGGCGGGAAAGTTACGATTGATATGCTTGCTCGACTACACGGTGACCTTGCTTGGCTGTTGACAACTCCTTTTCCATCAAGTGCTCCGTACATTGAGGCGCTTCTTCTCACCGTCCAATACGGTATTTTCTTATTACCGATAAAGCCCATTGGAGTCTGTGCATCCCTGTTCCTGCATTCACGTACAGTATCACTCGCTCGGCTGGCGCTTGCATACAAGTAAGGTGAGTTGTTCAATTGTGAATAATATTCTCTCCGTACATAAACGCCAGCAATCATTGGCGTAGAACCTTTGATGAAATTATCACAGTTTAAAATGCAACCATTCGGCAGATTAATTCTGGCTGCTTCTAGCGGGCGGCATTTCACAAAACAACGCCATCGCCAAATTGAATTTCACAGCAGAAAATCTTATTAAGCTTCAGGGTAACAGTTGTCAACATCGTACCATGTTCCTTGTCAAGGTTCGGAGTTTGCTGCCGAGGAACAGACACCAAAAGTTTGGCAGTTTGGGTCTTAGCTCCACGCGACAAGCGGAGTCGAAACCGTTTTGCCCGACAGGAATGCGGGAATCGAAGACAAATCGATCGGGTATATCCTCAGTTTCTAGCATTCCAAAATCAAGGATAAAAATGGACCGTTATTGTAACGGTCCAAGCGGCTCAAAATCCAACATGTTGGAGAGTTTGGTTCCAAGATCTTGGATGTTCGTTTGTCGATGAGGCTTTTTTATCCAATCGTTGACGTCAAGTTGCTTTATTTTTATGCAACTAAATTCATAAATACGAAGTCTTGAGTCTAAGGCTAAATGAGGGCTGCAGACTGCAGCGAAGATCTCTGGCTGGTGTGATGGAGGATATCGGCAATACGGGTTACGCAAAAGGGGAGAAAAGCCAAAATTCAATTGATTTTGTTCTTCGGATGTTCAGATACCGTGCTTGTTTGCCGTCAGCTGGAGGCAAGCCTGGCAAGGTAAGGCTGTCGAGGTCCATCGTCCAAGCTTGAGCTGTCAATGCCAGGCTCGTAACCTTTTTTTGCATTTTAATCTGGCTATTTTTACACAGGCGAGATTGCAATAGCGCAACAGATGGGATTCGTCCCGCCGTATAGCAAACAACTTTGATGTCCAACCCAAAAAACCGTATTCCTCAGTGTGACCATGTCTCGTGCGACCCAAGGATGCTGATGTGACATTCCCAATTGAGTTGCCCAGCGTCTCCACCTCCTTTTTTTTCTTCTTTCTCCTCCCTCCTTCTTTTCTGCTCAACACCATCTTCATCTTCCCCGTATTGCAGAAGTTCCTGCATCTCATTTCATCAGAGAAATCAAAATTGTTCTTCTCGTTGGTTCTGGAGCCTCGAGAACTGGGATCGACAGGGGGTGGTTTCATGTGCGTAGGTCCACCGTCCAGTGACGAATGAGGCTTGACTCTGCTGAGGTTAGCGCTCGTATTCCTCCGGTCCTCACCACTGCCAATGTGGATAAGCGGATAGTGAGAAGCCGAGGACTCCATTGATGACTCGGCCGAACCATAAATATGGCTATACGAGCCAGCTTTTTGGTCTTGAAATTACTTGGTTTGTTTGCTCGTCACTCGACACTATGACGTGAGATGTATGTGTGAAGTTTGAGCTGACCGATGGTGAATGATGTGATTTGATTGTGTCCCGTGAGTGACAACCCATGCTTGGATGACTGATGAGTGAGTTGCTCTCTTACCATCTTCCTTACCAAACTCATTAGAACTTCACAACGTCTGTCTTCTGGACTCAGCTAGATTACCGAGGAGGCGTTTGTGACGAGATCTACATGAGGTTCAGATGAGAAGAAATATAACTGAGTTGACAAGGCAGCTACGGTCGAATACAGATAGGTGAGCTGTATCACGTGAAGCTGTCAAAGCAAGAAGAAACTGTCACTCAGAGCCGTAGAATATTGTGCCTAGGTGGATGGTTCTCATTAACCGGGAAGCATATACAACCAATTCAGCAGATAGGCTTCTGTTATCTTGCTCTTAACTGGGATTGAATACTGAGAGAGCACGTCGTTAGCTGCTGTGATCAAGAAGTAAAGCATGTATGTCATTTTCACGTTTTAGAGCTAAAAGATATTTCTCCATACTACATACAGCCTTGCGATTGACCTCTGACAGATGAATTTTAGATCAACCGACATTTGCTTGACGCCAGAACAGTCACGGAAATAGCTCAAGTGCGATTAGTAGCCAGAGAGCAAGTCTAGGGTAGGCCTCGGCAGTTTTCTTATGCTGTATTCACAGCCTTCATGATTGAAACACAATGTTTAGCCTTACATTTTAATCTTGAATAAGCATAAGTTTGTTATTTCTTATCTGTTTCGTATAGTTAAGGCCAGAACGAAGGCTAACCCCATAACGTGGTAGATACTAAGTCACTCTTACTGTAACTGCCAAGTCTAAAATCCTCAGTTATCTGGATTCTGAGCCACAAACTCACTTAGTGCTATCAATTTCTTTATATTTGATATGTCGCGGATCAACAGCGTTGTCTTGCTATAACCGTCCAACTGCCTCTTCATTTTGTGGTTCTTCAGTAAGGTAACTAGCCACCAGCCAAGTCTGAAACGAACTGACAGTTAGTTTCCTGAGAAACGGCTCGGGAGAGTATGCAGAGAACAATATCTTCTTGGCATTTTTAATGGTCACGAGCACGCTTACATGCCTTGCTCTTGGGTGCTCACCATCAACCAACCAATTATCGGCGTAAGTTTGGGTGAGGTCTAGATCGATCAAATCTATGCCAAGAGTCTGCTTCTCCATACGTGCCTGATTCCAACGGGGCATCACCCCCGATTTCCGTTTCTTGAACAAGTCTGTGCATCTGAGCACTCAACCAACAAAGTCCTGTCAACCAATCGTCAAGATCGAAATCGTCGGCCCCGACGATCAAGCTACCAGGTCGTTCTTAACTCTGCCTCTCTCCTGGTAAACGACTCGTCATATCCCAGCGATTTTGCCCCCGCGCCGTGGTGTCGATAATGGCTGTTAGTTCCTGGGCGCAGACAAACATCTCTAAGTCCCCCATTCCAGCGTCGCACAGGGACGTTGAGCCAAGGGTCTTGTTTGTCGTGACAAAAGCTGTAGCTTGTCTCTAGAGAGAATGCGGATAAGATCGCCTATTGCCAGATCGTGGTGGGATACCCGAATTCCAATTTTACCTTTGGTCTGCTTTCCGTGGTGCTGGGAACCAATCATATTCGGTGATCGTCCCTGGGGAAGTTGGGGATGGTTACACTGCTTGGGGCAAGCATTGGTCTTAGCTTGTGAGGCTGAAGATTGTCATATCTACGACGAGCAAGAAAATGACAAGAAGAAACAATCAATGCATTTAGTTCACGGATCAGAACTTATAAGAAGAATATAATTAGTGGCGATGATATGATCTCTCATGATGGTTCCTGGCCGAGACGCTCAGGAATGCACCCCATTCTCAACTTCAGCCCTAGCATGATACCTCCACCAACGTCAATGTCTTAGTACAACCAGGTATTCGGCACGCTCCCATCTGAATTCCCGATCCGCTCTAGACCCGGCGTATTGGAAGGTTGTACCTGTGCTACGATTCACAGCATCAGATGCAGCCACTACCGAAGTGCCACAAAGTATCCCTAGGGTTGCGCAGCATGCTTAAAACGCTGTGCGACCCTCCCTCCCCGGTCTTTATTCTCCGTTTTGTGTGTTTTAGTGACTGGATTTCTACCATGGCGCTCAGCAGGCGGTTTCTCATCCTGGGGACGATATGCCTGCTGTACGGTACGGTGACGGCTCAATCTCCTGATTCTATACTTGCCAACGCACCAAAATGTGCTGTTAGTACTTCAGATCCTGGATTTATGTGACTTTTTCGCTGACGGGTACTAGATCGAGTGTTTAACCGAGCTTCTAAGCAACAAGAAATATGCAGAGTTGGGACAGGAGGCGATGTGCAACAGCAGGCCGTTTACCAAAGCGATGGGTGTTTGCTTGATGGTGAAGTGCTCTATGAGACACACAATGGGTGCGTAATTCCAAGAAACAGGGTTCAGGGTTGCTAACCTGTAGAAAGACTTCATAAAGAATCGTCTGCTGCATGCGGAATCCCACCGACCAACAACACAACGTCGTATCGAGTAAACAGTACCGTCGTCTTTGCATTTGCACTCGTCTTCTTTGCGTTGAGGATAGTAGAAATTCCGGCTTGGACTTACATGGGGGATTGACGATACTCTGACGACTTTAACTGTTGTAAGTTTATTTACCTTGCGCTGCTGGACGAGCGCAGATCAGTAAGTCTTGTTCCCCTCCGTCTTAAGAGCTAGGCCGCTGACTTTGACTTTTTCGGTGCTTGCATTGGGGCTTGGTCTTGACATGTGGTTCATAAGCGACAGTCAGATCGTACTGATCTTCAAGGTTAGACCGAGACATGGTCTCTATAACTCGCAAGGGCCAAACTAATATCTTCTCAGTTATTCATCGCCATCGAAGTTCTGTACTTGACAGCGCTAGTCCTCGTCAAAGCAGCAATCCTATGCTTCTTCCTCCGAATCTTCCCCGGCCACAAGTTTAGAATCATAGTCAAGTGCACCATGGTCTTTAACGCTCTGATCTGGGTTGCATTCTTCATTTTTGTCTTCCTCCAGATCCAGCCGTTTTCACTATTTTGGAATGGGTGGCGGCAGAAGAAGGGTCATCTTATTCTGACCGGGTTTACTAATTTCACTCTGCCGCTTTCGGGGATAAATCTGGTGCTGGATATCTGGATGCTCATTCTGCCCATGACGCAGCTCTGGAGAATGGGGCTGAAGTTGAAGAAGAAACTCGGTGTCATTAGCATGTTCAGTGTTGGGATATTGTAAGTGCTTCAATGGGTGTATATGATTTTATTGCTAACATCGCAGTCTTACAATTGTCGCTGCGATTCGAGTTCGCGAACTTGTAGCTTTTCTGCTCTCTCAGGACTTAACAGATAAATACTTTGAGTCACTTGTTTCAGCGCGAGCTAACATGTTGACCAGTCGCCCACGCACAATCAGCCTTCGTCTGGTCAAACGTGGAGATTTCGGTCGGCGTCATGGTCGCTTGCATGCCGCACATTAGGCATCTGGTGAGGCATATAATATCGCGATACAGAGCAAGGAAGGGAACCGAGCTGCGACAAAACAGCAGGAAAATATTTGTCGATCGATCGCTTGCGGCTATTACGGTGGAGGACTCGCAGGCGATTGAGCTGAACGATGAAGGTGGCCTTTTGACGGCGAATACGTGTACGACAGCTTCATCGGCGACAAGAGTTGGGACAACATCATCGACAAAAGGTGGGAGAAAAGACAGTAAATCATATGCGACGGTCAGTTTTGCAAGCGATGGAGATACCCAAGTGTAATATTAGTATAGTAATGACTCAGCGTAAGATATCAAAAAGGGGATTGACATGAATCTCGATGTAGTCATCGAGATGACAGCCGTGATCGACTAGACTAGCAGGCATCGTGAAGTGTCAAGTGGATTCTTCAGTCGGTGAATTTTCTAGCGCCATCTGATAAGGCCGTTTGTTACTCGCTACTGCAAGCACATGCACGCCAGGAACAGATCCACAGTGGATTGATGATTGTGTCATTATATTTATTTCTTTAATTTTACTAAGTTATTTGTTTGGTATCGTCAACATCATTAAGACATGAGCCATTTATCGGCAAGTATATCCACCGTCAATGACAAGGTCAGAGCCAGTAGTGTAGGTGCTAGCATCAGACAAGAAGTACACATACGCAGCCTTGAGCTCCTTGGCATCGCCGTTGCGGCCCATGGGGATCATGCTCCTCCAGAGCTCCTGGGTCTCAGCGTCGATAAAGTCAGACAGACCGGTGTCGATGTATCCGGGGGAGATGCTGTTGACACGGGCGAAATCGCGCCACTCGTTGGCGAGAGATCGCGCCATGTGGATGCAACCGGCCTTGGCCACATTGTAAGAGGTCTGCTCTTGAGGGTAGTTGGCGATGTGGCCGGACATGGAGGAGGTGATGACGAAGGAGCCGTGGCCCTGCTTCTTGAAGAGGGCGCCGACGGCCTTGGCGCAGTATGCGGTGCCGTTCAGGTCGATCTGGATAACGTGGTCCCAGTCGGCAGCAGAGCCGTCGATGACACCAGCGTTGGCGGTAGCACCGGCGCTGGACAAGTTAGCACGAAGTTCAATTGACTCAATTGGTAAAGGGAATGGGGTACTCACTTGGCAACAAAACCATCAATCTTGCCAAAGTCCTTGACGACCTCTCCGACAAATCGCTCAACGTCGTTGTAGTCGGCAGCGTTGAGCTTGTAGGCCTTGGCCTTGACGCCGTACTCCTTGGTGAGCTCCTCGACGTTCTTCTCGGCGCCCTCCTTGCGGGAAGCGTAGGTGATGGCGACGTCGGCGCCCATCTCAGCAGCGCCGCGGGCAGCCTCGATGCCCATGCCGCGGGGTCCGGAGGCGCCGGTGACGACGACGACCTTGCCCTTGAGGCTGAGGAGGTCGAGGATGTGGTTGGCCTTGGGGATTTGCTGAACCATTGTGACGGTGTTAAGTATGTTGGGTATTAAAAAGATAAATAGAAGAGAGATTGATGGAGGGGAAATGGGATGGGGGGATGCTAGACTATTTGTATGGCATCAAGTGTCTACTCAGATCATGGCGTGGTCCCGAAAATAAAAGCAGCAAGCCCCAAGGAGCTGAGCTGTAATGGATGGAGGGGCATGGGTCCGGTGATGTCATGGAAGCAGAGAGACCATGCAGTGCTTCTCGAGCTAGAGACACAGACACCAGAAAACGAGGGGCATCGGCGATTACAAAGAGAAGAGTATCCACTATCAGACTCTCAATGGGTTGTAGCCCCTCCATTGTCGCTGCAACCGTGTTGGAAAAGACGCGTCGAGGGGTAAAGTCTGTTGGGCTGAGCACATGCTTAGTTAGGCAGAGGACGAGTCTCGGTGGGACAGACGCATGAACCCCCCATGTGAACTGTCTTGTGTGATGATTTTTGAACCAATTGGACTCTGTATTGAGTGGTAAGACGTGGACGTACATACATACAGCGAGGCGGGGTGAATACCAACCCCTCTATCAGTCTCTCGTCGTCAATTGCAACAGCAACTGAATCGGTAAACGAACTCTTTCATCATTGATCCATAATTGAATCTTATATCTTGCCAAATACCACCGAGAATAGAGTCGGATGGAGTTGAGAGTGGATAAACCGAGCGTCATTCTCCCGTCTCAAGCTCCCCTCTCTAGCCTCTCTCCCTCCCTCTTCCTTGCTTAGAGCGAGCACCCCCGCAGAACGCCCGGCTTCACCGCTCCCCATTCGGTTTAGCTTGAGAGGACAGTACCTTGTTGGATTGGCTGAGCACGCGTCAACGTGTTCTGTGTCAGACGATTAAATTGCACCCGGTCCGACAGGGAAAAAGCTACCCTAGATTGAAATCGTGATGATGAGTTAGCATCACCAATGCTGACTTAACCGCGATAGAGGGATAGATAATACTGAGTAATTCTTATCGCGTATCGTTAATACTCGGGTCATCAATTTTGGCCGGTGTCGATTGTTCATGTAATGCTTATCACACCGAGACAGAAAATGGACAATGCTGTAAATGAGGGGTTGCAGCAGAATACATGAAGCCACTTGTTGAGAATATCACCCAAACAACATTCAATTGGACATGCAGGGCATCATACAAAAACTTGTCTTGTTTACATTGAGTCTAATATAACCCTTGATGCATGCACACACGCACGCATGCCCAGGCCTGCCCAGACCTAGACGTCGCCGCTTTTAAATAAGGTATCGGAAATCCCGCTTCATCCTCAAAGCCTCGTCGGGGCTGTCCATGACCTCGACGGCCGCCGTATGCGCAGCCACATCCCGGCGCGTCTCCCAAGCGGCCTCTCCCCTCTCGAGCTTTTTGTTGAGGTCGATCAGCACCAGCCTGAAGATGTAGCATCCCACCACCGTGACGCCAAACATGGACAGCACGATGCCGTAGCTCTTGCGGTACCCGTTCTCTTTCAGGTCCCAAACGTACGAGCCCGCGACGTTGCCCAGCTGACTGAAGGCGTTGATCATGGCGATGGCGACGGCGCGCTTGGCGGGTGGTCGCGGGAAGGATGAGCTGATCCAGGAGTAGAAGACGATGAAGCCCGCGTAGGATGCTGCTTGCAGGAAGAGGGCGAGGTAGCGCGCTGCGACGTTCTCGGTCGCCATGCTGATGATGAAGCCGGTTGTGCCGATGCCGATTGGGCCGACGATGTGCCAGAACTGAGTTGTTGTTAGTATAATTGCGCGACGTCATGGGTAATTGAACTGACCTTTTCTTGGGTCCTGTCCGAGTGCCAGGCGTTGATGACCGACACGATACAAGAGAACACCCACGGAGGAGCGCTCATCAAAAGAGTAGGCACATATCCGAAACCAAGCGTCTCTGTCAAACTGGGCTGTTCAATTGTTAGCGACCGACGTGCATGCGATAGACATCAATTGACTTACGAAGAAAGCATTGAACGAAAGACCAACGACATAAGCAGTAAAGGTCAACATCATGATGTAGATCTTGAGATCCTTGACCGCAAGCTTAAGACCGTAGAAAGCGCTCTCCTCAGCAGAATCCTCATCTGCCTCGCCGACATCCTCAATCATCCTCAGCTGCGCAACCTGTCGCTCCTCCTCCGTGAAGCCCCGCGAGTTATGCGGCAGATCGGGAAGAATAAACGCTGCAGAGATGGCGATACCCATCGTGATTGCGCCCTCGATCCAGAACAGCCAGCGCCATGCTGCGTGGCCCAGAACGCCCTGCATGTTGGACAGCACGCCGGCGCCGACGAGCGCGGAGAAGGCGTTGGAGATGAGGTTGCCGCAGAACAGAATGGCATTGCGCTTGGTCAATTCCCGACGCGTGTACCACTTCGACAGAATCAAGAGAGCACCCGGCAAAAACGCAGCTTCCACGAAACCAAGGAAGAACCGAATGCAGACCATGCCAGCAAAGTTGTGCACACTGCCCGACAGCGTGGAGATGAGACCCCAGAGCAACATGGCCGCAGAGATATACAGCGACGGGCGCTGGATGCGGTTGATGAACATGTTGGAGGGCACCTGCATGAGAATGTACCCGACGTACAGGATGGACAGGCAGGTCGCGTACTGGTTGTAGCTGAGGTTCAGGTCCTCCTGCAGGCCCTTGAGGCGCGCGGCGGCCATGTTGTTGCGGTCGAGGTAGTTCATGATGTAGATGAGCACGAAGAGCGCGCAGCGCGTGTCGAGCTTGCGCTTCATGCTCTTCTCGACGGCCTGGCGGTGCTGCGAGTCCATCGCGAAGGCGGCTGCGGCGCGGGATTCGGGGTGCGACTCGACGCTGAGCTTGGCCGAGGCGACGTGGTCGTCTGGCTTTGCGTGGTCTGCCATGGTGATGACGAGACTTGGTGGGCTATCTGTAGAGTGTAACAACTGTGAGCTACCAGTCTCACACAAACGACAACACCTAAGAAACAAAGGACTGACCTTAACCGGGCATGATGAACCCTTTTTAAGAAATGAACGGCTGGCAAAATACCGGCTGTGGTGACACGGGTTACATCATCGAGCAGCAAGTATGGTGTAGCGCGGAGAAGAGTGAGTGAGTGCTGAGAGTATGGAGAATATGGGGAAGAGGTAAGGGTTTATCCGCGTGGGTTAAGCCTGATTAGGCGACTATCACGGGTTCCCCAGAGGTTGACAGTCGCCCTCGCTTGAGGCAGGATTTTCTGGTTGCAAATTTGAGTGTCACACTGGATGCGCAAGGACCCAATGGTTTGTGATGGTGGAGTGTGAGTGTAGATCTTTGCTTTTTGGAGAGGGGGGTGGAAGGGGGACAGAAAAGGGTGATAGAGATGGGAACTGGGGGGACAGCGACAAATCTACAGAACAAAGAAATGACACAAAAGAGATAGCAGTTGTCTGAAAATATATCAATCGATAGCCCAGCTGGTATTAAGGACTCGAGAACTAACCGGGCGTCGTGGTGACTGCTGCAATGTCTGTAGGCCATCTCACAATTCTGTCCTCCACATGCCTCCAACCATTTGCAACGTTGGAGAGAATGCGGAGACTCCGCAAAAAAACCCAGAGTCAAGTGAGGGGAACTCGCCAACCCAAAGCCCGTGCAAACCCCGACAACAGCCAAAAGAAAAAGGCCCGAATGCCAAAACCCGTGCATCTCTACGGTAGATGGCCCGGAATTACTACTGAAAACCGACTGACTCGCAAGGCAGCAGCATTTCAAAATTCCTGCCCGTGGGGAAAACGCGTGGGGGGGTTTTTGTCACTGGGGAATAACTTCTGGAGTAAGGAGGCTGCATGGGGTTCCGAGGAACAGAGTTTTCGACGGCTTAGATGGGGCTCAACAGCGGGAATTATCGGTGTGTGAGAGAGTTCGGGTAATGATAGACCCTAATCCCAGGGACATGGTCGTGGAAACTCGGTAATAAGAGGGTGACAGTTACCCCAAGGTTGGTAATAGACTTATTGATCATCGTTTGTCTAGGTGTTGGAGAGTCATGGTTGCCAAGAGCTGTTTGGCGGTACGCGGAAGACAATTCTACGGCCTTGGCGCATGGAACTTTTCTAGAAGAGATTGAGATTGTCAAAGGTCTGAGGCTCTTTCAGCACTGTCAGTGAGTCGTTCTATTCATCTGAGTGGATGTGTTCACTTCAAACCTGCATCAATCGCGATTGCATAGGTAGTGAGTGGATGTTCATAAATGTATTCGTCAAAGAAACGCGCTTTTCGCGCTCATCTATCGCTATGATCTATAACCACAAATAGTCCCTCATTAATTACTCCAACCGTCCAGCCTCACTAGTCTCATCCCTCGACTGCTTCAAAAACGGCACCAACGTCGTGCCCCCCGTGCCCGTCAACTCCTCCCCATTCTTCTTCGACGAACTACTCGCCAGATTCTGCGGTCCATCCTTCCTCCCGCTCCTCGCCGGCAGGATAATATACCGCGTCACGATCTGTATATGCTTGTTCCTAAACACCGTGAGCGCCTCTGTCGCAGCCGTGAAAGCAGCTTGAAGACGTTCTTGGGCTGGTGTGCTGGGTGTTTGCGATGCTAGTTCGCGGATACTGCCCTTGCGAGCAACGTGTGTCAGAAAGCGGCGGTGAGGACCCGGCATGTAGTCTTTTACTATGTCGTGATAGCTTCGTTCACCCGCTTTTTCGGTGTTGTTACCGCTGGTTATGTGCTCTACGCCCAGCACAACATCGAAGAATTGGATAAGGGAGCTTTGGCCGTTACTCCCTCCGCGGAGATGTCGCCACTCGCCTTTCCCATTGCCTTCATCGTAAAAAACACCTTTGGGCAGACCCGCTGCCTCCATGTTCTTACTTCCCGCCAAAAACGGACGAATCTTGTAGTAGAACGTCATAGGATCGCACTTCTCATACATGCGCTCTAGCAAAACGCCAACGCTGTCGATGCAAGACTTCAGTTGTTCGAGAGCAGAGATTATAACGTCGTAGTCGCGTGTCTTGACTGCTTCAAGGGCTTCCATCATTTTGGGGATGATGGTGCCTGCGCGCGCTTCCATGGCGACACTGATGAGGAGGAACCATTTTTCTGATTCTGTGCCGGTGAAGGTGTGTAGGGTGTCGAGATGGTCGAGATCAGTAAAGTCGTTGCTGGATGAGGAGAAGTTCCATAGGTTTGCGGCGGCGTATGAGAGAACGGGAGGGAGTTCGAGATGTTGTGAGACTGCGAGGAACGGAACGGTGATTTGCGGGGGAAGAACCTAATCAACATTAACATCATACCCCATCAAATAAGAGTGGCTGGCTTACCTGCGCAGGCTTCTCTCCACCCCAAACATAAGCATGCGTCAAGAACGCCAAGATAGAATAAGCCCTCCTCCACTCGGCCTCCGAGCGTAATCTCTCCGTTGACAGAACAGGAAGCGTATCAACAGCACGTCTTATATCAAAGTATTTGATCAACGCGGGGAGATGTTGAATAACAAGCTCCCATGGCTCATAGTAAGAATCCGGTAATTGCTTGAGGGGACTGTGCTCAGGCAAGAAAGCGTTGCTCGTCACGGCGAACTCTTTTAGTTCGGCTGTGAGCTTGATGCGCGGAAGTTGGTACGTAACAGCGTGTGGCGACATGATGAGCTTAATTCAATGCAGAGAAGCTTGATGGAAATAGTAAAGAAGATGTATAATCTCAATTGTTTAGAAAAGCCTCAGTCTAAAATACAATTGTAATTCCCATGGGTTATTTCTTGTTTTCTCACTTCCGTCTTCCGTATACTTGAACCTCCGTCTCCGGTCTCCGTGCCAGCCTCATCCGATCCGTGTTGTGTCCGCGTGACCAATCGCTGCACCTCGCTATATCTAAAATGGATAATGACGTCCACCATGCGGATGTCGGGACGCGGATGTGCGGATGGACGCTAAACTTCCGTGCTTCCGCTAAAATTTTGGTGGAGGCTTCACGGAACATAAAGTGATTTCGCAATCCCTCTCACAGACGGATCATACGAGTTCTACCACATCAGTTCATTACATCACACTACCCTTTATTATTGTAATTCGAAAATGGAGCTTTCTGGATTCGTCGAGCGTCTGAGGAGCGGTGCTCCCGCCAAGTTCCCCAGCGACGCCAACTCTCTCGAGTTTGCCCGCCATTTGGATTCGCAGGATAAGCTAAGCCATCTTCGGGATGAGTTTGTCCTGCCGACCAAGAAGTCCCTCAAGAAGAAGGCCCTCGACGGTTCAATTCGTGAGTACGCTCATACTACTACTGAAGCTCTATACTGACTAATTCTGTCAGCTGGCGCAGTCAATGGCACAAATGGCCACAGCAACGGCAACGGCTCAGAAGCCGATGATCAACAATGTCTCTACTTCGTCGGCAACTCTCTCGGCGCCCAACCAAAAGCTGTCCGCGAATATCTCAACGCCCAACTCGAGACATGGGCTTCCATCGGAGTAAACGGGCACTTCAGCGCTCTCGACAACTCACCCCTTCCAGCGTGGCAAGACCTCGCTGAGGACTGCGCCGTCAAGTCTGCAGACCTCGTTGGAGCTTCTCCGCATGAGATTGTCATCATGAACACACTCACAGCAAACCTGCATCTCCTCATGGCGAGCTTTTACAAGCCGAGCGAGAAGCGACACAAGGTTATTCTGGAGTGGAAGCCTTTTCCTAGTGATCACTATGCTATTGAGAGTCAGGTCGTTTGGCACGGTCTTGATCCTGAGAAGAGCATGGTCAAGATTCATCCTAATGAGGATCACATCATCACAACCGATTTGATTCTTTCTACTATTGATGAGCACGCCGAAGATACTGCTCTTCTTTTACTCCCTGGTATTCAGTACTACTCCGGCCAACTCTTCGACATTCCCCGCATTACAGCCTACGCGCAAGCAAAGGGTATTGTCGTCGGTTGGGACCTCGCCCACGCCGCTGGAAACGTCGAGCTCAAGCTTCACGACTGGAACGTTGATTTCGCATGCTGGTGCACGTACAAGTACATCAACGCAGGTCCGGGTTCCATCGCAGGCGCTTACGTGCACGAGCGCCACGGAAAGGTCGAGCTCAACGACGCCACCGGCAAAGCTACATACCGCCCGCGTCTTATGGGCTGGTATGGCGGCGACAAGAGCGTACGCTTCAACATGGACAACAACTTCATCCCCACCTCCGGCGCAGGCGGTTTCCAGCTCTCCAACCCCTCCGCCATCGACCTCGCCAGTCTCTCCGGTGCTTTATCCGTGTTTAACAAGACAACCATGCATGATCTGCGCTCTAAAGCTTTGGTGTTGACTGCCTACGCAGAGTATTTGCTCGATCAGATCTTGGCTGAGGGTTCAGACGCTGAGCTGTTCCGTATCATCACACCGAGGGATCCGCTGCAGAGGGGCACGCAGCTTAGTGTGTTGTTGAAGGATGGGTTGTTGGATAATGTTAGTGCGGCGTTGGAGGAGAATGCTGTGATTTGTGATAAGAGGAAGCCTGGTGTTATTCGTGTGGCGCCTGTGCCGCTGTACACGAGGTTTGAGGATGTTTGGAAGTTTATGCAGATTTTGAGGACGGCTTTGCCTTAGATAAAAGATGGATAATGATTGTTAATGAAGCATGATTTTTGGTTAACTTATGAAGCTCTAGTGATGTCTATTGAGAAGGTTGTAGATTGCGCCAGTAAATGAAAGCAATCATCAATTGCTGGAAGTTCTCTCCATATCTCTCAACTTCTTGACTCTCTCTCTGAACCGCAGACCGTACAGCATTACAATCGCATGATGACGAAGTAACCCAGGCATTGCGCCATATGATCTATCACATCACATCTCGCATATCATCGTCTCTCGGCTAGACATGGCATTCCATACCCGAGGACCAGCCATCTTCTTATCTTATACTACGACGCGTAATCCTTGTCGGATCTGATATCAGGAACATACCCGCCTATCTGACACCTCCGAACTTCCGCACCAACCGATTTGTCACAGATGATGCGTCAGGTCAATGCCACCGCCTGCATCCAACAGCGCAAACAAGTTCAAAGCCGAGCCCGAGTCAGCTTCATTCCCCAGCGGTCCGCCCCAGTAGCTCGGATCAGGCGTCTGCATCATACTCTCACTTAGTCCCAGAAACGCGGAATCCAAGTCGCCAAACAACGGTGATCCGACATTTTGTAACCCGTTGTGCTGTAGGAACGTCCTATCAAGTGATTCGCGACCTCTAGAAGACGGTGTGGCTATTGATTGGCCTGTGAAGGTTGGTGATGAGTCCATCGTGTCGGAGGGTATGAGACCGAAGAGCTGGCTTGAGTTTTCCGTCCGTCGTTGACGTTCGGCAAGTTCGCGCTTTTCCAGATACTCGAGGGCGGTCGTCAAAAGGGATTGGGCGATGAGTGAGTATTGCCCTGCGTGGGTATCGTGTTTGGAGCAGTGATCTAGTGCGTGGATGGCCATGCGGGTGTATTTCTCGAGGACGCGGCCGAAACCACCAAGGAGGCCGACACCAAGAACAAGAGAGCTAGCAAATAGCCATGACCTGTAATAGTTAGAGACAATGTCTATAAGAGGGATGTTAAGGAAAACTTACACGAGAATGGGAACATGTCCAACAAGAATCCCCTTCTGAATGAGATCCAATATCGGATCAACCATCAAACTCGCCGCGTCAATACAAGCATCTGCCAACTTCGACTTTCCACTCGTCAAAGACGATCTTCCATTCGAGTTGACCGAACCATCAGACAGTCTTCGACAAAGCTCATACATCAGAAATGGTCTTGACACCAACATGACAGCGTAATAATACGTCGCCAATATCTGACACGCACCACTCGCCTGCGCTCTATCCTGAGCCTCCGGGTTGGCCACTATATCCTTAAGCTGCTTCAACCACCGCGACGACCAATCTCGGAGTTGGAGTGATATCCCCTCTGTAAGTTGCAGCGACACTTTTCGTCGTGAGTAAATCTCTGTGACAACACCCTCGAGAACCAAGAATATCTGCACCGATGCATTGAGTAGATCGACCGGTTCTTCAACGTTCTCATCAGGACTTTGGTATGGAACTGTACAGTCGACATCTGAAGTTGCAGGCGGCCTGCCCATCGACGAACTCAGAAACAGATCAACGACACGAATGCTCTTCCATAGCCGATCGCGCTGTCTGTGGATATCAGGCCCAAAACGCGCGTTGACTTCCGTTCTGTGAATGCCGATAGAGTAAGCTGCCCGCACAGCCGTACCGAAGAAGAGAAACGCCCCGTTGATCTGGCATGCACACAGCATGTATAACGTAATAAGCGTAAACATCTGGACCGTTGAGACGCTGAGATTGCCGGTGAGGTTGGAATATGCTTTATCGCGCGCATACTCAAAGTAATCCTGCGATCGCTCCTCATCATTGATCTTCATCCCGATGGCGAGTACGAGGAAATTGACAATCGTTGTAGCGTCGTCTTGCTTCGGGTCCATATTCGCCCAGAGGATGAGATCATCTTGAAGGCGGCGATTGTCGAAGAGATCCACGAGGCCGGTGGCAATGGATAAGTAATTCGATACTGCGAGGGGAATATCATCTGGATGAACGATTGGTATGCGGTTATCACCCGGTATCCGTCTCGACTGATGCGCCGTCGCATTTTCAAGGACTGAATACCGACTCGACTGCGGCGCAAAAGCATTCTGTCCAACTCTTGTGGTAACGAGTTGTCTCACGCTCTGAAAAAACGAAAGAGGCGCACAATCGCCGACGAATATCAACTTTCCCTGCGCATCGCACACCAACCTCGCCTCCCTCGGAACCTCGGTCTCATCCTCCGCATCAATCTGTCCCCCATTATCCCTATCAATCTGCGCCACAGGTTCAGCAGCAGCAGCAGGTGTAGAAGGCGTAGTATGTCTCGTCGACTGCGCCCTTTCCGAAGTCTGCGGCGATCGCACGGAATGCGCTTTACGTCGTCGCTGGGGAGAATAGTGACAGTCGTGCGGCTTCTGGCGTCGCGTGCAGTAGCTGCATGGTAATTTACCGTCGCACTTGACTTTGCGGGATTTGCAGCCGTCGCAAGCGTTGGCGATGCGGCTGCGGATGTAGCGCTCTGGTTCTGAGGGTTGCATGCTGCTATCATGGGATTGGGGTCGGTGAAGCGTGCGGTGCGGTGCGGAAGCCGGATGTGCGAGAGGTGAGGGAGGGCGGAAAGACGCGGATGTTCGGACTTGGAGAAATTGTTAGTGCGGGCCGGCTTGAGATTCCGATCAGAGTCTTGGCTTGAGGTTGAGAAATGGGGAATTATATAAATGCCTGAGTCTCTTGTTTTACATTAAAGAAATGATATCAGTAATGGAAGGGCTGCTGGGGACGTATTGTATCCGAAGTTTGACGAGGTGGTATTCAGTATAAGTGACAAACCAATCGCATGTGCATCTTGTGCATGTTCACATCCGACAATGACGGCACAGCGGCTATGTTCAGCGGATCAGCACTACCATCCACTGAAACAGGCTCTCACTCACAAGACGCTCAATGGACCAGCTCAACTTCACTCATTAGGAAAACAACAACATATCAATATTTTCTCACTTTATTCATCTGAAATCAGTCAGTTACTCTTAAACTTTTGAATGCCCTCCCAAGGGCCATTGTGAGATCCTCATTCGCGACCGCGCATTGATGTCTGTCTCAATCTCATCTGACCCGTCCAGGCCCGCATCGAGCTTGCTTCACAGCTAAGCAGCCCCTGTCTTCTGCTTCTTCCCGTCACCCCTACTACCATCGCCAGCCTTGCGCTTCGCGCCAGTCTCATCAATCTGATATGTCTCCTCATCTACATCCGCCTCAGCATCAACGCTGGTATCTTGTTCCTCGGACTGGCTCTCCACGTCATCAGACAAAGCGCTGACCTCACCCCGAGCTCTGGCCTCGACACCAAGAAGCAACTGCTCATTCCGTTCGTTCGTGATAGCCCTCATCTCCATATCCGTACCCATGGTCCAGTTGATGGCATATAAAGTCCGTCGAATGCTCAAATGCCAAGAGACACGTATCCCTCAGCTTTTCTGGCGTGTAGCTCAGCTTGACCTCAAGCCTATCAGTCCCCTTTTCACGATCACCGTCAATCATATTGAGGAAGCGACAACACCCTGCGACAAGGACCTCTTCGCCTTCTGCCCAAAATTTCTTGTCCTCTGGGAAGTTGAGCATTAGCTTGGCTGCGATGGAGAAGACATGACCGAGACGAGGGACTATATCATCGGAATATGATACGAGGGACCCGTCATAGTCTCGCCCTCCCATGTCGTGCATGACTACCCAAGCATAGCGGTTGAACCGCTGTTGCCGCGCAGTTTTGATCATCGCAAAGATGCAAACCTCGCGGACAACACCTGTCATCCACTCAGGCAGGTTAATGTCCTTCGACAGCTGCATTGCCCATTTGGTGCAGCAAATCCTCTCGACTTCGTCATGGTGACTCCAGCAAAGCTTGAGTATGTGAACCATTGCTGGCTCACAGCGGTTCAGTCTGTTCTTGGCCATGTGGTTTATAGTCCGAAGAAGACGTTCTGGCTCAAGCGGCCAATCCAGAATCAGAGCTTTGTAGCAACACTTTTGCATATCCCCATCCATCACCTTGGTGTTGACATTGGCCACGAATATCTCCAGGTCGGACTGAGGGCCGTTCCATTCTCGAAAGATACGATCAGTCTCAACCGCCCCATCCGAAGTGTGGACAGTACCTACATCGAATCCAGCTGTGACGAACAGGCTAACAAGAATGCTATAGACTGTGAGTAAATTCGCTGCACGATTCCGAGTAAGGCTTCTCGAATAGGAGGTGATCAGTGTGTAACTTACCACTGGATCCATGAGTCTTCGACATACACAATAAGTCGCTCCTTGTTGTCCTTGCAGTACTTGATCGCCAAATCCAGCGCTCTCGTAATGATAGGACTTTGGTAGAGAAGCCAGCATATCGCGACATCCTTGCTGTCCTGTGCTTTTACACTTCTATCCATCTGGTTCTGCATGTAGAACAGATCAACACCACATCTTTCGTCATCGTAGATCGTATCGTACAAATTCACCATTATGATCACGTCTGGGTTCGTATCGTCCTCAATCCGCGACCTTGGAACGTTCGGATCGCTGAGTCTCTCGATGACACTCTTTGCATTTGCCGAGAGTACCAGGGAAGAAAGGCGTGCTGGATTTCAGAACGGAGTTATTGCGCCAATCGAAGCAGGCCAAGAGTGCCTTGCGGTGTTCCAGCATCTCTTTATCTGTCTGGTTGCGCAGCTGTTCCGATACTTTGGGTTTGATCTTTGCAACAAGACAAGCAATGCGGTTTTCGTCGTGGAAGTCGCATTCTTCCATGAAAATAGTAGGTGAAAGCTTACCAGTACCTGGTCTTGCTAAATCCACAGCACGTTAGTAACATGACAAAGTGAAAGCAAGGGCACGATTCCAAGTAGGAGTGCTTGAAACGGCCACTGGAATGCAGGAAGTACACTTACAGTTCGCCTGATGTCTCATCAAAGCAGCGATATCGAGCCCTTCGAGAGAGAAGGCGACCCGAGTTTTGGTCTCACGAAATCTCGTGAGGAGTTTGTCGAAGTCTGGTTGGGCATGGAGTTCCTTGGCGCAAGCGACTTCAGCTTTCAGCTCCCATTCAAGAAGTGGGCGCATTTCAGGATTACACAGCTTTCTCTGGCGCTCGGTAATACTTCGTCTTGGGCGCGTGGTTGTCGCAGACTCTATCAACATTGTGTTGATCTTGATCGTGTCAAGCCCTTCAATCGGCTGCGGTTAATCTAGAGCTTCAGGTGCATCCGCATCCGCCAAAGTCGCCGGCTGGTCAGGCTGGGGGTTAGCCATAAGGTTGGCAGGCTTGTCGCTTGACAGTAGTGCAGGAGCAACTTCAGATGGGTCTTGATTCATTGCTGGGGAGGCAGGACAGTGATAACCTGGAAACTCGGCGTTAGATGAACTCTGAGGGGCAGTCTTAGTAATCCATTTCGATGCACTTCGTCGTTTGAGCAAGTAGTAGAACAACAAAACCGCGCGGTAGAGGTCTTCCATGGAGAAGAGTCCAGCGACAACGGGTGTTGTCCCACCTCCGATTGTTTCAGGGGTTGGAAATCGATGAGCTTAGGCGTTTTGATCTCTGGTGTAGACACGATTGGGGTCCCAATCCTGAGGGGCGAAGAGAAGTACCTGAACAGCATGTGCTAGGATAAACGCGCAAGGCGAGATCTTGCCCGGCTCGCCAGACGTAGAAACGGTTTGGTTGAGCACGGGGATAAAGGTGGGCTTCGTGCAAAGCTTTGCGACATCATTGATGAACCGCCGAGCCTTTTCGTTACTGTGGAAAGTACTCAAAACTTTAATTGGGTCCATACCATCAATGTCGATCATGCGATATTCGTATGGATCCTGCCTTTGGTAGTCGCGAAATCGTGTGTTGAGCGGTTCAATAAGATTCTGAAAGTCTCGTTCGGCTTGACTCACTTCGCGCATGGCCTTCTAAACCTGCGAGGAATTTCCGCCGTCGTTTCCGTTGAAGTAGGATTGAGGCACCAAGAAGTAGTTCTGCGCAACAAAGGCAGCCTGGTAAACGATGTCTGGAACTGCAGAGAACAATGAGCATGAGGTGATGATACAGAGGTGCAAGCTTACCAATGACATCAACATAAGAGCTGAGCTCCCTGCTGCTCTTGAAGGTGCAGTACTGAGCGAGTTGATTGGGGTCCTTCATCTCAACAGTCCACACCTTGTTAATCGAGACACCCATTTTCCTCTGAACTTCGAGATTGGGGTCGCTCAAATCATGGACACCGGCTTGTGGGTGTTTCGTATGAGAATAGCCGCAGTATTTCTCAATCCATCTTGGAAAGGAGATTCTGCGGTCATTCAAATGCTCCCTGTTTTCGTTAAATAGGCGCATCACGCTGATGAAATGATCATCGCCATCGGAGGAACAAGAGTTGCTTAGCCCTCTAGCCATCTCGGAAGAGGAAGCGGGTACGGCACTAAGAACTGCTATAGGCTGGAGGCAAGAGAATGGTGTCAAACTAGGATAATCCCGACCACCTCTGCTTGAATCTTCGAGAAAAGGCGGAAGGTGAAAGGACGGAGAGAGTGGGATAACGATTTCCAAGGAGGTTTGCTTGGAATTTCTCAATCCGGAAGATGAAATCTCCCAAGCGATTACATCAGCTGATCAGGGCCGTCGCAGCAAACCATTCCAGGCAGGTCTGCTTGAAAGGGGGCTGCTGCTCGCAATTCCCAACAGGCGTGCTGAAACCACGACCTCAACGGCACAACAGAAGGGGGGGATAAAGGAAGAAGAGAGGAATGGGAAGTAAAATCGAGGAGAGAGATTATGCACCCAGCTCTGGTCACGTGAGAACATGGCTTTGGCTGTCGCTTTGCAAAGTGAGGGTATCACGTTTCGTCGATGGTGCTCAAAAGTTCAAGACCTGTGGTGTTCAGGCGAACTACACAGACCTGTAGATTGAAGTAGTCCGAAACGCGCCCATGATCAATTTCCCCATTGTGAAATAATCTCTTATAGACCTATGCATCTTTATGACTGGTCATTATTCCTCTTCGACCTTTGGTGGCAGTCGTCGTGTTATTGGATCCAATCCTGCACGTAACTACTGATGGTGAATTGTCTGACAGCAACGCGCACCAATAAGAAACACAACAAATTGAGAAGAGACAAGTGGGTACAAAGACACATTCAGAACTCAGGCGATGGCTAAAAGTTCCATCCTTCTGGTACTTCAAACGGGTTGCTACCAAAGAAGCCTGCCGTAACCGTCGGCGGCAGAAGATCATGAGCAGTACAGCGGTGGCTTCATCATGGAACTACCTTCCCTTGGTTTAAGAGAAATGCTGGTAAGTCTCATTGTGTTCTTGAGTAACGGACTTGAAGACGAGGTCCTTCGCAATGCTGTCGCGCGGTTTGGATTCTGAAGCCGGCGATTTTGCGAATCATGTGATACACCCAGGTAATCGAGGGCTTTGTCCGTGTTTCGTGCGAAGTATGGAACCGTTCGACTGAAAGCTAAATCTTGTTGTGTTTCGGAGGGCGCCTGGATTGACTACCATCATGTAGTGAGTACTCCGTTACCTTTGATCTAAGATCGTTATGGGAAAGGTCCCTTCATCTGGTAGACTAGCTGTATCTCGCGTCACCAGGACATCTTCTGCAGATTGGCTTACTCGCATGGTTTGTACACTTTGACTCAACTAAGCAGCGAGAAGTTTGAGCCGACCTCGCGTGTAAAGTTCTGCTCCTCTCTCATTCCTATGTCGGCTCTGAGGCTCTTAGTGAAACTCCCGCAGAATGAGTTTCGAGGAAGAAAAGAGGAGCTAGATTATTTCGCAGTGGGTGCATCACAAGTGAGCTGGCAATGCCGAATTAGGAAGAAGCAGATAACGGCAACAAATATGATATGACACTTCACGTGCCATTCGACTTGTTCTTTGGACTCTTCCAGACTCTAATCTTGGGGGAGTGGTGTTGAGATACCCCGCAGTTCTCCGCGTTCGTCTCCTGATATGAGCACTCGGCTGACAACTGTTCGCATTTCCTGTTATAGCCGTTACTCTGGGGTAAGTCCCCAGCCAGAAATGTCAATCGCGATGTAAGATAACACATTTCTCTCCACGATCATCAAAACTGAAGAGACTTGAGCTATTAAAAGTATACAACCTTCACACTATCACACAAGTCAAATAAAAGAAGTGAACTCAATTCACGACCGGTATAACAATTGCTGGTTCATGGGTCACATTCCTCCTCGGCTTCACTACTGTTCACGCACCCGGCATCCTCCGGATAATGTTGGGTGACAATCGCAGAACTTTAGTAAGCCAAAACGTAAACCTGCATTGATCGTGTGATCTGGTACTCTTCTTGTATTAGCCAAAAGTCTACGGAATTGATGGAGAGCGCGGCGCGTAGGTGGCTCCATAATTCGACGTAACAACTTGTAATTGCGCATAAGTATCGAGTGATGCCCGGCAATCTCTCGGGAACTCGATTTCTTTTATTCTCTGCGCGCCATCACATATACTCGGTGCTACATATTACCTCTTGAACAGAATCTCCAATTTTGTGACTGCAATTAAAGAAACTTCTCATCTAACACTTCCTCATATTCATCATCAACCCATTGTATAACCTCCCAGCTCAAGATACACCCCAGAAACAATCATGGCATGGGATTTGGAGATTGGAACGCCTTGCTGGGTCGCAACCGGTGACGTCGAGATGCACAGACAGAGCGTCACGCCCCGTCGAGCTACACCCAAGTACTTCCAAATCCCTGACAAGATCGACATGCCTGGAGCAATATACGAAGACCTTCTCGAGGATGTTCGAGAAGGTCTGGAGGAGATCTTTGATCACCCAGGCTCCCGTGCACCATTCATACCTGGATATCAAGATCGTGCTGATGCGATCGCTCGTGCGAAGCTGTTGCGCGAACACGGCCAGAAATGTCCGAATGTCATGATGGTCCATCTGAGGCCTCCCTCTGGAGTCATTTCTCATCGAGAGTTGAATGTTTATGCGCGCAAGGTTGCTTACAATGGAAAGGGATTGAGGGTAGCGAAGAAGAAGGTTTATGTAATCTGTGAGCCTTTCACCAAGAGAAACATTGATCGCGTCGAGCCGGTTTAGTTTGAGTGATGGGGGTAATGAGTCGGAAACTAAGTGTGATATGGATGGGACGGGCATTTCTTTTGTTTGAGGCTCGTTGATAACAGGACACTGACAGATTGTGCTAAGGGCTTGGTCTTCGTTGAGACTATAACATATCAGGCCATGGTGATACAGATGAGATTAAGGACGGATCACTTTATTTACGGCTATGATTCTATCATACGATGTTGATGATACCGTGCTAAACCCTTGTGATTCCTGCCCACTGTAGACGACGATGTCACTCAGAAGATTGTGTCTGCGTCCAAGAAGGATTCCCATGTCTCCCTCCGCTGCCCCGTCACTGTCTGGCGTCAAAAGTAGTCGTCCATGAGAATGATTTACTGGCGAAAAAGCACCTCAACCTCCGACAACAGAATTGCCTTGGCCTGCATAGCACCGGTGATACAAGTCGCCTTGATAGACTCCTCACACTTCGCGAAGTCGACATTTCCATAGGACTGGATCCAGTCGTGAATGCTCGGGAAGATTTGGGCGGCGTCAAAATTGTGCCCAATCCCTTCGAAGATCAAGGGTTGATCAGCCGGATCGACGGTGCGTCGTTCCTCAAGCTGTTCACTCCATGAATTGCGGTTATACACCAGCCAGACAGGATGTCCAGGCGCAACAGCATCAACGACAAGGACGTAGTCCGTTCTGGAGTCATAGTCGTAGTCAGTTTCGGAGTCATAGTCGTGAGTCGTACCCTTCTTTGCTTTTATCAAAACCCCAACAACGTAGATCAGGGTAGGAAGGGAATTCCCTGTTCCAGGCAGGGCAGAAGTCTTGAGGGATTGGAATGTCCCATGAAAGTCGTCGGTTATTGGTTCGTCATGGCCCATAGCACAGGCATTTGGTACGATGGAATAAGTGGTCTCGCCATTGGTAGCCAGATCAAGAAGACCAACATTGTCAAGAAATAAACTGTAGTCAAAAGAGCAGACAGCGTTGAGGTCCGCAAAGTCCGCGATGGCAAGCTCCTGAAGCCAATCCAGAGCTGGCCGACGCGAAGATTTGTTCACTTTCAAAGACTTGGTTAGGTACTGATCCAGGCTGTTGTCGCGAGCAGTTGCTTCCTCGAGTTTCTGCATGAACAAAGATGGGAGAGCTGAGACGATAAGATTAGCGTGGTGCAGCGACATGTCAAGGAAAGTTTCTTACCTTCGAAAGGGTCAGCAACAGCCGCCTTGATCTCGGCAAAGCGAGCCTCGGAAATCTCGTTGTTTTCCATTGTATCAGTTGCCCCTTGCGATTGAGCCTTGCCCAAAAGCTCATTGACGTTCGCCAAGGTTACCTCCTTGGCCTTTACGAAACCGACAAGACCAGTCGCCTTGATAGACTCCTCAAGCTGATTGGAGTCCAGGTTTCCATAGGACTCAAACCAGTCATTGATACTGGGGAGGATCTGAGCCGCGTCAAAGTTCTTCTCAACTCCCTTAAAAACCGGGTATGTCTTGTCTGGGTGGACGTAGTATATCTCGTCTTTATCGGAAGCCTGTCGATCCCAGATCAGCCAGACAGGATGCCCAGGCGTAATGGCATCAACGACCAGGATATAGTCAGTTTCCTCCAAGTCTTCAATACCTCTTTGTGTAGTCTTTCCTTTGCGCAAGCGTCCGATGAGAAACGCAACAGAGGGGAGTGGTGTTTCGGGAGCTTTCTCATCTGCGGGAGCAGGTCGAGCTTTGGCCCTTCGGAAAAATTCAAGAGCCATAAGGCCTTCATGGAGACTGTCGCGATCTACAACTGGTGCGCTATCTACACTGATAGCCGCAGGATGTGGCGAAACAGTAAAGGTATCTTTGCCGGTGCACAGAACGAGGTCCCCGACGTTATAAACCGCCAAGTCGAATTGAAGATTGATAACAGAGGCAGGGTCTGCAAAGTCCAATTTAGTGAGCGCCTCGAGCCATTCCTTTGGTGTCTGACGCTGAGCCAAAAGATGATCAACGCCCGGCTTGCTGGTGTAGTTAATCATAGATTTTAACCTCTCTATGTACTTGGCTGGGCAATCGACGTAATTGGCCATGTCTTCCTCCATGGTATCGGTGGTCACTTGCGATCGGACTTGGTAGAAGACAGTTTGGATAGTACGGTAGGGGTGTTTACTTGTGAGACAGTCTGTGGATTAGTAGTGTTCTCTAATATTTAACCACGGCCTTTCTGGATGTTCGCACCGAGACTGTGGTGAGCACCTGAGCGAGTGCTAAAATCTGTTCGTCGTTCCGGAACACCAATCTGGACCGAATGTCAAGTCGCGGGGTTGATCTTCGTAGCGTTTGAGGTAGAGAAAGGTTAAGTTGTCTGTGATAGAGGTCAAAGACTGATGTGGTAAAGGGGACGAAATCCTTTGATGGTGAGAAGAGGATGAAGAAGGAAGAAGGGAAGAAAAGGAAAACAGAGAGGAGAGGAACATTTATGATCTGGTTTAGCGCTGGTGGACTGTTGCGAGTCACTGCCATTGGCTCCAGTGTTGTGCTGCCAGTGTCAAAGTATTCTCTATCGCCTAGAGATGAAAGTGGGTAAAGAGCACGGAGCGATACTGACTCATTGCCCTCTGATGGCTCATTGATGCACTGCGTACCGATGCCCACTTGTGATGTGGCAGACCATGTGCATGATATCGAAGCAAAATGAAGAATATTTAGATACACACCAGATGATGTAACTCAAACCATATAGTCGTTTGATATCACTAGTGCAAAGGCCCTCTTTCAAGGCAGGGTATGCGATGCAAGTATCAACCGCAAGACCATCAATTCAAACTATTGTAATAAGGTTGGGAGGTTAAAAGAGGCTTCAAACACAAGGCACATAGAAGATCACCAATAAGCACAGATGGGAATCCCAAACAACATGCCTAGAAACATGGTCAGAGCACAGAAAACCCCAACAAATATAACCACTTGGGCTACACGTCGGCTTTTCCAAGACTTGAGCATCACATCAAACGACGATTATTATCGTTGTGTTCTGCCTACAAGCGTGAACAAAGGAGTTTGCATACCGCAAGACTGAACAAGTGACTTTCGGCGGCTGGCAATGATTATCCAGATGTTCCAGCCATTGGAGACAGCCAAAATACCCCAAGACACATTTAGCTCAGTGACCAAGACAATACCCCGCACCCCTTGAATATCGTTATATCAAACTCGTGGTTGGATGTCAGAACTATCAGACGCTCGATACACAATATCGAATTGCATGTCACAAAGGGAGAAGAGGGAGCAAAGATAAGAGTACAAAAAGGAGATTAGACGCAAGCCTTATCCTCAAAGAGCCTGATGTATGTTCTCTTTTACAATAGTCATAAAGAGCTGGATACTGGGGACATAAAGAATAAGATACGGTGAGCGGAATACTACGCCAGCAAGAATATGAGGGCAAGTTTTAGAACATTTCAAGAACAGCGCAGCGGTTCCTCAACTACAACGAAGAGTAGCAATGAGTACTTGAAGCTATAGCCTCTTTGCAAGACTCAGGATTTGTGAATCGCATTGAGCAGCCAGAGCCAGGACGATCCTTCCAGCTTGAGCCAATTCCAGTGCCACTTTCGATAGCCTTGGACAGAAAACACCCTTCATCAAGAGACCCCCTGTTAGCTGTCATGCGCCATCACCATCTAGAACACCCAATGGCGCCGACTTCCCCTCAAATGCGCAAAGCCTGGTTGCTACCCAAAGAAAGACAGGTACGAGGAGGAGGCTCAAAAAGGTGAGACTCCCGCTGTTGCGCGGAAGCGAGTCTCTACGTTACCAAACCTTCCAAGTCCATTTGTGACTCTACTACAACAGACCATGGAGACCTTCATACGGAAGCAAATTGGGTTCATATGCACTCAGGCTATACTTGCTCTGCTTATCACCGTCCACTGGACCACCGCCAAGAACCCTAGAGATGACTTTTGCCGAAGATGCTCACCAAACAACGGCCATTGACGATAAGCTTTACATAGACGGGGGATGGGTCAACTTTGATGACTTCCAGCAAACTCACGAGAACTACTCCAGTACGTCGACCCAGAGGCTTACAGACACGCAATTTTGGTCACTGACTCTACTCTAGATACCTGGCTCGCATACCACGACCTCAACAACCTCGTCGAACGCGGTGGTGATCTTTGGCCAGACCTGAATATCAGCCTAAGCAAGAAAGACAGGTACGACGACCCATTCTCTTCTCGTTGCTCCTCCTCCAGATATGCTAACCCCGATACGACAGTATCCCGAGCGTACACGGCGGTATTCTCTGGGGCGACAGCGTCAACAAGCGATTCTACCTTTACGCCGGCGAATGGAACAACGGTTTCTCACAAGATTCCTATACTCTTCTGAGCTACGATATCATCTACGACAAATGGGACGACTTTGGAGCGCCTGATATAACCCCTCCACCGAAGGTCGCCTCGTATGGCGCTGGTGTCGGCGTTTCGGAGACTGGCATGGGCTACTACCTTGGAGGATGGATAAGCAATGCCTCGATGAGCGGATGGACTGGTGACTGAACCATGAGCTCTAACTTTTACACGTACTCGTACGACTCGGGAAAGTTTACGCAGGCGGCTAGTCTCAGTAAACAGCCCAGAGCTGAAGGCGGCATGGTCTGGATACCTGCCGACGACACTCTCAGCCAACTTGTGTATCTGGGAGGCATTGTTGACCCTTATGGTAACAACACGGAAGCTCCCCAGCCATTCGATGAAGTCTTCGTCTTTGATGCCAAGGGAAACTCTTGGTCAACCAAGAAGACGACTGGGGAGATACCCCAGAACAGGCGTCAGTTATGCGTCGATGTGGCGTGGGCACCAGACAAGTCTTCCTTCAACATGTAAGCCAAGCGATTTGCTGTCTCCATTATCAGGTCCTTATGCTGAACTAATAAAAGCTGTCTCTGGGAAGGATTGAGCGTTCAACCACCCGTTGTCAATGCAACCTCATTCAACGACATCTACATCCTGACCCTCCCCTCGTTCATCTGGGTGAAAGCTTACCCTGACCGTCACGGAAACGCGACCCTCCCACCAGAGTACGACCACTACAGCGCATCATGTAACATGGTCAAACACATGTCGCAGCTCTTTGTCATCGGAGGCACCTACACCGACACAGACGCCTGCGATCTAGCGTATGATGCTTGGTCAATGCACAACTTCTGGACTGGAACGAATAACAACGCTGGGAATAATGAGACGTACTGGGATATCTACAACCCTAACATTACGGAGAACGTCGTGCCCGTCGATGTGTACAACGTCACTGTTGGAAACAAGAAAGGCGGTGCGAAATTGGTGGCCCCCAGACCTCAGACTCACGTCTCACCTTCAGCTCATACCGGCATCAAATGGCAATTCAACACTGCTCTGTATGCAGTACCTCGCTGGGAAAGACACCACGATGACCACTTCAACGACTCGCACATACCTTAGATGCACCTGGATGATCCTATTCCCGACGAAGTCATACCGTACGTGGGCAAATGGGGATACGAGCGCAGGAGTTATGGGGGGATATTGGGCCAGGTCCCAGTACTTTGAAGAGACCAGAGACGTATATTTCGCTCCGTTTTCATGGAAGGAAGTTGAACCCCTTGTTAAAGGTCCCTTTGGGGAAAATGGACGCGAAGCCCTTTACGAAGACTATACGCGAGGATTTGTGGCAAAGCTCCAGATCATCCGACAGGGAACCACCCCCCAACTGGATGGATCAAAGTGGAAGAAGTACACCCGGAGCATCCTGACTGAAAACACCAATTGTTGAACACATGGAAGGGTGTGTAGTACACTTTGACCGGACGTAGGTCTCTTGACTATTTAGATCATCTATCTGAGCCTTGCCACTACTCTCTCTGTCAGACATAAGAGAATTATGCTCTAAGGGAGAATGGGATGTTATAAGCTATGAGATGCCTATCTTTATTCTGCGCGTAGCTTGTATGGACTGTTTATTATCGATTCTATTAAGAGGCTTTAGCTATATAAGGACCTAGGGCTTTCACTCCTAGGACAGATACTTACTTTACCTTAATATAAGTATTTTACTTATTAAAAAACTTTAAGAAACTAAATAAAAAAAAAGTCTTATTATTCTATTAACTCTTTATATATATTATTAAGTTATTATAAAATACTATTATAATACTTAAGTAAAAGGGGTTAATATAACTAAAAATATATTAAAATTAAAATTACTTTATAAAAATATAAAAAAGAAAAATTAAAATATAAAATATTAATTTATATTATATAATATATTTATATTAAAAGATTATTAGCTAATACCTTTTTATATATTAGTAAGATTTTTATAATCTTTAGTTAATATTTTTAATATTAAAAGTTTAGTAAAAACCTATAAAAGCTACTATTTAAAAGTAATTACTTAATTACTTAATAAAAGCTAGCTTTTATAAGCTTATAAATACTATTACTTTTATTATAACTATTATAGCCTTAATATTAGACTTTAAAGTAGTAATTATTAAAGTAAATAGCTTATAAAATATTAATCTTATAATTACTTATAAATCCTAATTTATACCTTATTTCTTAAGTTAATATTAATACTTATTAATTTTTTATTATTAATAATAATAATACTCTTTATATATACTAACTATTAATAATTACTTTTATAATTACTATAAGATTTATAAACTTTATTATAATTATTAATATAAAAGTTAATAATATTTATATAACTATAATTATTATATTAAATAATCTTATTAATAGCTTTATATATACTATTACTAATAATATTAGCTATATTACTGCTTTTAATTAAAATAGTATTTTTATAAATATCTTTAAATTAAATAAATTTAAAAATATATAATTTAAAGTAGTATATACTTTTATATTAATTAATATTAATAATAATATTTTTAAGCTTTATTTTATTTTTAAAAATAAAAATAGTATCTTTTTTACTTAAATAATATAATTAATAATAGCTAAAAGGTTACTAATATTATTATAATTTACTTTCTTTAGCTTAATTTATATACTTTATATTATAATTATACTTAACTTAATTAATATTAAAGGTCTAGCTTTTTTTAATATATTAAAAAAAGCCTAGAGTTTAGATCTTTATATACTTAAAAAGACTATTAATATAGCCTTTATAAGCTAAAATTAATAATATAATTATAAAAAAAGTAATTATATTAAAGAAATATATAATAAATCTTATTAAAATTAGCTTTTTATTATAAAAATTAAATTAATATTAATAAGTTAAAGTATAGGTATTATAACCCTAGCAGTTATATTATATATTATTTATAAATTTCTTATTAATTATTAAAAGACTAATAACTTCTATCTTAGTCTATAATAGAAATACTAATTATACTAGGATTAAGGATTTACTATTATAGTCTAGGACTAATATTTAAATATCTCAGTCTTTAAACCTTAATATACTAATATATTATAGCAGCTAGTATATAAAGATACTTATTTAGCACTTTTATAAATTCTAGCTTACTAGCTATTAATAAAACTTCTTTATATTAATTAAGCCTAATATATATTAAATCTACTATTAAGAGATATAATACTTTAATAAGCTTAGTATTATACCCTATATAATCTACTAATAATAAACCTAAGTATAGCCTAGTTTAATATAGTTAGACCTAACTATTATATATTAATAGCTTTTATTTAGACTATACTATATAATACTAAGTAATATAAATATAATAGCTATTAATATTAACCCTACTTAGTAGTATACTATACCTAATAATAATACTTTTACTTTATAGGATATAAATATAGATAATAACTTTAATAGTAATATTAACTTTAATATTAAATAGCTATATTAGTAGATAACTAATATAAATATTAAAATAGATAATTTTTAATAAGTACTTACTAAGGTAACCTAGCTATAGGCCTAGTAAGCTACTAACTAGTAAAATGCTATTTAGGAAATGTATTAACTTACTATTACTGCTACTAGTAGTAAGGAAGTAGGTAAAATCCTTAAACCTAATATACTTAAGCCTTTTAATAGAAACTTAGTAAAACTATTTATATTCCTTACTTAATACTAAGCCTTTATAAGTTACTTTTTAAACTAATTTAGTAAAGATAGTAATAGAGTTATATATATATTAAGATAACTTAAAGGAAACGTAGCTTAGTAGTTTTAGCCTATACTAGAAGATATAACTACTAAACTAGAATATAAACTGCTACTTTAAATATTTTAAATTTATAAAAGCTATTTAGCTTTTAAAGAAGCCTTATAATAAGCTTTTAGATTAGTTAATAAGAAAAGTTAGGTAAAATAAAAAATTAAAATACTTAGATAAATTAAATTAGTATCTAAATATAGAATTAAGTTCTTGTAATTTACTATTAAGCTAGGATAGGACTAGGAATTACTTATATTATTATTCTTTAATAGACTTAAGGAATCTATTTAAGTAGAACTTTATAAAAAAGAAAGACCTAAAATACTAGTTAATTATATTAAATAAGCTATCTGTATTAATAATATATAATTCTAATAGAGAATCTGTAATAATTAAAGTAACTAAAGATAATAAGGAAATAAACCTTATTATAATGCTAATTAAGGGAGGTAATAAAACTATAATACCTTATATAGAACTAAATTAGGACCTATAACTATTAAGGTAACTAAGAAAAATAAATTTAAGATTACTTACTAAAACTGTAGTAGGAAAGGATATTATGATTAGGAATGTAAGAACCTTATTAAGACTAACTAGAAATATAGACCTATACTTAAAGGTAAGAAATATATTAATAGCATTAATAAAAAGGAAAAACTATAGATAGTAACCTGTTTTATTAATATAATAAGAAAAGATAGATATAATATATAAAGAATACCTTATATATAAAACCTAAACCTAGGTATTACTATATATAACCTGTTCTTTAATAAATAATAGATATATAAATAATACTACTTAGATATTATAGAAGAATAATGACCTAAACTAAGCTATTTACTAGTTAATTTATAATATATAATTTAGATATTAGAAGAAAGGAAAATTAAGAAAAGAGAATATAATATAAAAAAATAAGAAAATCTAGAATTTAGAAAGAAAAAAAGTAAGTAATAAAAATAATAAAAAAGAAAAGTAAAATAAAATAAAGAGATTAAACTTAAATAAAACCCAGTTCCTAAACCAGGATAGTAATATATTAAATAAGGATATACTATTTATATAGTTAGAAAAGGAAAGGAAGTTAACCTTAACCTAGATAATAAACCTAGTACTTAAATATATAACCTAAGTATAGAATAAGTACTAAAGCAGTCCCTAAGGAAAATAAAGAAAGAATTAAACCCTTATATATTAGTAGATAAAATCCTAGTTAGAACTACTTTATAAAAACCTAACTAATACTATAATAATCTAAATTATATATTAGCTTTAAGGATAATTTAAGACTTAAAAGTAATAAAAATTAAAAGATAAATAAACTATATTATCTAGAATATAGATATTAAATTATAGTATAATAAGTATAGAAATTATATATAGTATAGTAAGGTACTTAAATATACTAAACTTATAAGATAAAGAGCTATTATAGAATAAGATAATAATATCTATATTTAGTTATATATAAAGGATAAAGTAAAAGACCTAACTACTCTAGAAGAATAAATCTAGATTAAAGCAGACCTTTAAAGGTACCTAGACTATCCTAACTATTAATAGATATTATAAATATCCTATATATAATACTATTACTAATAATACAGGTAAAATAAAGAAATAAATAACTATTTTCTAATATAAACTAAAGAATATAAGGAATAGAGACTTTACTTAATTATTAATACCTTAAGATACTAATTTACTAGAAAGTATAAAGGAACTTAAGTAATAAAACTTATAGTAAATACTAAAGTAAAAGAATAGGCTTTAAATTATATCTAAAACTTGCATTATATAGCCTAATAGAGACTAAAAGTTTATAATAAAAAAGATTATAAGGAAAAAACCTTAGATAAGGAACTTTATAAAACTATTATAGAGATTAATTAATTAAAGGAAGTGTAAAGTAAAACCTTAGATAAAGAAAAACTAGTATAACTAACTAGTAAAGATATTATATTAAATAAATAAATTAAATAAATAGAAGCTAAATATTAAGATAAATTAGCCTATTAATATAAATATCTAGATAATATTAACTACTATAATAGTAAATATAATTATAATTACCTTTAAAAGGGAAAAGACTATTACTATCTATAATAAAGCGCTAGATAAGTAATAAAGTAAAAGGGAATAGACTTCTTATAAAAGCTCTAAGAATAACTATAAAGAATAGTTAATAGACCTACTTTAAATTAAAAGTTAGAATTAAAGGTAAGTAGCTAAATATACTTATAAATAGCAGAGCTAATATAAATTACATTTCCCCTAATATAGTAAATAATCTTAAGCTACTATAAAAAGATAAGAAAAAACTATATATAATAACTAATAAAAAAGGAGGAACTTATAATTATAATAATAAATAAATAACTTAAGAGATTAATTACTTTAAGGTATTTATAAATAGAAGAAATTAAAGAATTAACTTTAATATTATTCTTATTAGCAGATATAACTTAATACTTAAATATCTATAGTTAAAATACTATAACCTATAATTTAACTAGAGAACTAGCTAGGTAACCTATAAAGATTACCTTTTAGATAATAAAAACGATTTAGATAATAATAATATAAAATCTTAAACTTTAACTAAGGAGAGTAATAAAGTTAGGAGTAATAAAGTATTACTTATTCTAAAAGGAATATAATATAAGTACTATAAAGGTAGAATAAAATATATTAAATAAATAATAGTAACTCTTAAAAGATAGTTTAGATAACTAGACTATGATTTTTAAGAAATAAAATAGATTACTAAAAAGGAATTTAATAAATAACTTAAGAATATACTTACTTAATACTATATTTATAAGAAACTGTTTTAAGAGGAACTTAATACTAAGTTACCCTAATATATAGACTATAATATTAAGATTATATTAAAAGATAGTAAAAACCTAAAATTCTTCCCTATCTATAACCTATCCTAAGATAAGCTTAATATACTTAAGGAATAGTTAAATAATATACTATAAAAAGGGTATATTAAACTATTAAAATCTTTAGTAAAATACCTAGTTATATTTATACTAAAACCTAATATAAATAAACTCTAATTTATAGTAAATTACTAATAGCTTAATAAGATTACTAATAAGGATAGAATACTATTACTACTTATTACTAAACTTAAGGATTAACTATTTAGTAAGAAATAGTTTATAGCCTTTAATCTTAAATCTATATATAACCTTATTTAAATTAAAGAAGGTAATAAATAGAAAATAGCCTTTAAAATAAAATATAGATTATTTAAATACCTAGTAATACCTTTTAGCTTAATTAATATACTTATAGTATTTTAATATATAATTATAAATATACTTTAAGAATATCTTAATATCTTTATAGTTTATTACCTAGATAATATTCTTATTTTCTTTAATATAAAAGAAGAATATATAGAATATATCTATAAAGTCTTAAAAGCACTATAAAATACTAATATACTTATTAAACTTATAAAAAGTTATTTCTACTAGTTATAAGTAATATACTTAAAATATAAAATCTTATATAATAAAATCAGAATAGATAAATAAAAAATCATAGTAGTTACTAAATAGAAAATACTTACTTTAATAAAAGAAACTTAATCTTTTTTAGGATTTATAAATTATTACTAATGATTTATTAAAGACTTTAGTAAAATTACTATATTACTTATAAAGATTATTAAAAAAGACTAAACCTTTAAATAGAATAATAAGGCTTAAAAAGCTTTTAAATAGCTTAAGCTAGCTATTACTAGTAAACTAGTCTTAGTTATATTTAACCTAGAATAGTAAGTTAAACTTAAAACTAATACTTTTAACTTTACTTTAGGGAGATAGATTAAATAATATAATAATAATAGTATACTATACTTAATTACTTTTTATTCTTATAAGATATATAGAGTAAAACTTAATTACCTTATCTATAATAAAGAATTCCTAGCTATTATTAACTACTTTAAGGAATTCTAATACTACCTTAAAGAAAGTAAGTACCTAGTAAAGGTATTTACTAACTATAAAAATATAGCTTACTTTATAATAACTTAAGAGTTAAATTAATAATAACTATATTATACTAAATACCTATATAAATTTAACTTTATAATAGTATACTATAAAGGCATTAATAATAGATATATAGATACTATTAGCTAAAAAATAGACCTTAATATAGGTACTATTAAAATAAAGGAGCAGCTCCTAGAACTTAATAAATAAAGAGAATATTAGTTTATATAACCTATAAAAACTATTATATAAACAGCTATTAACAGCAGTAACTAGTTAATATATCTAGATAAACTTAATAAATACTAAGAATAAAAATTTAACCTAGTAATAAATAAATATAAATAGAGAAGAGGAGCAGACTAATAAGAAGGGATTAAAAGATAATATTATATACCTTTTATCTATAATAAACCCTATATTTTAAATAAGGTATTAGAAGAGTATATTAAATACTTATACTAAATTATTAAATACTAAGATAAGCTTAATAACTAATAATTCTAGCTTTATATTTATAATAACTATTTTAGAGATTAGCTAAGAGAAGTAAATAACTAGAGATACTGTAAAATATATTACTTAAAATAATATATTTATAAAGTAAGTATAATATTAAAGTAAAAATATAATTTCTTTTATAAATTTTATTTATATCCTTTATATAAATACTAAGGTATTAATAAAATAATAAAAAGACTATAAGAATAAGGGTATAAGGTAAAAAGAAAAAATATTAAATATATTATTAAATAATATAACTTATATACTAAAATAAAAGTATAAAGATATAAACCTTATAGATAATTATAACCCTTACTAGTATTATAATAACCTTAAGACTTAATTATAATAGACTTTATTATAAAGTTACCTTTATTAAAAGAACCTTTAACTAGAATTTTCTATAATAATATTATAGTTATAGTTAATTAATTTATAAAATTTTTATATTACTTACTATATAAGGAATCTATAGATATAGAAAAACTTTTTTATATTTTTTATTAATATATTATTAGTATATATAGGTTATTTATAGAAATTCTTTTTAATAGAAGATCTATATTTACAGTAAACTTTTAGTAATTACTTATAGTATAACTTGGACTAAATTATTAGCTTATAATTGCTTTCTAACTATAAGTTAATAGATAAACTAAATAAATAAATTAAATACTTAAATAATACCTATAGTATTATATTAATTATAAATAGAATAATTAAATTAAAAAACTCCTAATAGCCTAACTTACTTATAATACTATATATAATAAAAATATAAAGCTTATACTAGCTTATATTAATTTCAGATTTATACTAAATATATACTATAATATATAATTAAAAAAATCAATTAACCTAGCTACTATACTTAAAAGTAATAACCTTAAAAACCTATATAAAGAAATAAAAATAAAACTTAAATTTATTAAGAAATATATAAAAAATTATTATAACTTAAAATAGTTAAAAGGACTAACCTTTTTAAAAGGAAATATAGTCTATCTAGCTATAAAAAACATTAAAATAGACTAATTAAGTCATAAATTAGACTATAAATTTATTAGACTTTATAAGGTACTATAAAAAATCTTAGAAAATAATTATAAACTAGACCTATTACTAAAAGTTAGGCTTTATTTAATCTTTTATATTTTATTACTTAAATTAGCAGTAGATATAATATAAGTTAAAATAAGTAATAAGCTATAAGAAATCTTAAGACTAGAAGTCTATAAAGTAAAAGTAATTAGAAATATATATAAAATTAAGGGTTAAAGAGAATACCTAGTAAAATAGAAAGACTACCTAGAGAATAAAAATATATAGAAATTACTAAAATACCTTATTAATACTTAATAACTCTTAAGGAAGTTTTACTAGACCTAGAATAAGGAATATTACTAAAAATAGAATTCTAGTTAATAATATTAACTGCTTTATAAGACTAAGCTTTAGAAATAACTAAAGATTTAGCCTTATTAATAGAAAAACTACCCTATTCTTTTAGTAACTATATACTATAAGTAAATAACTTATTACCTTATTCTTTAAGATAATACTTTATTTTTTATATATAAGCAAGATAAGCTATAGCCTCTTTAAGGGCCTGCTTAGCCTTAGCCTTATTTTCTTTTAACTTTTTATACTCTTTTATATTCTTAGAAACTATAAAATTAATATAAAGTTAAATTAAAAAACGCTTTATTATATAAAAAAAACTTATAAAAAGTCATAATACTAGAACTGTTATAAACTACTTTAATATTAATGCAATTTCTGCACTAATTAGCTTGATTTTTATTAGCTTTATAAATAAGACTATAGTAGAAATAATAAAAATATAGTATAATATAATTACTAAATATATAGATATACTAAGTAAAAGAACTAGATTTAGAGGTTTTAGTATATCTAGTTTTAGAAATATAACTTAATATAATAGTTAGTAAGATATATAGGAAAATAATATAAGTCTAAGTTAGTATATACTAAAGTAAACTAATAGATAAATAGATAAGTATAGCTTTAAGGATAAGATCTAGAGGAGGGGAGAGATTATATTATAACCCTAGTAGTTATATTATATATTATCTATAAATTTCTTACTAATTATTAAAAGATTAATAACTTCTATTTTAATTTATAATAAAAATACTAATTATACTAAGACTAAGGATTTACTATTATAGTCTAGGATTAATATTTAAATATCTTAGTCTTTAAACCTTAATATACTAATATATTATAGTAGCTAGTATATAAAGATACTTATTTAGCACTTCTATAGATTCTAGCTTACTAGCTATTAATAAAACTTCTTTATATTAATTAAGCTTAATATATATTAAATCTACTATTAAGAGATATAATACTTTAATAAGCTTAGTATTATACCCTATATAATCTGCTAATAATAAACCTAAGCATAGCCTAGTTTAATATAGTTAGACCTAACTATTATAATAGGTTTTTATACTTTTTATTAAATTTCTTTAAAATACTTTTTAAATATTTTATAATATTAAGTATAAATATATATATTATTCCTTATAATACTTAGTATTACTTATAAAAGTATATTTAAGTAATATTTAAGTAATTATTATTATTAATCCTTTTAATTATATTAAAAATTAATAAGTAAAAGTAATATTACTAAAGCTAAAATATATTAATATTTAGTAATTATTAATAAAAGTTAATCTTTATTAAAAATTATAATTATTAAACTTATTTTTATATTTAAAAAGGCTTTAAAGCTTTAAAAGTTTTAAATATTATATTAAGTAAGTTTTTATAAATAAGTACTATTTAAAAAGGTTTTAAATTATAAATATAAGTTATTAATAAAAATATTATTAAAAAATAAAAATATCTCTATAATAATATATAAAATATAGCTAATAAGGTCTTATAATAAAAATAATATAATATAATACTTATTTTTTAGTATATTATATATAAGGTATTATATATAATACTAAAAAAATATAATAACTTTAAAAGTAAGTTTTAAGGTTATATAATACTATTGCCTTTAACTTTATAATTTAATTAAATAAGTAGCCTTAATCTATAAATATAAAAAGATATTTCCCCTAGCCTTAATAAGCTAAATGCTTTCTTTATTATTACCTAATTAAAGTAATTAATACTAAGGCTTTAACTTTAAAAGCCTAATTTTAAATAAGCTAAAGATTATAAAAACTAGTATAAAATATAATACTATATAATTAATATTAATAATAGCTATAACTATTTAATTAAGGTAGTTAATACTTATATATCTAGCCCTTTAACTAAAATCTATAGCTTTAAGCTTAATACTATATTAATCTTCTAATCTTTCCTAAAGTATTATAAAATTATAAGAAAATACCTACTATATATTAATAAATTATTAATAATATAATAAGTTAATTTTATAATCTTTAGCTATTAAGTATAGCTACTTAGTATTAATAGAAATAAAGCTAAAAATAAAGCCTTTAGTAATTATATTATAGATTAGATATATATATTAAAAGACTTAATAAATTACCTAGAATAGAGTTAATACTTATTAAAATAATAGTAAGCTTTTATTAATAGTATTATATTAAGTAGTAATAATAGTTAATATTAGCTATAGTTTATAGAGTTAAAATATATAGTTATAGTAATTAAATTATAGATATAAATATTATATTATAGGAATTAAGGGCTATTATAGTATAAAGGAAAGGAAGTAAGAGAGAAAAGAGAGGTAAAAAGGTAAATTAGGAAATAAAGGTTTTAGTATTAAGGGAAAAACTATAAATATTAGTAAGCTAAAGCTAGCTTAGTAAGTTAGTAATAGATTAGATTAGGTTATAAAGTAATATAAAGCAGTATAAGGAATATAAATTAAAGGTAAATATAGCTAATTAATACTTAAAATAAGAATATTATAAATAAGTATTATTTAATTTAAAGGTTTTTATTTAATAACTAAATATTATTTAAATATAATAGATATACTTATAGTAAATAGTATTTAATAAAAAGATTATATATATATAAATAGGCCTTCTTTTTAATAAGTAATTAAATTAATAGCTACTTTTATATAACCTTTTAATCTAGTAAGCTATTTTATAATAATAAAGCTAATATATAAATAGAAAATATACTATAACCCTTTTAGCTAAGTAAAGTTAAAAGTATTAAAGCCTTTAATTTAATTTTTTATTAAAAAAGAGATAAATATTTAAGTAATAATAATTACTTAAAAATAACTTTAATATAAAGTATAGCTAATTTAATTAAATAAATAAAAGCTAGTTAATATAAAATAGTAATAAGTAGCCTTATAGTAAGGTAATTCCTTTTAAAGCTATAGTTTTTAATTTTTATATTTTTATAGCTAATTATTAATATTATCTTTATAAATAGGCTATTTTTAAACCTTTTTATAAGCTATTATTACTTTAAAAAAATTTATTTTTAAGTTATTAAATTTAAAATTAAATTAATTTTAAAAAGATATTTTAAATAAATACTTTTTTATTTTATTATTTTTAAGTTAATAGTCCTTATAGCTAATAACTTATATTATATACTTTATATATAATAGAAACTTATATAATTTAATTTAAAAATTAAGCTATAATAATATTAAAAATAACTTAATTTAATAGGCTTTTAAGTATTTTATTTTATTTTACTTTTAACTAACTCTTTAAATTTTTTATTTAGTATTTAGAACTTTATAAATAATAAGCTAAAACTTTTTAAACTTTTTAAAGAAAAATATTAAGGCTTTATATTATTAAGTACTTATATATAGCTTTTTTTAAATTAAATTTATATATAATAAGTTAAAATATAATCTATTATATTTTATTAATAAATTAAAAAGATATACTTTAAAATATTTATATTAAAAGCCTATATATCCTTTCTATATATAGTTTACTTATTTAAGCCTTTAATTACTTAGCTTTTTCTTTTATATATATAATAAACCTTATATTTATAATAATTTATAGCTTTTAGTATCTTATTAATAACTTTTATTTTTTAACTTCTTTTATAATAGTAAATTAAGTAAACTTAAGTTATACTCTTTAATATTTTAAAGATTATTTTATTTATATTTCTTTTTTAAAGGCTAAGTTTTTTATACTAATTTAAGGCTTTAGTTATAAATCTTATTATAAAAACTCCATATTAATAGCTATTAATAAGATTTTTAATTAATATTTTATAAAAATTAAATAGATTATTAACTAGTTTATAAATTATAAAAAACTCCTTTTTAATATATAGATTTAAATCTTATTTACTAATATAACTATTAAGGTCTTTAGGTAATTATATTAAAAAACTAGAAAAAGAAACTAGTAAAAATAATAGCTTAATCCTATATTTAAAAAAAATATTAAATATAAATATTAACTTTTTACTTTAGTTACTAACTAAATAGCTTAAAAAACTTATTATAGTAAATTTCTTAAATTTTATTAATATAAATAGCTATAACTTTATTTTAATTATAAATTATATAAATAACTTTAATTTAATTACTAATAGTAAAATTACTTTTATAATCTTAATATTTTATAAAGCTTTAAGTATATATTTTAATTAAATTAAAATTAATACTTACTTAGCCCTCTTTTCTTTAAAGATTTAGCTTATATCTTATATTACTTTTTATTTAAAGTATAGCTAATCTTTACTTTTTTTAATATAGCTTATTAAATAAATATAAAAAGGATTTATAATAGTAAGTAATATTTCTAATTTAATTAATACTAATTATTTCTTTATTATTAATACTACTAAAACTATATATACTATTTAGCTAATTTATAATTAATACTAATAATATAATAAGGAGCTTAAGGAAGTCGCTGACCTAAAGAGAGCTTCTTTAGTCTTTATAGGGTTATAACAGAACTTTAATGCTGCTAAAATTTTCCCGAGCATTAAAGATTGGATTAAAGCCTATAGGAAGGTCAGTGAGGCCAAGTTTCAGGAGTCAATTATGAAGACAGGGATAGTAGGAGAAATCAGGGTCATGAACGCAACTCGAGAGGATCTCGCTGCTCTGAAGAATAAATAGGCTGTTTCTTTAGCGGCTCAACCTTTCTTCCAGGACATCGGAGAGTCTTGTGTTCAGATAAATGTTGATCAGGCACTGATGGACGGTCGGTTGATGGGCAAAGCCTTGTAATACATTCCATAGTTAGGGACAAATTGATCCAAAGGTGTTCTATTCCTGATTAAATTTCTAATTGGCTTTCCAGGATCCAAATTTAGGCGCGGCTTGGACGAATAGGAGGGTGCCAATTTAGCTGTCTACCACTGGACGTTCGTGATCGCATATTGCGCATTTGGGGCTTTGTCACTCTAAACCTTAACAGTGTCACCGTTAGACCTTGGCTTGGTTACCTGCCAAGCAGAACCTCTTTGTTGAACTTCTCTGGCTTTCGGTGTCTTTCCTTCGATCCTTCAGAACTCCGTAGAAGCGAGGTGAATGCTTTCTGTAACCGCGTGCGCCTGTTGCTCTAAAGCTCGGCAAAAGAAGTGAGCGTAGGTCTCTGCACAGGTAAAGCCAAGGTGTATTTTATGTGACTCAACTTTCTCTTTTACCTTGACGTTATCGGGGACTTCCTATCTAAAGAGTACCTGACAGCGGGTACAACGAGCCTTGAGCTCGAAAAGAGGGGTATTCACAGGGTTTTGCGACGTCGTGCAGATGAGAGAATTAACCCGGTGGGTTTTCAATAAGACTTGCGAGCGGTTCCATCTTCTGATTCTTCTCTTCGCTGCGCTTGCGCCGGCTCTCAAGAGCTTCACTCCATTCTTTAACTAATTTGGCATCCTTTCCTCCTCCATGAACGGCATTAGTTATGCCCTTACGACGGCTATGGCGTAGGTTTAAGACAAACTCATTGAGCTTCCCGAAAAAACGCCAATGGTCTGCCGAAGTAGAAATGATGTATACTCGATCGCTGTTCGGCATGGCACCTATGCAGGGGAAGGTGGTTTTAGGCAGGCCAGCACTGAGACCTCGAGACTTGGCTATATTGAGATTCCGGTATTCTTCCAGAGTTGCTCTGATGGTATATCTAATTAGTCATTTGTGGATCTCACCAAGTTTATGCTTAACTCACTAAGGCTATCCCATTTCTTACGGGCCGCTACAACTCTCATAAGCAGCTCAATTGGAACAATTGGTGTAATCGTGACCGGTTTCCAACGTCCTGAGACAAGGATACTCTCCAGAATCTCCAGCGTCTGCCAAAAGTGACCCGGTCTAATAATGTTCAGCGCTTTGTGAGCGTTCTCAATAGCTTCAAGCAGCTTCACTATCTCCTCTGCGTACCTATCGAAGGTTCGCTTATATGTATGGGTCTCCGCCTTGCGTCTCGGAGCTGTTAGAATGCCGTACAATGGCCCGCAGAGTAGGAACGAAACAATGGTGATGAGATCGCGTGCATCATCAACTGTTTCGGCGTCCATGTTGATGTAAAGGTCTGGCTGGGCTTTCAGATCATGTATCATCAAGGTTAGGGCCATGACTCCTTTTATACATGTAGACAACGCATTTCGTGTCACGTCTTTTTCTGCAGACCACCATATGCTCAGAAGGGTCTCAATAGCTGGCGTTGGGCTTTCGCGGTAGACTGGCATGTCTGCGTAGATTTTTGATGGGAACCAAAAAGAGTACTCGGCAGGTAAGAAAAGTTTGAAGGTCTGGTTTTGGGGTCTGGAAGGTACGGAAAGGCGGAGGCCGTTGACCTGTTCGATAATAAGAGGGAAAACACGCCTCGGGTGTCGATTAGGTTCCCCAGCACTTCAAAGCCGACCAAATTGCACTTCTTGGCCTCACATTGGTGATTCGGAATGTTGTCACTCGCAATAAGGGACTTCTGTGTCGCCAGGTACATCTTGGCTCAATTCACACCCAAGAAAGCCAACCATTTCGATTCTCTTTTGACGCCCCTCGACTTTCACGTTCGTTTATTCGGTCAGTATGTCATTAGGAACAACTTGAAGAGCGAGGCCATCTCTCGTGCCACCACATCCTTCTTTGTGATCTAGATGTGTTATTGCAGTTGAGACTTGTGGCTGAGAGCTTACTCCGCTGACAGAACTTGGTGGCTGCATTCAAGGCAGGTCGATAATGGGTTGGGGCAGTGCTCGTCACATAACACCGCTTGCTTGTCCAACGCACGAGCCATTTCAAGTCGCGGGCCCGGTCATGGTCTCGAAAAGCAACGTTTGTTCTTCGGCCACCCCACCATCCCAGACCTGCAAGCTTTCGTCACATCGCCGATCGGGGCCAATGCAATCGTGATTCACTCAGCTACTTGGAGGGGACTGAGCGAACTCGCCCTGAAATATTCGCTCTAGCCAATGAGAGCCATTTCTGAGTTCTAGCACAGATCGAAAGTCGATCCCTGGCCAAGTTTGCCTGGTCAAATGATTGCCCGCCCAATTTTCCAACACCCAGCTTGCCTCTCTCATCTTCTTATCAACAACATCTTGGGCCGTCAAGCATTCCTTTCGCCAAAATTTTAGACATCATTCTGCTAGAACCTGTTCGCGATGGATGACAGAAAGACTCCTGAAGAACTTCCTGGGGATACTAAAAGCGCTATTGAACAGCTTTCTGATGGTGAGAACTTTCTTCTCGTTACTCTGCCGCAAGTACAGGCTGCTAATTTTGTAGTCGAAGATTTCCCTTCCGTCTATCTAGCCAGGCTGAGAGCAATACTTAGGCCAGACCACGGTAAACCCACGAGCCTGCTTCAGCACCTGCAGCAGGACCCCGTCTCGGACCTTATATCCCAACGCCAGAAACCAAGAGAGTAGCTCGAGAAGCCTACTGAAGTCGACTTTATAGACCCTGCTCCTATCCTTGACCTTGAATTCGACTTGTTCGAATATAACATTGGAGAATTCGCTCTATGCACTGATAGTAAAGATACCTTTACTGTTTCGCCAAATTCTGGAGCTATGAGTGTGGACTATACGCCAGTCCTGGAGAAATCTGATGCCCACCCAGGTCTACTCTCTCTCTCGAATTTGTAGACGGTTCTGATAATCTTTCTGTGCCTGAGCAAGACAAGACTGTCAAGTCATCAGGAATCAATCAACCACTTCCTTCTCTGGTAATGCCTATCGGCCAGATATCTAAAGGATATACAACAGAAAGTGGCCTTCAAGTCTCGGATGAGACTAAATACGTCCTTGTTGTCGATGCCGTCGCATCTGCGCATCCTGTCTGGCTGATTTTTGATTGAATGCTTGTGTCCGAAAACGATGAGGAGAAGGAGGGCATCCATCTAGAGGCAGTTGATTTGGTGTTTAGGGGATAGAGAAGAATTTTGATGCTGCCCAAGTGTTGCTGAGCATTCAAGATTGGTTCCAGTTCTACGATAAACTCATTTTCACTCAGATTCGGGACTCATTTTGAAAGACAGGGTTGACAGGAAAGGTCAAGGCCAAGGTCGTGACTGCTGAGGATGCCAGTGTACTCTGGAACAAAAATATCTTTGTTGACAAGAACAAATAGACTGTTCTTCCAGTGATCAAATCTTCACTACAGGGCACTAGAGAGCTAAGGGACAAAGAGATGGTATTGCAGGCTGGAGAATGTTATGATTGACGAAGCCTTTTACCGCATTTCCATAGTTAGAGATACATTGATCCAAACATGTCCCTTTGATGAACTCTTCCTCTTTCTGCGTGATCTCAGCTGTTCCCCATCACATACAGTTCAATTGTCTATAAGACTACACTGATTAAACAGGCGAACATGTCCAAATATTCGTGCACCATCATTCGGTTTCGCATCTCTCCCTATCGGAAAGGGTATCGACAGACAAGGAGCTGCTCAAAGTAAATTGCGGCAAATGAATCAAGTAACATGATGATTCAGAGGGGGGTCTGTGGTACCCCGATTAAGTGCCACTGGTCGGACTGAAGAGCTTTGCCGGGGCCAGCATCCCAATCCTTTGCGCGAGGTGATTATCCTACTAGAAGTCTTTCCGTCTAGAGAAATTTAGTCAAGTTTCCTCACCTTGTTTGTTGGTATACATAAGCTTGGGCTTTGCAATAGGGGTCGTCGCGGCCTGGAGTTGGGCTCATCAAGAGTTACACTCTGATAAGGTAGCAGAAAGCTAGCGAGCTTGCTCAAGAGGCTTTCATCTTCCAATCACGATATTTATATCTATAGGTAGGGAAAGACGGCCTACAATGAACAAGGCGAGAAGTGAAGTCGCAACACCCGACTCTCGGCTTGAAGTCGAAATGCAGCATGCAGCGCAGACTACCTTGAAAGCAACAGCCCAATCTAGAAGACTAACTTTTCCCTGAGATCTTCAACTCCAGCTTCGAAAGTTCCGTTTACTTGTACTAGCCACGGTATTAAAAATGAGCATGGGTTTTAAAAAAATATTTATGTCTATTGTAGCTCTTGCGTTAGCCCCAGCTCTAGGTTATCCGCCCGAGGCGTTGGGACTGCCAACACTACCGAAAGCCACCATGACTAAGCCGAACCACAAGGAAAGCAGCGAGAAAGCGATGAGAGACTGAATAAAGAATATATAAACAGAATACAAGGCGCCTAATCGATGATCGCGGACATTTTAAGAGACGATGACACAGATGTTTACCACCCTCGCCATGAAACATTGCAAAAGAGACACTCCATGCCGTGGCAGAGCCTTTTTTTAGCGAAGTTGAGAACGAGGTATAGCGTACTGTCACCCGGCCTTAAACATTCCCCCGTAAGCCAGTCTGGCGCGCCTAGAAGGCCCTGTAATGTTAAAGCCCTCCCCGAAGAATTAGTGGACAATTCAGTATAAATCTGCTGGTGCTGATCCGGGCTAACTGGACCTAATGAAGCAGGGAATGACTGTTACGTGCCATGCCAATCGCTGTGCCTCCATCTCTTGGATGACCTGGAGAGTGTCACTGGTATTTTGCAGGTCATCTATTTGTTAATTTCAGACTATGAGTGTAAAAGGGATCGCAATGAGTGTTCGTATCTATATTGTTGCGGGTGTTCACAGCCGTTCAGTTGAGCGCAGCGCAACGAACAGCCCCCAACGCGCGTACATCAAAGCTTTATCAGGTGTCAGCCCTTCAATGTTCGCCATCACATCACCAGAACAAGTGACATCAATGGCCACGCCATGAGCTCAATGTTCGTCGACTGTACTCCGAATATTCAATGCACGTCTTTACCCCTGAATCTGCCATTGTTCACGAGAATCTACAATCTTTGCGCTTTTTGCCTCTCTTCCTCGACTTGCCTCGTTGCGTATCTACGCCGTGACGCCATCGTGAGCTCAGTGTTCCGGCACCGTGTCTTCCACCACTGTTCAATCGCAAGAGTACGAGGTATCAAGCACCACCAGCCATCATGGCACTATATTCCGGTTTACCCTTCACGCTTCCATACCCAACAGCAATTTGGCAGCCACTGGAGATGATCCTCAAAGCTAAAACCACTGAGTGAGGCGTTGTTGCCGCGCCAGATATCACGAGAGAAGGGATGTTTCCTCCGCTTAGTCCTGCCTCAGAAGCAGGCTTTCGTTTCCGGACCGGCTGACTGTGTATTATCAAAGTACAAGGTGTCATCATCAGAGCTTACAAATCTCAGGTAAAACCCCGATCCAAGCGCCCGACACCCCAGGCTTCACGAATGATACTGATGTATCTGATCTGCCCCCAACGACTGGACCTACGGCTGATGGTCCTCCACCCGCGAATACACAGATGCCTGAGAGCGACGACACTGATGCCGGCCCGGTCGAAGCCATGTCGGAACTCCGTTATGATAACAGCTCCGAGTCTGTACGCCCGCACGTTGAGACATCTACCTCCCAGCCTGTTTCAGGTCCCATAATTGACGCTGAGGAACCCCAGCCCAGTGAGATAGGGGATGGCTCTGACAAGCCACTTGATAGCAGCGGAAACTAAGGGCTGACTGTGAGCGTTGATCAGTTACCTGAGAGCGCTTCACCCCCTTCTGCACCAATGCCATTGTGGGTGAGCGTGTCACAGGCGCTTGGGACATTATCCTTCCGTGTGTAAATGAAAAGGATTCTGCTTACAAGTCACTCCGTGGTGATACAATCACAGCGCCTGGTTCTGGGAATGTCGTCGTTATCTCTACGGTTGGTTAGTTTTTGTTTGCCCCGTGGGAGAGAGGACGGCGATGGTGGTGGTTTCATTTATCTCCTTCTCTCTACTGGAGGCTCAAATGCTGGTGAGAAAGTCGATGACGACAATGGTGTAGATTGGTCAGCTAAAAAGGAGTGATGCATACTGTAAAGCCAGCCTCCAGCCAAGCCACCGCAGCAAGTTAAGGTTGGAGACTCGAAGCCCAGTTTTAGCCCGAATGCACCAGGACATTTTCGTCAATGAAGTCCGATGGGGGTAAGATCTTAGACTCTCGGGCGGCTTCTCCAGGGGAAAACAACGCTAAGGGCATGTAAGAACTCAGATTGAAGGCTATCTGTCCTACGATCGTCAGTTGCGCCTCGTAGACCCAGGCCACTGCAACCTTTGCCATGTTGCCGAACTCAGATCTAATCTGATATGAAAACGTTCCTGCAGATAATGAGAAGTTTATTTTTGCTCTAGTGTCGCAGAGGCTGGTGATGACAAAAACTAGCCGTTTGAGGTAGAGCGTAATATTGAGTCTTTTGGCCTTGACCCTGATACTAGCCGGGAGGGACTGTCGCCGAGCACCGTATGGGTAAGACCCTTCTCAAGACATTGCCCAGGACATAGATTACAAATACTGTGACAAATTATACTGCGGTTATTGCCGCGGCTATCAGCGGAGGTAAAGCTGACGCCACTTCTTCCTTTGACGCTGTGCTACCCATCCCAAACGCCAAATGCCCCTATCACCAATAACTCGAACCTCGTCCAGCGCAATCACAAATGGTGCCACGACAACCGATGCTGTAGTAATCACTGAAAATGTCGGTAAGCAGCTTTTGGTGAACCGCGAGCTAGCTAACAGCCTTTACGCGCAGTATCCAACCGCGATCGATGTTGGCGCTCCTGACCTTATCAACAACCAATACAGGACTTGGAATGACCAACCCTCCTCAATTATTTCCGGTACCCCAGTCGTTCATCTCACTGATCTGACACACGCGAAAACAACCGGCGATGGCACTGTCCATGTTTAACCAGGCTGCGCGCGAATGAATGTCTGTCTGCGCCCTCGAAGTTCCCGTTACGACGTGATTCGGCGACACATCCCCTCTACGCGGATTCCTGCACAAATCGATATTAGACATAGAGATAGAGATCAGTGCCGCATGGATTCGATTGAAATGAGGCTTGGGAGAGGGGTAATCGCGCCACGAATGAATCTGACGTGGGCATTGCTTTTGGGGGTTACACAATTGAGTTGGCATTCAGGCAGACTTGATGAATGCATTGATCGGTGAAGCTGACTGCATTGTCAAGTCTGAATATGGTGACGTAAAGGATTGATGTCAAGGGCAGTAGCATCAATGAGGCGTGCGCAAAAGTGATCAAGGGCTGCTGCTGGACTTGTCACCTGGATGAGTTGCTTACAGCGCACCTGCTAGCTGCGAAAGTGCAAGTATCACGCCCGCGTCCTCATCCGAGGACATTTTCACTTGGTGGACTCGCGCAGAGGTACAGTGGGCTGCTGCACCAACTGTGATTACAGGGACTAGCTAGAACTAGGTACATAGACACTAAACCTGGGCCGTAAAAACTGAGGGGAGATGATTCTGTCTCGTAAGGAGGTTATTTCGCGATACAATTCCACCAGAACTTCATGCTCCAAGGCCCGGCCCCATAATCTCCCTGCTCCGACCCCTCTCCCATGTACACAAAACACAAACGTAGAAAAAATCTACTCGAGTAAAAGCTTTTTAGCCTCCGAAATGGCAATCTCCTTAGCCTTGATTGGTCCCGTGATACCTGTTTCCTGCATAGACTTCAGCATCTGAGTGAAGTCAAGATTGTTGTAATAGTCAAACCACTTTTGGATACTTGGGAAAACCTGCACAGCATCAAAGTTCTTCCCAAGTTCCTTGAAGACCAGAGGTTGCTCATCAGGGTGGATGTTTTGTGGTTCACCCAAATCATCTTCCGCATTTCGGTCATAAATCAGCCAGACAGGATGGCTAGTCGTGATGGCGTCAATGACGAGGACATAATCGGTGTTTTCGAACTCATCATCCGTCTCTCCCTTAGGCTTCTTCTGTACCTGCCCGATGGGCAAAACTAGATAAGGAGGTTGACCGGGAGATGCAAGTGTAGCGGCCTTGGAAGATTCCGGATCAAGGTGAGAATGCGAGACTTCACCCATCCGAAGAGAGATAAAGGCGGTATGGGGATAATAATCGCCAGAGTACTTTCTCTCAGGGGAGAGTTCATCTGGCACAATAGCGCCAGGATATGTTAAGACTGCAAAGGTATCCTCGCCATGGTTGCCCAGCTTGAATCTGTCCACCTTTTCGACAGTCAAGGCAAAGCGATGGTTGGAGATATCGCTAATATTGTTGAAATCGATCGCAGTAAGCTCCTTGAGCCATTTCTCTGCTGATGCGCGCACAGGTTTACTGTGCATGCCGGATGCTTTCTGCAGATACTGATCGAGGACGTCATCACTGCCAGTTTCGAAGTCCAGCTTCGCTAGGTATTCGTCGGGAGACACTGAAGTATTGAGGTCAGCTAATTGTAGTTCAGAAAGTGTACTTGAGATTAAGGACTTACTGCCAAAAGGATCACCATTGTCGAAAGGATTACCGACAGCCTTCTTGATCTCCGCAAAGCGTTTGTCGGAAAGCATAGCGGCGACCATCTTGCGACCGAATTCGATTGGGACCTGACTGGAGGGCTTCCGTGATAGCGACTGTATTCTCTGGGGTGTTGTTGATGGGAAATTGAGAGTCTGGACACTGGTCAGCCAGTGGGTCAAGATGTGTCTATGTTGCACGTACGTTAGCTGCTGAGGGGCAGTTAAGCACGGCCTTGAGAAAAAGTAAGAAACCAATATCACGTTATGCGACAACGATACAAGTTTGTAGTGGTGAAAGCTTGCGAGAGATGATGGATGGTGAGTGGTGAGATGTGAAAAGGGATGGTGAGCACTGTTTCAGCCCGTCAGCAATCTGCGTTGTACAAAGCCACAGATCAGTACCTTTGATACCAAAGAGCCCACGATTGAGAGATCAAGTGAACTGAGGGAAAGTGAAGGAGTCAGTTCCGTGTGAGCTGATGCAGATCCAAGGTGTTTCTGGTGACACGAAGGATTACTACCCCGCCTTTGAGATATTCCGTGGTCGAATGAATATGGCACAGCCAAGGTAGGTCAAGATCAGCTCGGGGAAATGTGCGGAGGCTCCTCAAGTGGGGTCTTGACCGAAATGCAAGTTATCGTTAGCGATGCAAAGACACCCCAACCTTGTTCCAATGAAAGCCCTGCAGCCAAACAAAAGTACAAGGGAGGCCGGGATGGTATGAAGATACGTCGTGAGGGTTTTTTGTTACTCGGCAGACTTTTGAGACACTAGGTTTCTTTTGTGGCACAAAGATATCGCACGGAGGCTCACATAAGTTGAGTGCTGGAGGGAGAATACCTGGAGGCCAAAGGTGAGAGAAGTCGGATGGATCAGAGGAAAAGAGGAAGAAGTCAAGGGAAGCTGAGGGTACTCAGCTAGAGGGGAGCTAGTTGAGAGCAAAGGCGGACCTGAGGTGTGTCAGTGGCACCTCGTAAACTCGTTCGAGTGTTGGCAGTGGTAGCCATTGAACAGATGTACATGGGACCAACACTGAAGGTGCGTTCACCCGAAAGCAACACATCAAGCCATAAGAGCTGTGCAATTGCTTATTTAACTACTGTGAGCCTCCCCGTCCATTGTCGTCAATAAATCCCAAAAGCTATATTTCGAGTTTCTCATTGCACCCGACTTCTGTTCCATTTATTTTACAAGCTTGAATAAAGATGCGTGTCTACCGCGAACAAGACACTCCCTTTTATGAAGTAGCGCCTGATCTATGGCGGGACCAAGCTCCCCCAACTCTAGTGGAACTAGAAGCATGTACTCGAGGGACAGAAGTACTTGTAACGATCATTCAAGATCTACTATTCCAAATTAAGAGTTTCACACCTAGAAACATTGAAGCTACAACAGTCAAGAACATCGCCAATCTCATTACCCTGGTTTCCTATTTCTTGTATGAACCACTAGCCAGGCTTTGGCTTGCTCAGCTGGAGGCACCGACGGAAAACCGAGAAGTTGCTGCTCAGCTGGCTCAATACACGACAGTCCTAAGCAGCCTGTATTCGGAGCTGTATTGCGCACTTGTACTTGCCCAGGGTAAACTCCACCGGCACTCAGACACTACAAGAATGATCCAGCAAGTCTATGAGTTCTCAATTTCACACTACCATGAAAACAATGTTCGGATCAAGATTCCTGCCTTCAGTCCAATTGAGCTTCTTCTGAGAGTCGTAGCGTATCGTCAATCGCAGGTCAACCTCAGTATGTATTATTTCACGTAAAGACAATGACCAAGGTACATGGCTAACAACAGCAATTACAGAAGCCCTCTTCCAAGCATACCGGAGACTGAAAGTAACAGATGTTATACAGCCCGGGAATGGCATTCCCAAAGCTGGCTTTGCTTGTCTAGGCATGAAAACAATTGGACAGCCGACTTGTGTATTAGCGTTTTCAACAGACTATTGGAATGGCTTTGGTAAAATGAACGATTTCGTAAGAGATCTTCGTGACAGCCGACTTCATGCTTTTGACAAAGTACAGCTGGACAAAATTGTCGAATGGAGCAGAAACCTTAACCGCCGGTACCCGCGAGAGACTCCCCTCAGCCTCATCGCAACTTCCCCTGGTTATTTCACTCACGAAGACGACGTCGCCTCGCCCTTTCATTGTGACACTTTCAAGCCCAGGGATCGATGCACTCGCTGTCAAGCACTATTCAGATACAATGTCGCCCAATCTGTTCGGAACTTGGAGGCACGCAAGAATCGAGAAAACAAAAAGAGGAAACCAAATCTGAACTGGAGCTGCGCGGAGGTTTATGCACACTTCTTTTGTCAACAGCTGAGCGCGGATGGACACTCGCCATGTGAAATGCATTGAAAGGCCATTCCGGTAAGCATTGGAGGGAAAGTAAAACATGGTGCCGTCCTCCCCTATCGCTCTCTATATTTCTCTTATTTCTCTCCTTTACTATCTCAAATATGTCACCCAATCCTTAAATCAGTCAATCATTTAGTTACATAGTCATATATTCACTCCTTTACCAGAGTTCATGAACACAGTTGCAGCAAATCTTACCAACATGTGACTTAACAAGATTCTTGAGGAGATACAGACTACCTCACTACTTGTAACGGTGAAGCCCAAGGCAAATGTCTGTTCAAAATCTTGTCTCTTTGGGTCGGCGACTTCCTTGAGCTCCTCGTCATATCGTTGGTATCGATCGTAGATCAGCCAAACAGCATGTGCAGTTCCAGCAGCATCAACAACAAGGAAATAATCAGTATCGATTAAATCAGGAATACCGCTCGCTGTCATAAATCCCTTCTGTACTTGTCCGATGGGCAGCACTAGAGAAGGTAGGGATTGGCTGTGCTATGGACGAGAAGTTATGTGAGACACGAGCCGAGTCCTTGTAGATAAGAGGGCCGAGTAAGCACTAAGTTCGGTTTGATCAGGATGCATAGTCAAAGCTTCATGAAATGCTGAGACTGTAAAGGTAACTCCGCTGTTGGTAACCAGATCGAAGTCATCCACATGATCTGCAGTTAAGGCAAAGCTATGGCTGTTTATATCGACAGGATCCGAGAAATTTACCGCAGTAAGCTTCTCAAGCCATTCGGTTGGTGACTGGAGCGGAGAGTCGATATCTATATCCGACATTCTCTTCAAATATGGGATTAGGCTAATATCTTTGCTGGTTTCTTTTTCTAGCCTCTCGGTGTAGTTGCCTGGAGACCCTGGTGGCCATATTAGTAAACAGGACCTGAGTCCGTGTATTAAGAGGGAGTTTCTTACGATCTGTAGGCCGGCCAACAACCTGTCTAATCTCCGTAAAGTGTTGATCGGAAATCTCGTTAGCGGCCGTTGACGTTGTGAGCCAGAGGAGTTTTTGCAGTGAGACTCGTGGCTGAGGCCTTAGATCAGCACAGAGAACTTGGCCCTTAGAAAAGAAATACGAACAAAACAATCTTCAAAATGTCAAAGAGCGCGACTCGGGTCCGCCTGATCTGCTGTTGTAAGGGAGGTTGAAAGATAAAAGTCGCTAGCAGGACGCCGAAAGCCACAGATTGTTGTGAATACGAGGTCTGTTGTGTGTATGAGGGAAGAAGCTAAGTAGCTAGGGGCCCAAGCGGGCAGGCTACATACAGAAGGGATGTGTGGGCCTCCGGCACAGATATCTCAAGGCGTACCCCTCTGACTCATTAACGAGATGTGACAGATCATGCTTCGACTCGTCATACGTAGACTTGGCCTGGGAGGAGCCACGTATAAGCACCCAGTGATACAAAGCCCCAACATTCTTCTCTGAAGAGTTCAAAAAGTCCCAGCTCGCTACTCATGGAGTTCCAAACGCCAAATGGAAGATTCAGGGGGTTAGTTGGAGGTAAAGCAGGATAAAGTGCCTGGGAGCCCATTGAGCTAAGTCATCTCTGGTGCCATCATAGCCCGGTCCTTAGATTAGAACGTGTGAGTTTCTATCGTGTGTGAGGCGCGTGATGTGAGCCATCAGCTGTGGGGACTATCAACTCAAAAACAGCGGAACAAAGAATCACTCGTTTGAGATATCCTTTCGGGACTAGTCCAATCTTGGACTTGACGGCCCGGAAATAAATTCTTCTGAAGCGGTAACAGCCCACAGAAAGGTTTGGAGGTAGCCCGTTTGCAAAGATGATACTGGTAATCAGCTACAGAGGTGCGAAAGTTGGAAACCGTGGCTTCGAGGGGAATCGCCTTGCCGCAAGGCCGCCCACTACTGTTCCGCGCCAACTAGCTTTTGTTCATTTGACCAAGTTAGCTGCACTTTGTATCGAAGTTATTTTCAAGCAACCATCATTGCTTGGACATTTATCTCCCTTTGGATAAAGAGTCGAATCAAGAGCTTTGATACTCCCAACTTTGCTTAGCTAGAGGGGTTCTAGTACATTTTCTGTTCGTATGTTGGCTTCGCCATCACAAAGCAGCTCACTGGATTGTAGGGTCATGCGAGAGCGGCTGTTGATTCGACCGCTTGCTGAAAAGGAGGCTCATTTGTGTATGTACAGTCTTTCTACTAGACACCATTTGCCACAAGCGCACCTGTCATATTCAGACAACATTTAGTTGTTGAACAGGAACCTTCAAATTAGACGACGCCTGCCCATGATGTCCTCATCGATCACCCATGTTCGCAGCCCAAAACCCTTCTGGACAGCACTCGTCTACAGAGACCTGCCTAATGCAGTATTCAGAACTTCCGGAGCCTCGGAGCCTTTTCAAGCATAAAGACAAGCTTGATGGTCGCGACTTCTAGCAAGGACTGACTTCCACCAATAGCCGCTATATACTGACACATTCTGGTCTTGGTAACATCACCCTTGCCCGTCAACATCTGATATGACTGGAGGGATTAATAGCGGTGATCGCTTGGATACTACCTGGATGCGCCCCCGCAAGTAATGCTAGGCATTACAGGGAATAATGCATGCACTTACGCTTGGCATCATGGAACATCTAGAGGGCATCTTGAGAGAGTCTGGTGAAAAGTATAAAAACCCGCACTCTGACCTGTTGACACCGATTCAACTTTTACAACAAGGAGCCGACTTCGACAAGATCCATCATGCATTTCCCCAGCGCAATTGCTCTTCTTACAGTCCTGCCGTCAGTTTTAGCCTGTAAGGGCTATACTGGCGGTCTTCCCAAGCACACGGGGACAAAAACTCTCGGCTCTCCTCAGTATATTAAGAAAGGCCAGACCTTTGATGCTGGCTGGGTCAAGTATGATCGCGGCGTGAAGTGTACAGGCCAGGCCGAAGGAGGCAAGTCGCAATAGCATTGGTGACCCCTCGGCCATTGCTAACTACATTATTCAGGTGAGAAGGACACTGTTTTCGTCCTTGAAGATGGGGCGAAGCTTAGAAACGTCATTATTGGCGCCAATCAACGTGAAGGCGTGTACTGCCTTGGATCGTGCACTCTCGAATTCGTTTGGTTCGAGGACGTCTGCGAGGATGCCATCTCAATCAAGGGCGGCGGCACAGCCAATATTATCGGCGGTGGTGCATACAAAGCTGCCGATAAGATCATCCAGCATAACGGCTGTGGCCACGTGAACATCATCAACTTCTATGCCAACGATTACGGTAAAGTTTACAGGTCTTGCGGTAACTGCAAGGGTAACTGCCGACGGTCAGTGCATATGGAGGGTACTACTGCTGTTAACGGCGGGGAGTTGATGGGCATCAACACCAACCTGGGAGACAAGGTATGGATCAGGATCTACAAGTGACTACAAGACTAATGTTTCATAGGCCACCTACTCCAACAACTGCTACCCCAAAGTCCAATGTCAGGGCTACAATGGTTGTGATAAGGGTAACGGCGCTTGTGAGCCTACAAAGGCTGGCCTTTGCTAAGCGGCTGAGCAGCCGCCTCCAAATAGTGGCTTTTGTGGGTTTCTACCGAATCTTTGACATCGGAAATATTGACTAAAGATTACAAGAACCCCGCTAGGCGTATGAAAAGGTGCTAGCTGATGATCTTCTGATATGGATGTATCATGTAACATGAATTGATACTCCACGATTTGATCTTTCTTTTCCGTGTTCCTACAGAGTGATCTTGACTTTGACACGTCTTCAGCCACGTTAACCCCCCCTACCTGAGCACTACGACAGTATTTCGTGACAACTCAAAAGCATCCGCAAGGAGCTAATAGAGTAATAAGACTCCTTTTTTATTTAGCTTTCTGGAGTTTTCCGACAGGTAAAATACTTATACCAAGGCAAGGCAAGCATCTGTCCCGGGAGTGAAAGCCTTGGGTGCTGAAGAAGCTGATGCAATGGGCTGGAATGCTTCGCATCCATCATCACAATCCATCGCTCACTAGGCTGATGGCATGGGATTTAATGAGAAAACTACTACCAGTTATCAGGTTTAGTTGGCTAGATCATAAAAGTAGCATTGATTCGATGGCTCAGGCTCTGGGGCCGAATTGCTCTCGCCTTTCAGAGATAAGACCTGCGAGCGAGTCGGTGCTGAGAATAAAGAGAAGGTTTAGCTGCTCTGTCGACCAAGAAAGCTTAATTCTTCCTTCGATAATCGCGAAATGGCCTTGAAATGCACTGATGCTTTCTCTTCGTTGTTTCACGGTAGATCTCGACGTACAGGGTTCGAGTGGCTAGGCGGCTGTTGTGAAACTCATGGCGGACCGGAGGGAATGCAAATTTCTGCTCGACCTATGTAATGTCTCTGAATTCATAAGCCCTATTAAATCCTTTATTTCACTCCATCGCTTAACCCAGCTTTAGTCAAGATTGTGTGCTATTGAGATGCATACGATTTCACCGAAGGCTTCAAATAACTCTCTGACAACATTCATGATTAGCTTAACAGCTTTCTAAAACACCGATGCTACTACCAATTACTGACTAGCTCTTTTATCGTCCGATACTTTAATGTCAGACATCCGTACTCTCAAAACTCCAGGTCAAGGTGATGCATCAAGGTAGCGGCAAAGTCTCATGAGGGAGGAAGCTCATTGTGCAGGAGGTTCAGAGTCCCTGAACACGTGATCTATCTAAAACTATCTCCCCCGTCGAGATTCCCAGTGTTCAAATATGATGGTCTTGGTTTCCTGGTCAATTCTCGGTAATGTGGTGCGATGGTGAATTACCTACTTTGGAACATGCTCAACGTGTCGGCCGCAACCGGCTTGAGATAGAACCGTAGTAACTATATTCCAAACCCTGAAAAGGCTGCAAGAATGCTAGTCATGGAGTACGCCGACTGTTTTTTCCTTTTTCTGAAGAAATGTTGAGCAAAATTGATGTCTGAACTTCAGGGTTGATGATGTGAAGTTGAAGTCGTTTCGTAGTTGCTTGACCACGATTGGCCTGTTCGCTGTTGCTTCCTAATGCAGTTAGTGCTGATGTCTCAGCCTCGCCATCTAGCGCCAAGCGACTCAATCCTTCGAACAAGTCACCTTTTTAGCTGTTCATTCGTCTGTTCGGCATTCTTTCTCTTTCAAACCTCCAATCATCCCGGCTACATCACAATCGCACTATGACCGCTCCAAAACCCGCGCTCCGAGGCCGAACCAAGGTGAAGACGGGTTGCGCAACATGCCGGTTGGTCAAGACTCCACCATCTCATCCTTGCAAGGTTCATACTTACCGGAAATAGAATCAGAAAGATCAAGTGCGACGAGGCCAAGCCCTTCTGTGAGAAGTGTGTCAAGACTGGGCGCAAATGCGATGGTTACGAGTCTGTCTTTAGGCCCTTCCCCAGGACGCCGCAGCCGATCGTCAAACCAGATCCAGGGCATGATAACGCTAAGGAGGAACCTCCATTGAGCACTGGCGATCTCAATCGATACTTCTCGACCAAAACGATATTCGATGTTGAGCTAAGCTGCTATGAAGAGGCAGAGCAGGTCCTACAAGCTAGCTTGACCAACGACTCGATACGTCATGCTCTGCTGTCTCTCAGGGCTCTGCGAGGAAATCTTGAGGCAAGGAACGAAGGAGATACATCCGAGACAGACGCACAGCAGAGATTGAGCTACAACTTCGGTCTTCAACAGTACAGCAAAGCTTTGACTAGCCTCGCATTCAACCTCGCATACCCCAGCCCTGAAAGCCTAAAGTCCGCACTGCTTTGTTGTCAAGTCTTGATCAGCGTTGAACAAGTCCGAGGGAACTTCTCGGCCATGGGACTGCATGTAATTCGTGGACTGGACATCCTGCGCGAGTACCGCGCCAGACCGTACTTGACCACCAATGGCCTAATACCAGCACGACATACTGGTCTGCCTGCCTTGGATGTCTTTATTATAAAGCTGTTCGCTGCGCCTTGCAAGTTCACTGAGCAACAGTCCCCAGAAGCTTCGAGCATAATGACGCCGCCAATTGAAACGAATGACCGAAAGCTGGCGCCAAACATGCGAGCGGAACTTACAAAAGTCGCGACGTCGACCATTGCACTTCTGGGAAGGACAACAAACATTCAGTCGGAGCAACAAGCTCAGCCCCTTCTTTCTGAAAAACGAGACTTGCTTGGTGGTTTGGACTCATGGCTTAGTGCTCTTGAATCTCTTCAGAAGGAGACACAACCAGGAGAGCCCGAGTCAATTTCCGATAACTTCTTGCGTATCTTATATCTTATCCTGAGAATCATTCTTCTGGGAACTTTAGAAACCTCACCAGATCTTGATGCCAAGCTAAAGGAAGAAAACAAGCAACTCCAAGGCTTAGCGAATCTCGTCAATGAACGACTGAAGGATTATGATATGCGACGGGGAATTGATGGCAGCTTAGCGACGCAATCTCAGTAGATCAATGAGTCATTAGTCTTCGCGATACTCTGTTGCTAAGTCCGACATGAATTTGTAAGGCCGAGACGCGAGTCGTGAGACGCGGCTCGTCCCAGAAAAGCATGCTGACCGAACTGGCCAATGAGAAGCCGACTCTGTTGTTCAGCCCAACTGCAGGCTCAAGTATATAAACAAGTCATTGAAACATGAATACTGTTCTCATCACAATCAACTTCCTTCAATCGTCTAATATCAATCGAAGGTATCACTCTTACTAAAACTATCGCCAATATCATAAGCCTCCTGACGAACAACTCCCTCGACGAATAACTCCTCCGACAAACAACTCTTGCAATAACCAACTCCTACGATAATCAACTCCCGCGAAATAACTCCCCCAACCAACAACTCCTGCGGCAATCTACCCGTCTAATAAAACAACTCCCCCGGTAAATAATTCCTTTAACAAACAATCCCTCCAATGAACAACCCCTCTAATAAGCAACTCCTCCGACAAATAGCTCCTCCGATAAACAACTCCTCTGTCTCTCACCATGCACTTCCTCCTCCTAGGCGCAACAGGCCGAACCGGCAGATACGTCGTCTCCGAACTTCTTTCTCATAATCACACTGCCGTCGCTCTTGTCCGCGATGCCAGCAAAGTTTCTTCTCAGCCTGGCCTCACTGTCGTCACCGGCTCGCCGCTCTCTAAAGACGATATCCGCCGCGCTCTTACAGCTGCTCCAGGCCTGACACCATCTGCAGCAATCATAACTCTCAACACGGTCCGAAAGTCAGACAGTCCCTTCGCAGCTCAAGTTTCGCCGCCTCGCTTCCTGGCAGACTCATGCGCTAATGCATGTGAGGTTCTTAAAGAAGCCGGTATCAAGCGCATCGTCGTCATGTCCACGGCAGGTGTTGGGGGCTCGTGGGGTAAGCTTCCGTGGGTGAGCAAAGCGTTCATGGGATGGACGAACATCAAGTATGCTCTGGAGGATCACAACCTGTTGGATAAAGAGATCCGAGCAACTGACATGGACTGGACTCTTGTGAGAGCTGTGAGACTGGACTTTGGGAAGGAGACGGACAAGAATGTCGAGACATTGGGTAGTGCTGGTGAAGGAATGGGAATGGCTGATAGTGTCTCGCCGAATAGCGTGTCGAGATTCTTGGTCAAAGTTGCGGTTGAGGGATCATTCGTGAAGGAGGCCGTTGTTGTCCGTAACTGAAGAACATGGCTAATATTTCGTTCCCGGCATTCAGAACTGCAGGGTTTCATGCATCCTATACAATAGTAATCACAAGATCGAGGGTATTTCACATAATTACTACAAATATCATGAACAAATGTCTCATATATGCTATCTTTATGTATCATGATCATGACGACTATATACAAAGAAGTCATATCCAGTCTCCCATATAATCCAACTTCAGACACTCGGCCAAACTGCGCTTAGTACACCTTGGTAACAGGAGTCTTGATATATGGCTTCAGGCTAGTCTTGCCATTCATCTCCTCATCAATAGCTTGAACAAAAGCCTTCGCAATGAGGTCCGCAGCCTCAGGGCTAGTATGCGTATGATCCTTAGGATACAAAGAGTTAACCTTTGCATTACCCAACTTCTGATACATCTTCGTAACAGCAGCAAAGTGATCAACATAAGTAACGCTAGGGCTGTTCAGAGCCTTAGCAGCAGTGGGAACATATCCCACGAACCGAGGAGCAGCAGGCTCAAACGTTCCAGTTTCCCATTGGTTGTTGGGCGTCTGAGAGCTGAGAATCACAGTGGCGCCCTTGGCGACGAGGGCTTTGGCGGCTTGCGAGACGTAGAAGACAAAGGTGTAGACCTTTTCGCCCGTCTTGTCGGAGATGCAGACTTCTGTGCCGGCGCCGGGACAGTCGGAGCGGTTGTTGTCGTTCTTTTCGGGAGAACCGCCGTCGTTGTGGCCGAATTCGATGACGACGATGTCGCCTTTCTTGACGAGGTTGACGATCTCGGTGAAGCGGCCCTCGTTGGTGTAGGAGCGGGCTGAGCGGCCGCCGATGGCTTTGTTGACGGCTGTGACCTTGAGATATTTGCCGATGTAGTTACCCCAGCCGTCAGTTACACCGTCGTTGGCTCCATTCTTTGCCATAGTGGAGTCACCTTTCATCTGATCAGCGTCTATCCCAGTTCAACAGCAATCGCTTAACTTACCAGCAAAGTACACCGTCTGGCCAGAAACGACCTGGAAAGCTCCAGCGGCAAGCGCTGCAAGTGAAAGAGACAGCTTCATGATGACTTGAGTTTCAGATAAAAAACCAGCGGAGAGTATAATGAAACCCAAAGCGTCGCTCAGAGCTGTGTATATCTATTTCATGCCATGGCATTGCATCAATTAAACCCCCAAATTAACAATCCAGGTGATCATTCGTTTTATAAAACAAGGTTCGCGATCTAGACTCCGCGTTTACCTATTCAGGCGGGCTCTCCGTCAGTGCCAAGCCTGATGAAACAGGGATGTGAAGCTTTTCCCACCATTCAGAAAACACATTGACCCCAGACCACGCCCAGGATTGGGCCGGCACTTGTGATGCAGCCGATTGATGGATAAAGTCCCGGTATGCCATTTCGTTAGGGATTGACGCGGTGCACTCGGTGATCTCGGCATTGTTTCAGCGATTGTTAGTGTCAAAGTTTAAAGTCAATCGTTGAGGCACGGGAGTTGTCTCGGGGGAATGGGGACCGAACGCGGGGATAGTGGCATATCATTTCCCAATTCGAAGGGAAGACATTGGGGGAGATTTAAGCTTGGAAGGTGACAGCAAAATGCTGATTGGGACCTCGGCTCTTAGGTTGCGGTCTTCTAAAGGAAAGTGTCATTGAAAATACAGAACAATTCACCTTCATCTTTTCAAGAAGGCGGTGGGATGAGCCGGGCAGATAGAAGTTCTATTAATGGCAATGGCATGGTCTCTTTGATTTGATGTTTATTTAATCTTTCTATACTTAAATAGACTTTTATAAGTATAAAGCTATTAATAACAAGTTACTAAGCTTTTTACATTTAAAAAGAGTTTTAGTATAAATTAATAAATAAATATAAATAATAAATATTAAGGATTTTATAAGAATTAAAATTAAAGAAATTTTATTAAGCTTACTTTTAATAAATATTTAATAAAAGTTAATATATCTTTTATTAATTAGATATATATATTATAATATATAATTAATTTATATTTAAGTTAAATAATTCCTATAAATAATCTTAAGGCGCTGCTGCTAAGATATCTCATTAGTAAGGGATGATTTAGAGTATCTATTGAGTTTAATACTATCCTGCAGTTACCATATTACTATAGGCAAAGAGCGTAGAGATATAACGGTAGCCCATTAACGCGCATCAGTACAGACCCAACCAGTTCCTTGGCATATAGCTTTGAGTCACGAGCAAACAGCTACCTAAGTACAGATTTATTAGAGAACTGGCAGTCTGTAGAAGCTGATAGCGATATATTAGGTCATGTCATAGATACTTCTATTACGCTCGTCTTTAGCGATGTATCTGATACTGGGTTTCTGGATCCCTATACTGATCCGGGGCTGAGATTTAATAGCTAAGAAAACTTAAGCTATCTGGCTCGGAACTGAATAAGGCTTCAACAAGAAGTTGCTACACTTGAGGGGATTTCCTGATAGTCTCGGGTCTATTAAGGGTTCATAAGTTGTAATTAACATGACTTAGAAAGCCTTGGTAAACTAGGTCTGTGTACGGATTTTATATACTGGCTATTGCTTTGGATAAAGCTTAGACTTATGTTTTTGAGATATTCTTGTCTTTTACAAAACTATCTATTCTATTAACATTCTTAACAGTGACATGTTCCTTCGCAACAAGGCTTGCTGACAGCATTCACAGTCAATTGCCCGTTCGCCACGTTATTTCCTGGCTGTGTAGGAACACTTCCACAAAGCTTGCAACCGTGATCAATAATCTCCTGCATGTAATGAAAAGCGTCGTTGGCTGTTCCAGAAGCGCCGCTCTGGAAGAACGCACATATGCTGCCTGCGTCACCTGATGTGCAAGCGACTTGGGCTGGAATTTCGGTCATTAACATTGGTGAGGTTTTGTTGATTGTAAAGATAACTCACCGCCATCACCAAAAAATCTATCGCCCTGACCGTCGGCTATCATGTTGCCTATCTGGTCTTGAATGTTCTGGATACTGGGACCGAAAGAGAGGTTGCACAGGCCGCTGCCACGGCAATTAATGCCCAGGCCAGCAACGGTGGATGCAAATAGGACAATTGTGGATGGGAAACGCATGATGAGTGAGTTGAAGATGATTTCAAACGGTGAGTGTTGTTAATTGTGGACAAGGTATCTTGGAGCTGGTGAGAATGAACCAGTTTATCATAGGGAAGGAAGACTACTTATACCTCTTTGAAGAAGAGGACTAAGAGTCGAGTTATCGCCTTACCATCTTGTCTACTGTCGATCCTGTGCTCATAAAGTCAGTGCAACAACTTTCGCCCGCGAAGGTCTGTCACATTTGATCCTGAACAACTACGTTGTGTGCCCGCAACTGGTCCTCGAGCACCAGAAAGTGACGATACATGCCACTAGTGACGCACTTTTGTTTTCCTTGTCGCAAGGTCATGGACTGCACGTGGAGACTATAGCAGATACGCGATTGGAACAGTTGTCTCGATCGCCAAGTAAGAGCTCAAAAGGGAAACCCGATTAAACGTAAATTGATGCTCGGCCTGGAATGGACCTCGTTAAACGGTATATGTCTCTGTATGTCTTTGTCTCTGTATGTCTTTCCAGTTGCTGCATTGCCGATCATTCACACGAATTTCCCCTTTGGCACCCCTTGACCTTGATGGGCCGATGTCCCGCAGTTCTCAGCTGACGTCAAGCTGAGATTCAGGGTCGCGGGGAAAAACACGCATTTCTCCTTTCAGCAATAGTCTCAGAGCGGGGCAATCCCTTTGAATCCGAGGGAGCACCAGGTACCCTGTTACATCAGGTCAGACCAATTAAATTTATATATTAAAGGTACTTTTCTTTATTAAGAAGATATACTAAGATATAGGTATCTCTAATCATATAACTTGCAGATCATGACTTTTATTCTTACCATTATGCCTCCTTAAGGCTGGTACTTTGTGGCATAATGATCGGCAGCTAATTAAAATTGGAGTCAGATCCACTTAAATTTGTATCTGGTGCTCCCTCGGATTCAAAGGGATGGAGTAGTAGTTTGCGGCCGACTGGTGATGTCTTAGGTGCTATGCCTGCTAGTGATCTACAGAAAAATACGATTACCGATCTCTGAAATGCATATACGAGGCTTAGGTCGGATAACGGGCCAGCTCGGATACCCGGATGTTGGCGGCGCAGACCTAGCGTCGAAGACTTTAGACAGAGCGGCCGCCTTAAATCTTGAACAAATGATGTCATACGCTTTTTCTCAGCTACCAGTTTGACATCCAAGACTAGCTACAAGCTACAGAATAAACAAATGTTAAACAGCATTACATACATCTAATTCTAATTCAAATATCAATCACTATCAGTAGTATGGTTTAGCTACTGAATACTATTAAATACATTGAGATGCTAGGGTAGTCATAGAATATATATTCAAATTGTAATTATTATCTAACAAGCTCCCTGACAATTAGGATGGCTGACATAGTTAACTGTCAACTGTCCATCCGCAACATTGTTGCCAGGTTGAGTAGGAACCGAGCCGCATTTCTTACAACCGTGGTCCAACAGGGCTTGCAGGTCTGCAGAAACCTGCTCAGCAGTGCCGCTGGCGCCATTTTGAAAGAAGGCGCAGGTATCGCCTGTGCAGGCAATCTGCTGCTGAGCCGCATAGAAGCGGTCTCGAGGCTGGATGTTGTCGACAATTGATTTGAGGTTGATGAGGTTTCCGCTGCCGCCACCGCAGAGAAAAGAGCCGCGGCAGTTGATGCCCAGGGCGGATGTAGTAGTGGCGAGAGAGCCGAAAGAGAGAATGACAGAGTACTTCATTTTGAATGCAGTAGAAGGAGTTGTCTGGTGGTATTGATAAAGTGTGTCGAGTAGTAGAGCTGTGAATTTCTGCGTTATTGTCACGAAGCAGTGGGCACTTGTGTAGGTTTATAAGTTCTGCTAACTATATCTGGTGCTCTTGACAGCTTCTATCTACTACGTCTTTTCTGCCTATAAACTTGAATTGCCTATCTAGTCAGTGAGTGGAACTATTGTGATGCTTATTGCATTGTCGATCACCTGGAAGGACTCAAAACTCCACACCACCCGGAACTCGGCTTCACATAATCATCACGGCCCACCTCAACGCTTTGACACTTAGTTCAAGTCAAAGACGTCAAAGTGGGTTCCCCAAAGTGTCTCACATACCAATTGACCAAGGATATTACAGCGATCGACGCGTGCCGTTTTACGAACTTCCCTTTTCTCTAAGACCATAGCAAAGCTGAATATTGCCAACTGTAAAGTTGTAGAAGATATCATCATGATGGCCACGATGCATCCCATCATTACTGTATAAGGAATATCGCAGACTACAGGAATCGGAAAGCCCGGCTTGCCTGATCAGGATCTATTGGCAGGGTTCGAGAAGCTGGCCAAGTTGAATCGGCCGCCGCAGGAGTTTAGGCAAACAACTCATGTTGAGAACGGAGTCTAGCTATTAATCTGAAAGATCCCCCCTCTACCTATACTATAAAGCTTCAACTATATAAGTTAACTTTTCAGCCCCTCGACGGACACCATATCACCAAACTGCAGCAACTCTCAGAACTATCTCTACAAATACCTTTACATTAACCAATTTGCCCTTTGTTACAACCCTTATATCATAAACTTCACTATGCATTACGCTTTGGCTATTAGCGCTCTTCTCTCCACAGCTTCGGCACTGGGCATTAACTGCCGAGGATCTGGCTTTTGCAACATCAACAACGCTAGCTTGAACGATGTCTTAACTCAAGCAAAGCAGCTAGTAGCTCGCGGACAGGGTGATCACTTCTGGCCCGAGCATGGTATGTCCATAGCAACGAAATACAGTACATTTGGCTAACAGAATCCAGTTCAAATTGCTTGTGCCTCAGGCCAATACGGCTCGATCTGTGCTTTCTTCCAGAATGGTGCAAGTGGCACTACAACCCGGGCTATCGACTTGATCCAGGGCATCATTGACCATGGATGCACTCAGTGTGGCAGCATTCCTACGAATCCTGGCAACAACGTTGATAGTGGGGAGCTGACAGTAAACTATGTTCAGAATCCTTGCTGTAACGGTAACTGCTACTGCCCTGTTTAACAGTATAAAGAGTGGCCAAGTATTAGCTATTAAAAGAGAGACCAAGTTAAGCTCCAAGTACTACAACAAGACCCGAAAACTGACTTATCATAAACTTCATCAATTCCAAACACGTTTACCAATCCCATCCAATAAAATCCCTGCTAATTCAATTCATCGTAACCATGAAAGAGCCTCACCCCTTAATAAACCTCTATGAAACAAAACGAGCACTTTTTGCAAAAGACTAAATATCCCGCCAATAGCAGCCTCGACATTTGAAACACCACCATCCTTTTCCGTTAAGCGCTTCCTCTTGCAGGGATCATTTCCAAAATTCTAGATCCACTGAAGGAACAAATGTTAATAGATAAACCTCACTCGCAGGTTTTGTAACACAAAAGGTCTGAGGTGAGACTATCCTTGTAGAATGTTCCTTGCTTTGGAGGGAATTTTTCCGGTTGGTGTACGTATGTTCATGTTTATCGGACATCAAGGCGTACTGCATCAGACCCGCTGATCATCGCGGTACGAAGAGATATATAGGATCGCAATGTTCGCTGTAAATTGATTCTATTCAAGCTACGCTCTTTGTCGCTGCCTTTCTTTCTTTTTCACCGCCAGTACGGTGTTTCTTTCTTGCCTACCGCTCGCGGTACATTCCATTCTTTCAACTAGACCCTGGTGGTCTATCCTCACTCTCTTGAATCATTCTTTCATTCTTCACCATGCGCTTCACACTCTCCAGCATGGCAGGCCTTCTCGGTCTCGCCTCCGCCCAAGGCCTTCGATCATCTGCCTACACCGATCCGAAGACGGGCATTGACTTTCAACGCTTCGTCGACGATGGCTACAGTCTTGGTATTGCCGTCCCCGAAACTCTGGGTAAGGATCTCATTGCGCAGATGGTGTTCCCTCGTGAGAAGGAGGGTTGGGGTGGTATTTCGTTCAGAGGCGGTATGGTTGGCGGTATGCTCTTTGTAGCGTGGCCAAACGGTGATGATATTGTTACGAGCTTTCGTATGGCGAACTCGTACGCCAACCCGGATGTTTACACCAACTCTACTGTTAAGGCTACGCCTATTCCTGAGGGTACTTTTGTCAACAGCACCCATATGTCGTATACTTTCCTCTGTGAGGGGTGTGTTGTTAAGGAGACTACTTCGTTGACTGGCGAGTCTCCTGTTGTGGGATATGCGTGGTCGTCTATTGATGTTGATACCCCCTCTGATCCTGAGAGTGCTCTGAACTACCATGGCGCCGGCTTTGGACAGTTCGGTCTTGATATCAAGAAGGCTGCTTCTGCCAAGTACGCTACCTGGGCTGCTATGGCGAAGGAGACTACTCCTGCTCCTGGAACAGGCACACCAGTTCCTGGAAACTCCACCACTCTTCCTCCCACTACCTCCAACGTTACCTACGATGTCATCGTCGTCGGTGGTGGCCCCGCTGGTATCATCGCGGCTGAGCGACTCGCCGAGAAGGGCGCCAGTGTTCTTCTCATCGAGCGCGGCCCAGCCAACACCGTCGCTCTCGGCAACGCTGCCCAAGCCCTCCCATGGAACAACACCCTCACTCCCTACGACATCCCCGCTCTCGGCAGCAGCATGACCAGCATGTCTGGCACAAAGTTCTGCAGCGACACCGCCTCTACCGCTGGCTGTCTCCTCGGCGGATCAAGCTCCATCAACGGCCTCAACTTCATCCACCCTCCTGAGCGCGATTTCCAACGCTGGCCTAAGGGCTGGGGCTGGTCTGACGTCTCCAAGGCCGCTGATCGTCTGTACGAGCGTAACCCTGGTACTACTTTACCCTCTGATGATGGAAAGTACTACGATGATCGGACTTACACTATCCTGTCGGGATACTTGAGCGCCAAGGGCTGGAAGGAGGTTGACTCTATTGAGGAGCCTAACGAGAAGCACCTTGTGTACTCTCGCCCTTCGTGGTCTATCAAGAACAACATGCGTGCTGGTCCTGCTCGCACTTACATGCCCTTCGCCAAGAACCTCCCCAACTTTACTCTCAAGCTCGAGACAAAGGTTATCCAGCCCATTCGAAGCGGCAGTAAGATCACTGGTGTTCTCACCCAAGGTGCAAACGGTAGCAAGCAGATCATCAATGTCAAGGCTGGCGGTAAAGTCGTCCTCGCAGCTGGTGCCATGTCCACTCCCCGTCTTCTCTGGAACGCTGGTATCGGAAAGTCTGACGCTCTCGCTATTGTGAAGCAGGGTGCTTCCAAGACTGGCGTGACTCTCCCCGCTGCCTCTGACTTTATTGACCTCCCTGTTGGACACCATCTCCAGGACCACGCTCAGGTCATGCTTCAGTTCAAGACAAAGAGCAACTTTACCGCTTACAAGTTCAACAACATCGCTACAGAGCCCGTCAAGTCTGACTTGGAGCTTTACTACCAGGGCTCTGGCCCCATTACCCAGGCTGCTCAGCGCATGCACATCTGGACATCTGCCAAGGGCGCTGATGGCCGCGTTCGATATCTTCAGGGTACTGCTAGTGCCATGGCCGACGGCATCATCACTGTCCGCACATTCTTGACCCATGGCACCAGCACCGTCGGCGAGCTTGGTATCACTGCTGGTGGAAACACCGTCCTCAACACCAAGCCTTGGTTGATCGACCAGGAGGATCGCAAGGCAATGGCTGACTTTGTTCAGTACTGGCTTGACCTCACCAGCGGCAGCAACTCTACCCTCTCCTACATCACCCCTGGTGCTACCGTTGATGACATCCTTGCTACCAAGATGATCAGCGGCGATCACTGGATGGGCAGCGCCAAGATGGGCGTCGACGACGGCCGCAAGGCCAACGGTAGCGCTGTCGTCGATCTCAACACCAAGGTCTACGGCACCGACAACCTCTTCGTCGTCGACGCTTCCATGCATCCTGATCTTCCCACCGGCAACACTCAGGCCATCATCATGGTCGCCGCTGAGCACGCAGCCGAGAAGATTGCCGCTCTCAAGGTCGGCGGTAGCAACTCTACTGCCCCTGAGCCCATTAACTCTGCTCCCACGCCCGTTCCTACTCCTGGATCCAAGTGCAAGCGAGGTCTTCGTCGTCGTGCTGCTCGTGTTCCCATGGACTTTCGACGACGATCGCTCTACTAAGCGATTTCAGTCGGTGAGAATGGATGAAATTCAGTGAACATATTTCTTGTGTATATAGAAGTTAAGGCAGTTGTGAATATATGAGCCCTTCATATGAACCTTACCGTGTCGTCGCGTGTGAAGTTAAAATAGAAACAAGAAATTGCCAATAATGAGGCTCCCTGTCAGCATTTAATCTCCCCATAATTCTCCGAGCTCATGAACTTCTATTGGACAATTTGACCTCGGCCTCGCGTTCGCATTCGTCATTAGCTCGGGATCGGGTAGATAAACTATCCGATTTCCTCTGGTAATCAAACCAACTCCCCATTCACCTGAACTACTCTATTTTCCCCAAATTCCACTCGGAACGAGTGCGAGATTCCACTTCTTCCAGAATCAACCCTCCACCGTTCCTTTACTGCCTTGTGCGTCTCAGGTCGTCTTTTCCGATGGACGGGGAGACGAATCAGGTCAAATCCACTCGCGTGGGGTACAAAAAGTCCCGAAATGGTTGCATACGTTGCAAGAAGCGCCGAGTCAAGGTATACAAATAGAGGCGCCACTCATGACTAGTGACACCTGTCTGACCGTCCAGTAGTGTGACGAAGATGTCCCTTGCTCTGCATGCGTCAGGCACAGAGTCCGATGTAGCTTGGAGCTTGTCAAATCGGATGACTACCAAGAACAAAAACCTCTGACCAATCGCTCTCTTCAAACACCCAGCCACAGCCTCCCAGCTGGTAGTCCAGCATCTCTACTATCCGGGTCTTTGTTTTCCAGTCCTCTCGATGAACCTGATTGCTGGGTTTCTACCGCGGAGCTCATGCTTCACTACACCACCGTCACGTACAAAACCATGGTCTTTAACGACAGAACCATCCCGACCTTTCAGCAATCAGTACCCCAAGTCGCGCTAGCATATCCCTGGTTTCTTCGACAAATATTAGCCTTTTCAGGCTATCATCTCGCTCACCTCCACCCCGAAAAGAGACATTCCTACCTCTTGCAGGCATCAAAACATCAGAACGCTTCTCTCCGCGGACTCAGAGAAGCGCTCTCCGAGCCAGTCACTTCATCGAATTGCCACGCTTTATACGCCAGCACCACGTTCATAGTAGTCAACAAATTCGCGGCCTTTCCAAACTGTGACGACTTTCGAAGCCATGGGTGCTCCCAACCTGTTCATAGTCTCATGGAGATCTTTTCCCTCGTCAACGGCATGGAGGCTATTCTTCATTCACCAGGAGCCGCGGCTCTTAGGGATGGTCCTCTCAGAGAGCTTTTCTGCGAGACACCGCATCCGCACGTTAACAGCTACCTTCTCCGTGGCCTTCATGCCAGATTACCCGAGCTTGCAAGGCGGATAGCATCTGACTCAATGGAAGATCAGTCCCGGACCGTGCTGACTTCCGCCGTCGTATCCATCACCGGTTGCGTCGACGACGCGTTTTCGAATCTGTACAAAGTATCACCACCAGAGCTGAGGGCCATCTTCTCATGGCCCATGTCTGTGTCGCGAGATTTCTTGGACCTGGCTGTGTCGGGACATCCGTTGGCTCTGATCATCTTAGCGTACTACGACATTCTACTGTACTGGGGCGAAACCGAGTATTGGTTCTTCGAGAACTGGGCAGAGACCTTGATCACTGCGATTGTGGAGAAGGTCAAGGGTTCCCCGTGGGACGATCTTCTCAATTGGCCAGTTGAGGTAATCTTACATCATTGATCTGTTGCACAAGCAGGTCTCACATTAATACCAGAAATCCTTTGACGCCAGAGTGTATTTGTACGTCGGTGAAGCAGATATCTGGCATTGATTTTGGAATATTTGTAGCGGGTTCTGCGTGTAGCTAACCCTCAGCTGCTTTATTTGGCCTGTCTGAGCTGCAATACCTACAATGTCAACCGAAGATAAGGGATCTGAAGCTTGGGGTAATATGCAGTTGCGCCCTCAACCATACACTTTGAATACTCCGTGAACGAAAAAGTCTTCGTAAATCCCGACTTATTGAAGGTTTTGGTAGTTTGCTTCGAGCAAGGCATGGCCATCTTGGGAACCTTGGTCCATCGCTGGTAGCTAATGGCACTCGGCTCCATAACAACGCCAGACTTGCCAGGGCCAAATGATGACTTGGCGATCAGATCATCATACCGCTTGAAAGCTTGCTTCATAGCAGAAAGATGATCGTAAAGATCCCTCTTCATGACAGTCTTCATCATGATTATCTGCTGTAGCAAGTCGTCGTTTTCAGGACGCTCCTTGATGTTGAGTTCTTGCTCGATAGCGGCGGAACTTGAACTGCTTACGTTTACCAATGAGCTGAATGTTGAGAAAACGAGGTCTCGGTTTTCGGCCGAGTAGCCCGCGTAAAAGTCAACTATCCATCCTATCTTCCTTTGGAGGAGGAATGTACGGTCAACGGTGGGTATGAACTTGAAAAGATCTTGAACAGTTTGAATTTCGCCTCCTCTGAACAGATCAGCACTTGCCTGCTCATCTGGGAGTTCTTCAGCGGCTGTGTTTGCATCCTGCGCCTCCTTGATGTATGTTGTAAGTAGGTTGCTCGCTGTATCCGGGACTCGCATTTTGTAAATAAGCTGGATGTTATTGACCATATCGCCGACTGTAAGAGATTGTTAGTTTCTGTAAGTGCTGAATGAACTCTTGTAAACCTACCTTGCTTGAAAAAGGAGGACACAGCAGGCCCATCACAGCTACCAAGCTCAACACAAGAGGTTTGGGTGGCATAATCATATCTTGACTTGAAGCCAAGGAAAGGCGATCCGATATTTTGAGCAGCCGTATTGAAGTCACTGGAGATTGACAGTAGGTTTTCTAGAAGGGGAACCCACGGAACGAAGAGCCCTTCTCGGAACTGCCGGCCGATCTCGGCCATGTATGGAGTGAAGAGGTTTTGAATGGTCTCTTGAATCTGCATGTCGGTACAAAAGGACCCTGGCTTACAGGATTTGATAATCGCCATAAGCTTAGAATATCTGTCTTCGTTGATCTGAAAGTCTGTTAGAGCGATGGAATGACTGAGAAGCTGATGCACACTGAGCATACCTCCGGACCCTCGATGATAAGCACTTTGGGTTTTGCCTTGGACTGGAGGGTCTTTTTGACTTTATCCCGGTCATTAAATGTCTGGAAGCCCGACTCATTCATGCACTACCAGCAAATACAGATTAATAAATATCTAGTTATTGAAATTGGGAAAGCTTACTTTTTGGACCCCCACAACTTGATCAACATCATTCGAATCTGCAGGCGATAAAACTCCCTTCTCAAATGACTTGAAGCCTGACGTTGCACTCAATTTACTAATGCGCGGGAAGCATTGGCAGATTGCATTAGAGGACTGAATGAAGTTGTCGCCCTGGGGCTGTCCCAAGATCTTTCGCACAGTTTCGCAGAGGTTGACCTTCTTGGTGAGAATTTCTAAACCTGTGATGACTTGCTTAGTCGTATCAACCCACCCTCCTCAGAGTTAGTGCGCATGTTTACTGGCTATGGGAAGAACTCTACCTGGAACACATCTCCATGCATCACACATGAGCTTCGGCTTTTGAGGAGTAGGACAAGGCTTTTTGTATTTCTCTTTGGACTTGCATTCGTCGTACTAAAGCCAGACAATTAGCTAGCACTTGTTGTTAAGATTTTCCGGTTGGGTACCTTTTTATCAGGGACTGTCTTCATGGTAACGTTGACACCGTAAGGCACAGAAAACTCGAACTTGCAGGTTGACAAGTTCTTCAAGCCTGCGCATGTCTGTTGGAGAGTATTCTGTGCAAGTGCTGCATCTGCGAGAAGAAACAAGGGAAGAAAGCTTTGTAATCTCATCGTGTCTGCTACCGTAGTGTTGCGAATGATGTTGTGGCACAAAAGGAAGTGAATCCAGCAGAATCGACTTTATTTATCTAGAATGCCGAATCCTTTGACAGCATATCTAGCTCAGCGACATCTCTGAAACTATTTGCCTTTGCATATCTGAGATGCTACGCCTTGCGTTAGCTGATCAGCCAAGGAGAACTTGGAAACAAAAGGCGTTATGCTTGCGTTACTAAATGAGGTCTGGATTTTGACGAACAAATGCCCCTTCGCTTAAATCACCACGGAGAACTTGACTCCTGCGCCACGTTCTTCCTAAAGGGTTCATCTCATACCATTGTACAGCGCGCTTGCAGAAATGTGGCTGTATAAGCTTGAAAGAGGCTGGCTGGACTCTGCTACTAGGCGCGGAACATCCGCTGGTATGCACCGAGACAAGCTCGACCTTATGCTCAACCTAGGCTTGCTATTTCAACTTATAGGGAATATTGAGGTTTAAATTATTCTAGACATCATATTCGTATGGCTTAATAGATACACTTTCTCTGTGTTTTCTGACTAGTCTAAATTTAGTCCTTCTCCAGTTCCTCCACTGTGAGTGATTGATGTCTAAAGCTTATGACGCCTCAACGAGGCATATCAAGCCAACACACTAAAAAAAGAGCGGTGAAATTGATACCCTGAAAGATTGCTTAAATTAGAAAATTAAAAAAGATTCTACCCTTGTAAAAAAAGTTCAACGGAAGTAGAAATTCGATGCCAGGCAGATACCGCAGAAAACTAGTCTGCATAGGGAACGAGTTGAAGCTCGACGGCTTTCATATCGCTGGGCGTGGAAGGATCGCTACTAGATACCATGACAAGAGCAGGAGTGTTGATGATCCTACCAGTGATCACATTGAACTTATCCCAGGTACCAGCAACCGTATAGCAATAGGAAGTATCCGAGATCTCGTCGTAATGGCATTCACCAGCTGGTGCAGAGCACTTGAGCTTTCGGTCGCGAGTCTGCTCGCATGTGAGGGGTATTTCTCCACTCGAATGGCTATCGGGATTGCAGAGCGAATTTGAGTTTGGAAAACCGCCGCCCCCGAACGAAACACACAAGTATTTCCCAGTGTTTATCTCTCGTACGTAGTTGGTGCTGGCGTCGATGGAGAGAGTCAGAACTGGGGGAGAGGGCGTGTACCAGCCGATGTTGTTATATTGGACTGGATCGCCTCGCAACAATTGGCCGTCGACGTCTGAGCCTACGGCTTTAATATTGAAGGTAGGAATCGGTACAAATGTGTCTTCAGTGGTCGTGGTTGCTTCAGCAGTTGTCGTGGTCTCGGCAGTCGTAGTAGGGATTTCAGTTGTAGTCGTTTCTGTAACAGTGGAAGTTGAGACCTCAGCGCTGGCACTTTGCGATTCGGTCGCCTCAGTTGAACTCTTCTCGTCGTCTGTAGATGTGACACTGATGGATAATTCGACAGAGGTTGTCGTCGCTGTCACGATGTTTGTACTTGTAGCAGAGACAGCGACGGATTCTGTCGAAGATGCAGACGCAGTCTCGGTAGATACATTGCCTGAATATGGATTAGTAAATAACTTGATGCTGCGCAAGTAAATTTCACTTACTGGAATCGCGACTTCGCGGCTTGCATACACTTGCGATTGCGACATTGGCGCCGAGGCCAGAAGAGAGAAAAGCAGTGAAACGCATTTTCGCTGTGAGAAACGAGCGACAAGGGTTAGACTGAGTAACGGAATAAAAATTACAAAGACGAAGAAAGCAGGGACACCAAAGATCCTAAGTATTAGGGGGTTGTTTTGTTTTTTAGTGCTTCGCACTATTGAAAAAAAGCGGCCTCAGCTGTGCCAATAGCGTAGGCACTTATATTATTAAGCTATAAATAGTATATCCCTCTCTAATTAGTCAGATTAAGCCTACTATACAATTTCTATAGCTTAATAAGGTTAACCTAACTACTACCTTAAATTAAAGAAAATAAGGCTCTTTTAATTAAAGCTAAAATACTTATTATAACTAATTTATACTTTATATAATAGTTATAAGCCTAAATAGGAAGTAATTTCTAATAACTTTTATTATATAATTAATAATATTTTAGTAATTCTTTAATTTTTTTTAAATTCTAATTCTTTAAGTTATTAAATTACCTAAGCTTTAAAAACCTTTATATAACTTTATTATATAAAAATCCTTTAACTATTTAATTAAATATATAAAATTAATATATAATATATTTTAATACTTTTATAGAAAATAAAATACTATAATAATATTACTATTAAAGCTAGTTATTATATTAAATATTAATTTATATATTATAAACTTTTATAATAATAACTAAATTAAATAATATATTAAGTTTTAAATATATATTATATTACTTAAAGTCTAGAAATATATAAACTTAAGTAAAAAAGTAATTAATAAAAATAATCTTATTTATTTAATTAAAAAAAACTAAAAAGAATATAAAAAGGAAATTATTAATATAAATAAAAAGCTTAAAAAATAACCCTTATTTACTTAAATTATACTTTTTAATATTAAAAATAATAACTATAAATATAATATTTACTTTTATAAAAAGTATTTATTTAAAAAATAAGCTTTAAAAAATTAAATAAATAAAATAGTAAAAGGATTAACTTATAATTATATTTAATAATAGCTTAATAAAGAATATATAAACTAATAATAGCTTTTTAAAAAGCTTATTTAAGAAATTAAAAAATACTATATTTTAAATAATATTTAGGTCTTTAATATATTATATAATAAGTATTATAAAGTATTATATTAAGTAAACTATATAAATATAAAACTTATAATTTAATATAAGTAATAAAATAGCTTTTATAAATATACTATTTAATATAAGCTTAATAAAATCTAAAGTAATATAATTATAATAAACTTTCTTAAAGTAATTAAATAATATTTTAAATTACTATAAGTAAGAAATAAGCTTAATAAATATATTATTAATATTTAAAAAAGCTTTTAATATACTTAAAGTTTTTAAAAGTAAAAAAGAAAGTTATAAGAAAAACCTAAATAAAGCTTATTAATATAATAAATAAGTTTTAAGCTATTATAAAAAATAACTTATTTAAAAAAAAAGAATTATTTTTATTACTTAAAATATATAAATTATTAATATAAGTAAAAGAAATAATTATTTATATTATATAAATAATAAATACTTACTTTATAAATAAAAATTAACTAAATATAATATTATATTTTATATACTTTTAAGTAAAAGATTAAAATAAATAAAAAGACTATTATTTAAAAAGTATTATATAATTATTTATTAAAAGTTAGCTAAATTAAAATAAAAAGAAATTAAAAAATATCTTATAAGAAAAGGTATAAAGCTTAAAAGAAATAATTAAAGTATTAAAAATAAAAGTAATAATATTTTAGCTAGCTTTTAAGTAAATATAATACTTAAAATTTTAAATAACTTTTATATTAATACTCTTTTTAATTTAAATATATAATATAAAAAGGAATTACTTTATATCTTTTTAGCTTTTAAAGCTTTTATTTATTTACTTTTAAAAAGTATAATTTAAGACTTTAAAGTATTTATATACCTTATTAATAATAAAAAGTACCTTAACTTAAGTACCTTTAAGTAAATAGATTATATTATAAAATTAAATATAATATTAAATAGGATTATTAATAAAAAAAAATATACTTTTAAGAAATTACTTAATAAAAAAGACTTAATAATTAGTAATATATATATAGTTAAAGGATTTTATATTAATATTATTTTTTTTACTTATATATATAATTTAAGACTTTAAATATATAAAAAAGATTATATTATATATTATAAACTAATTATAAAAAATACAGTTTTATATAAGCTTTAGCTTATAAATAACTTTATTTTTTTTAAATATAAATAACTTAATAACTATCTTAAAGCTTTATTAATACTATTATATAATATAATATTAATAAGCTAATTAAAGACTATTATAAGTATACTTAATAAAAAAAGAATACTTCTTTAAAGACTTTTATAAGATTAACTTAACTTAAAAAAAGATACTATAATATTATAGTATTTAAGATTTAATTATTTATTAAAAAATATACTTAAAAAAGCTATATTATATATATAAAATATTAAAATTAAAGGTATTTTAAGAATTAATTATAAGATCTATATTAAAATATATATTATTTAAGTTATTTTAAAAAAAAGCTTTAAAAGAAATATTTTAAGACTATTTTAGTATATTTACTAAAATCTTTAAAATTACCTAGTATTAAGGGCTTGGGCTTTAGCTTAAGCCTTTATAAGATTAAGTAACCTCTAGATCTAGGATAGATTTAGGCTAGAATTAAGAGTATTTAAAGGAATTTCTTAAAAGAAATTCCTTTTCTTTTTTTCCTTTTTTCTTTCTTTAAGTCTAATAATATATCTATATTAATATCCTCTAGTTATATATAACAGTTAGGTCTAACTATATTAAATTAAGCTATGCTTAGGTTTATTATTAGTAGATTATATAGGGTATATAACTAAGCTTATTAAAGTATTATATCTCTTAATAGTAGATTTAATATATATAAGGCTTAATTAATATAAAGAAGTTATATTAATAGCTAGTAAGTTAAGTTCTATTTAATGCTAAATAAATATATATATATACTAGGTAGCTTATAGTAAGGTAAGTTAGGCTTATAGTAAGTTATAAGTCTATATTATAAGTTAATTACTAAGGCTTATAATATATACTGGGATAAAGTGTAAGTTATTTAGTAATTAGTAGAAAATAGTAGGGTATATATAATATAAGCACTTTTATTTATTAAGTTATAATATAATCTCCCTCTTTCTATTAGTTTTATCTTTAAGACTTATATATCTGCTTTCTTTTTATATTATCCTAGTATATATTAACTTAGATTTATAATATTTTACTAATTTGCTAATACTATATTAGAGTTTAAGGCTATTTGTAATTATTAAGTGTAAGCGATTTTAATTAAGAATACTGGTTTCTTTATTATATTATGTAGTTATTATAAACCTTAAGGCTTTAAATATTAGGCTAAGGAGGGTTATTTTAAATGCGCTTAATGTATATGCTGTGGTTATAAGTATAATAGTAAAGGTATCTTATTACTTAAAGGTTTATTTTTATTTAAATATTTTATAGTTTTTTAGGTATTAATTTTCATAGCTAATTATTTTACTATAGAGAAATGTTATTTAGAGTATAAGGAGGAGGTAGCTAAAACTAAATTATTATAGTTATAATAGTAAGTAAATAAGTATCTGAGTTATTTAATATAGCTTTATTATTAGAAAAGGTAGTTATAGGAGTGTGGTAATAAGATGCTTTATTAGAATGTTAAGACTATAGAGGATCTGGAGGCTCTAGATAATGCTAAGTTATTTGCTGCTATAGAGGCTTAATTATTAAGGGCCTTTAATATTATTAACTAGGGTAAGGTTTTTAATTTTAACTTCTTATCTTTTAGCGCTACTAGTAGAAGTTCTTTAGAAGTTATTAGGCATTAATAAGGTATTTTAGTAATTCTTATATATTTTTACTTTTTAAGTAGTCTTTTTATTTTATTAAGTATTCCTTTTTATTATTAATTTTATAAGTATTTTTAATTACTTTTACTTTATAAACTTCTAGTTTTAAGATTTCTTATAATTTATTACTTATTTTAACTTATATTATATTTATAGCTAATTTAAGTAATAAAATATAAAAGATTAAATAAAGCTTAACTTTTAATAGTAGGTTTAGTTTATAGTTATTTTTTAAGATTTTCTATAGTACTTTATAAAGTCTAATAAATTTATAATCTAATTTATAACTTAGTTAGTCTATTTTAATATTTTTTATAGCTAGGTAGATTATATTTTTTTTTAAAAAGGTTAGTCCCTTTAACTATTTTAAATTATAGTAATTTTTTATATATTTTTTAATAAATTCAAGTTCTATTTATAAATACTTATATAAGTCTATTAGGTTTTTATTTTTAATAATAGTAGCTAGGTTAATTGTTTTTTCTTATTATATATTATAGTATATATTTAGTATAAATCTAAAATTAGCGTAAGCTAGTATAAGCTTTATGTTTTTATTATATACTATATTATAAGTAAGCTAGGCTATTAGGAGTTTCTTAACTTAATTATTCTATTTATAATTAATATAATACTGTAAGTATTATTTAAGTACTTAGTTTATTTATTTAGTTTATTTATTAATTTAGGGTTAGAAAGCTATTATAAGTTAGTAGTTTAGTTTAAGTTATACTATAAGTAATTACTAAAAATTTAATATAAATATAGGTCTTTTATTAGAAAGAATTTCTATAAGTAAGCTATATATATTAATAATATATTAGTAAAAGATATAAGAAAGTTCTTTTATATCTATAGACTCTTTATATAGAATATAATATAAGAATTTTATAAGTCTATTAATTATAACTATAATGCTATTATAGAAGATTCTAGTTAAAGGTTTTTTTAATAAGGGTAATTTTATAATAAAGTCTATTATAATTAAGTCTTAAGGTTATTATACTACTAGTAGTAGTTAGAGTTATTTATAAGGTTTATATTTTTATACTTTTATTTTTTTATATAGGTTATATTATTTTATAACTTTTTTTACTTATAGTTTTTTAAAATATTAGTAGCCTAGTTTCTAGAGTTATTTTATTATCTTTATAACTCTTTAGTATCTATATAATAAGTATAAGTAAATTTTATAAATAAATTTTTCTTTTACTTTTTCTTATTATATTTAGTCTAAGAGTAATTATATAGGGTATTTCTATTTATCTAGTTTCTTTTTATAGATAGGGTATTTATCTAGTATTTCTTTAACTTATTTATCTTATTTTAGGAGGAAGTAGTATAAGAGAAAGTTAATTCTGGCTTTTTTAGGATTATTATATATATCTTAATAGTATTTTTCTAATTATTATATTATAATATACTTTTTAAAGTTGATATAAATTTCTTTTTCTCTTTTTATTATTTCTTTATAAGTTCTAGTAATAGTTTTAATAGGTTATATAAATTAATATTTTCCCTTTTTATTAAGCTTTAGGAGTTATTCTTTTATTTTAATAGTTCTTATATTAAGATTAGGTTATTAGCTAATAGTATTAGTATATTTATTATTAATGCCTTTATAATATACTATAGTAAAGTCAAATTTATATAGGTATTTAGTATAGTGTAATTATTATTAATTAAGCTTTTATATTATTGTAAAGTAAGCTATATTTTTATAGTTAGTAAATACCTTTATTAGGTACTTGTTTTCTTTAAGGTAATATTTAAATTCCTTAAAATAGTTAATAATAGCTAGGAATTCCTTATTATAAATAGGATAGTTAAGTTCTGCTTTATATATTTTATAAGAATAAAAAGTAATAAAGTATAATATACTATTATTATTTTATTATCTTATTTATTTTCTTAAGGTAAAGTTAAAAATATTAGTTTTAAGTTTAATTTATTAATTAAGATTAAATATTATTAAAATAGGTTTACTTATAATAGCGGATTTAAGTTATTTAAATACTTATTATACCTTATTACTTTATTAAAATTGCTTGTTTTTTTTAGTAATTTTAGTAAGAGGTATAGCGATCTTACTAAAGCCTTTAATAAAGTATTAGTAGTAATTAGTAAATCCTAAAAAAGACTATATTTCCTTTACTAATATAAGGGTTTTCTATTTAGCTATTATAGTAATTTTCTATTTATCTATCTTAATTTTATTATATAAGATTTTATATTTTAAGTAGATTACTTATAATTAGTAGAAATGACTTTTTATTAGTTTAATAAGTATATTAGTGTCTTATAGTGCTTTTAGAACTTTATAAATATGTTCTATATGCTTTTCTTTTATATTAGAGAAAATAAAGATATTATTTAAGTAATAAACTATAAAGATATTAAGGTACTCTTAAAGTATATTTATAATTATATATTAGAATACTATAGGTATATTAATTAAGCTAAAAGGTATAACTAGGTATTTAAATAGTTTATATTTTATTTTAAAAGCTATTTTCTATTTATTGCCTTTTTTAATTTAAATAAGGTTATAAGCAGATTTAAGATTAAAAGCTATAAACTATTTTTTATTAAATAATTAGTTTTTAAGTTTAATAATAAGTAGTAATAGTATTTTATCTTTATTAGTAATTTTATTAAGTTATTAGTAATCTACTATAAGTTTTAACTTATTAAAGTTAGGTTTTAGTATAAATATAACTAGATATTCTACTAAGGATTTTAATAGTTTAATATATCTTTTTTTTAGTATATTATTTAACTATTCTTAAAGTATATTAAGTTTATCTTAAGATAGGTTATAAATAGAAAAGAATTTTAGATTTTTTTTATCTTTTAATATAATTTTAATATTATAGTTTATATATTAAGGTAATTTAATATCTAGTTCTTTTTAAAATAGTTTTTTATAAATATAGTACTAAATAAGTATGTTCTTAAGTTATTTATTAGATTCCTTTTTAATAATCTATTTTATCTCTTAAAGATTATAATCTAGTTATTTAAACTGTTTTTTAAGAGTTACTATTATTTATTTAATATATTTTATTTTACTTTTATAATATTTATATTAAGTTCTTTTTAAAAAGGGTAATACTTTATTACTTTTAATTTTACTACTCTCTTTAATTAAAGTTTAAGATCTTATATTATTATTATTTAAATTAATTTTATTATCTAAAGGGTAATCTTTACAGTTTACTTAGCTAGTTTTTTAATTAAATTATAGGTTATAGTAATTTAGCTATAGGTATTTAAGTATTAAGTTATACCTATTAATAGAAATAATATTAAAATCAATTCTTTAATTTTTTCTATTTATAAAAACCTTAAGGTAATTAATCTTTTTAGTTATTTTTTTATTATTATAATTATAAATTTCTCCTTTTCTATTCCTAACTATATAAGGTTCTTTCTTAGTTTTCTAGGGTAGCTTAAGATTATTTACTATATTAAGGGAAATGTAATTTATATTAGCTCTGCTATTTATAAGTATACTTAGCTACTTACTTTTAATTCTAACTTTTAGTTTAAGGTAGGTTTATTAACTATTATTTATAGTTATTTTTAGAGCTTTTTTAAGAAGTTTATTTCTTTTTGCTTTATTACTTACTTAGCACTCTGTTATAGGCAGTGTGTCCCTTTTCCCTATAGGTAGTTATAGCTATATTTACTATCTATATAGTTAATATTATTAGGATATTTATATTTTATTATAAGTTTATTTTAGTATACTATTTTAGCTTCTTATATAAAGCATTCTGTTTTTTTATTAACTTTAGGATTAGGTTATATATTATTTTCTTTAGTTATTTTAACTTCTTAGTATATCTGTTATCTCTATTAATTAATATATTATAAATTTTAGATATATACTAGGGCTTGTTCTTTTGTTTTAGTATATACTATAAACTTTACTACTTAAGTCTTTCTGTACCTTTTAGTAAGCTAGTATCCTAGAGTGTTAATAATTATATAGGGTTTTTATTCCCTATATTCCTTTATTTATACTAGAAAGTAGTTATTTGCTTCCTTATCTTGCTAGTATTATAAGTAGTAATGTTATATATATAATATTTATAATATCTATTAGTAATTTAGGTAATTAGGGTATTTTTATAAGTCCCTTTTAATTTATATTTTTTCTTTAGGTATTATAAGGTCTTTTATTTTTTACTTTATATAGTATTAGATATAGATATTATTATCTTATTCTATAGTTACTTTTTCTTTAGTAAGTTTAGTATACTTAAGTATCTTACTATACTATATCTAGTTGCCTTTTTTATTATATTATAGCTTAATTTCTATATTCTAGACTATCAAGTTTACTTTTTTTTTAATTTTCTTTACTTTAAAGTTTTAGCTAATTTTTACTACTAAAGTATAGTTTAGATTACTATAGTATTAGTTTAGTTATCTAGCTATAGTTCTAATAAGGATTTTATTTATACTTATATAAATGCTTTATTAGATTATTTTTCTTTAGATTTTTATAAGCATTCCTGTTTTAGTAAATATTTAGTTTAGTATATTATTAAGTTTTTAATTAAATTCTTAAGTATTTAGTCTATTATCCGGGTTAGGGTTAACTTTTTTTCCTTTTTTAACTATAGTAATAATTTTTTTATTAGTTTTATATACTTTTTATTCCAGGACTAGGGTCTAGAGTTATTAATTTTCTTATTATTTTTAATGCCTTTTTTATTACTTTTTATTTTCCCTTTTTTTAAATTTAAGGTCTTATATCTACTTTATATATCTTTCTTTTCTTTTTTCCTTTTCTTTTTCTAGTAACTATATCTTTTTTTTTAGTAATTTAAAGGGTAGATAGCTTAGTTTTAGTTATTATTTTTTAGCTAGGTCTAAGTAGTATTATTTAAGAATTTATTATTTATTAAGAAATAGGTTATATATTATATAAGGTATATTATAGTTAATATATAATATTAAGTAAATATTATATCTATCTTTTTTTATTATATTAATAAATTAAATAGTTATTTAAAGTTCTTTATCTTTTTAAGTAGTATTAATTTATTTCTTTTTTTCTAAAACTGGTTTATACTTCTAGTTAGTTTTAATAAGGTTTTTATATTTTTAATTATAGTATCCCTTTTTACTATAATTCTAGTAAGTAATTTTAGACTTATTTTTTTTAATTATTCTAATTATTATTAATTTTAGTTTAATTTTATATTAAGTATTAACTTATTATTTTCTCCTTTAATTAGTATTTTACTATCTATTAGTATTCTATTAAGGGTTATATAATCTTCTTTACTTTTTAGCTTATTTTTCTTTTTATTATTTATATTACTAATTATCGATTTTTACTATAATATAAGCTAACTTATTAAGGTTTATAGGTTTAGGTCTAATATTTACTATAGTATCTTTAACTTTAGACTTAAGTCTTAAGTATACTTATACTATATATACTTCTTTATTTTAGTTAAGTTTTACTGCCTAGTAGCAGTACTTTACTAGGTAATCTGCTGCTAATTTATGCTATTTAAGTTATTAGATTTTTATTTTTATAATTTGTTTTTTATTTATAATACTAAAAGTATTTTTAAGTTCTTCTTTAAAGTATTTATAGTTTTTATAAATATACTTTATATTAGCTTAGTAATTTTCTTTTAGGTTATTAATATAATTATAAATAAGAGGTTCTATAAGTTATAATACTTTATCTTTAAAGAAGCTTATTCTATATCTAACTTTAAGTTTTTTAGTAATAAACTAAATAAGATAGTATATTTAGTAACTTTAAAGGTTAGTAAGGAATCCTTAGAGTTTATTTACATTACTATTAAATAGTTTAAGTTAATAAAGTTAAAGGATTTTTCCTAAATCTTTACTAGTAGCTATAAGGGCTGTAGTATATTTAATATACTTTCTATAAAGTTTCTAACTTTTCTTAGCTTCTACTCTTAAGGCCTTTGTAATATTTATAAGGTTAGTTACCTTTTTCTCTAGTTCTTTAATTCTATTTTAGGAGATTTTAGTATTATTTTTAGTATTACTTAGTAGTTTATTATACTATTATCCTAGATATTTAAGTCTGTATTTAAGCTTTAAGACTTCTTTTTTATAAGTATTTAGGTAAGCTAAGGTAATATCTTTTTTATCTTTTTTATTAGTTTTTATAGGAATGTTTACTATATTAGGGGGAGTTTCCTATTAAGGGTAGTACTATATATATCCTAAGTTAGAAAGTTAGACTAAAGTAGTAGGTATTATTATATTTATATTACTTAGTATTATATAGTATAGTTTAAATAAAAGCTATTAATATATAATAGTTAGGTCTAACTATATTAAACTAAGCTATGTTTAAGTTTATTATTAGCAGATTATATAGGGTATATAATTAAGCTTATTAAAGTATTATATCTCTTAATAGTAGATTTAATATATATAAGGCTTAATTAATATAAAGAAGTTATATTAATAGCTAGTAAGCTAAGTTCTATTTAATATTAAATAAATATATATATATACTAGGTAGCTTACAGTAAGGTAAGTTAGGCTTATAGTAAGTTATAAATTTATATTATAAGTTAATTATTAAGGCTTATAATATATATTAAGATAAAGTGTAAGTTACTTAGTAATTAGTAAAAAATAGTAAGGTATATATAATATAAGCGCTTTTATTTATTAAGTTATAATATTATAGCTAAAGAGCTAGTTTATAATAATTATTAAACTTCCTTTAACTTAAGATAGTAATAAACTCTTTAATTACTACTTATAATATAAAACCCTTAAGATATAAAATTAATAATATAATAAAAGAATAGCAGGCAGTATAGCCTATATAGGGTATAGCTTAATAATAACTAAAAGAACCTATAGCTTTATAAGTAATAGAAATTCTCTAAAGTATCTAGGTTTAATAAGCTTAAATATAAACTTAGTTTTAAAATAACTTTAATACCTTTTAAAATTACCTTATTAAATAGATTTAAAAGTAATTTAGTATTAAAATAGTATTACTATAGCTTTTAAGTATTTAAGCTATACTTTAATTAACTTTAGCTTTAAATATAATAAAAGCTAGGCTAAAGTTAATATATTAATAATAACTACTAACTATCTTTAAGTTTAATAGTAATAAGACTATATAATTATTTTAAAAGATAGTAATAGAATATATATTAGTTATTTAAGTAATAGAAATTAAAGATAATAAAAATATATAAATATATATTTTTATAAACTTAAAAAGTAAAATACTTTATATAATTAAATTATTTTTTAAGATAAAAAAATAAAAAGGCTTTAACTTTATTATATTTCTAGCTTATTTAAAAAGTATATATAAAGACTAGTATAAGTAAAAAATTATATAAACTAAGCTAGAATAGATCTACTAGTATAATAATAAGCTATTTATAAAATTTTTTATTTATTTTAGCTAAAAGCTAGTAATAGTAAGAGGCCTTAATTAAGATAGTAATATAAAGTTAGTTTACCTTTAATATATACTAAATTATATTATATAAGATTATAGTATTAATTATAGTATTTCTTAAAATAACTTTAAAGTAGCTATTAAGTATTATTATAGTATTACTATAAATATTAAGTTATAATAGCTAAAGGAAAAGTTTTATAAATCTAGTATATATATTATATTTATTTTACTTTTAGTAAAAGATAGTAAAAGTAACTTTCTAATAACTAGTATTAATATAACTTTAGCTTAATAAGATATACCTAAAGGCTAAGTAAAGCTAACTTAAGTCTAGGCCTAAAGGTAATAGAAAGCTTAATAGGTTTTAGTAAATATCTTTAAAGATTAGAGATAGAAGTAATAGTACTTTTACTATAGTAATATAGCTTATTAAGTATAAGACTATTATCTTAATTACCCTTTATAACCTTAATAAATAAATAGATATATTTATAATATAGTAATAAATAAAGGAAATAATAAATTAAATAAAAAGATATTAGGCTTAAAAAATTAATTACTTTTATAAAAAGTCTTATATAAAGATTAAAAGTAAGGTATAAAAGACTTATATATATTTATATAATAATAGCTAAGGAAAACTAATAAGAAATTAATAAAATAATAAATAAATTACTTTTATTAATACTAGTTTTATTTAATTTATTAAAGTTTCTTAATATATAAATTAATATAAGTTATAATTACTATAAAGTAATTAATAAGTATATAATATAATACTTAAATATAGAAATTATAGATTTATTAAAAAGATAAGAAGTTAAGATAGTAATAAAAGTAATTAAAAAAAAGTAAACCTTTAGGGAGTTAACTACTTTTATAATATAAGTTACTTAAAGAACTATTAATATAAATAAGTAAAAAAGCTAGGCTATATTTTATATTATTTTAAGCTTAATAAGGGATATAATCCTTAAGTTATTATAAATAGTATACTATAATATATATATTTATATAAATAAGAAAGAGATAATAATTAAAGTAATAAGTAGGCTTATTATAAGTAATAATAAGTAAGTAATACTAAAGAATATAATAATAGTAATAATTAGCTTAGTATTTACTAATATAATATAATACTAAATATAAAAAAGGGATAAGTAAGATATATTAATAGTTATTAGTTTTAAGGAAATTACTTATATTTTAAAAATCTAAGCTTTTTAAAAAAGAAAGCTAGGCTTTAGGCTAGATAAAGATTAGTTTAAACTATTATTAAAGCTTAATAGTTTTTAAGATTTCTTTAATCTAGCTAAAGTATCTTTACTTCCCTCTTACTAAAGGAAATTAAATTATTATATTAAGCTAAAATAGGGCCTAAATAGGTCTAAACTAGAGCTTTTATAAAGATTACTTTATAATATATTATAAGACTATTTACTAAAAGTAAAATACTAAGTTATTAACTTAATAAATAAAAGCTAGATTTATATTAGCTTTTTATTTATAGTAATACTAATACTTTTAGTAAAGAAACTTAAGGGAAAATAGTATTTTTATATAGACTATAAAGCTTTAAATAAAGTAACTTAATAAGACTGCTATTTACTTCTTTTAATTAAGGAGATACTAAAGTTATTAGCTAAAGCTTAATAGCTAATAAAACTAGATATATAAGTAGCTTTTTATAAAATATAAATTATAAAAAGTAAAGAGTACTTTATAGTATTTTATATTTAATTTAGGCTTTTTAAGTAGCTAGTAATACTATTTAAGTTAATAAGTGCTTTAATAACTTTTTAATAATATATAAATAGGGCTTTAGGCTAATCTTTAAATAATTATATAATAATATACTTAAATAATATTTTAATTTACTTTAAAAAGTCTAAAAGTAATTATATAAAGAAAATAAAGGAAATACTATATAGGCTATAAGTAGCTAGGTTAAACCTTAACTTTAAGAAGTATAAGTTTATAATAAATAAAGTAAAATACCTAAAGTATATTATAAAAGCTAGAGTTTTTATTTAACTAAATTTAAAAAAAGTAAAGGTAATTTAATTATAAGAACCCTTAATATAGTTAAAAGGAGTTAGGAACTTTTTAAGGTTTACTAACTTTTATTATAACTTTATTAAAGACTTTATTAAGCTAGCTACTTCTTTTAATTACTTAATAAAAAAAGGAGTCCCCTTTTAGTAAAGGTTAGACTAGTTTATAGCCTTTAATAAATTAAAAGAGCTTTTTATAATAAGTCCTATCTTAATATAATAGAAGCTAGATAAGAAAACTATAATAAAAGCTAATAGCTTTAAGGAGGCTTTAAGAAGCTGCTTATTATAAGAAAATAAAAGAAGTATTTTATATTTAGTTATATATTACTTAATACTACTAAGCCTAATATAGTAAAATTATATAATCTATAATAAGAAACTATTAGTAATAGTTAGCTATTTTAAAATATAGTTAATAAAGCTATAAGGGGTTTAAAGGCTATTTATAATTTTAATAAACTATAAGAATTTTAAATACTTTATAATAATATAAGAGATTTTAAAATAGTAAGTATAGTAAATAGACTTACTATCTTACTATAACTATAAGCTTTATTACTAACTAAAAAAAAAGCCTTTTAACTTAATATACTATTTTAATAAGACTAGGATTATTAAAAAGTAGTAAAATAGGTTAATTAAGTTATAAGACTTATAAGGATATTATTAATAGTAATATACTTATTAAAAAACTCTAGTCTAGATCTAGCTAAAATATAGGCTAATAGGGAAGGAATTTTAGTTAAAACTCTACTTAAAGGACTTAAAAACTCTATTCTAGATTTAATTAAGATATAAACTAATAAAAAGGAAACTCTAGCTAGGACCCTATTAAAAGAGAGAAAGATTTTTATAAATATAATATTATAAAAGCTTTAAGATTAAGTAATATAAAACTTAAGTTTATATATTACCTAGCTAAATACTATATTAAAAAAGGAATAGTATTTCTTTAAAGAGGTAAAGATAAGGGAATAGGTTTAAGATTATAGTATTAGTAAGTAAAGGGTATTATTATATAAAAACTAAATCTAGTTACTTATATAAAAACTATTAACTATTATAGTTATTTAATAAGTCTATAAGTTACTTATATAAAATTACCTAAAGAAAAATAATACTTTTTAGGCTTTATATAAAGACTATTACTAAAATAGTATATTTTAGGATATATATAGATTTTATAAGAACTGTTATTATAATAGTGCCTATAAGAGTAAATAGTAATATTAAAGCCTTTTATAGTAATTACCTATTTTAAATAGATATTAGTTAATATTATTAATTAACTTTATAATTAAATTATTAATCTAGATTAAGGCTAACCTTACTTTTTTTATAGTTATTATTAATAGATTATTAAAGCTAATCTAGCTTAAGGTAATAATAACTATATTAGCTAAAGTATATACTTAGAGATTTTAAGACTATTAATAAAGGTTTTATAGATTTCTTAAAGATATAATCTTAAATAAAGGCTTAAATTAGCTAAGTAAGTTTTAAAAAATACTTTATAAACTTATAAGTATATAATAGTACCTTTTTATAGTATATTATCTTTAGATTAATAAAGAAATAAAGTAAGTAAATTAAAAAGTATAGTTAATATTATAACTTTTTATAGCCTTTTACTAGTTTAATTAGTCTACTTACTTAGCTATAATATAGGTATTACTTAATAATAAGGTTTTATTAATAATTAAGTTTAGCTTAAACTACTTACTTTATAAATATAAAATAAAAACTATTTAATATATTAATAAATATATTAAAAGTAAGATATTAAGTAAAAGAAAAGTAATATAATTTATAATATAACTTTAAGAAAGGCTAGAGGTAATATAAGCTATATATACTTATATCTAGTAATAATACTAAAAGGTATATAATAAAAAATAATAGCTAGTAAAATAGTTTAAGGTTAGTAATATAATATAGCTAGACTTATAAAACTTTAAGATAAATAGATTTTATAAGAAACTAGATTAAGTTATAATAAAATATAAAGTTAAAGAAGTCCTGATTTTATTAATACTTAAATTAAATACCTCTTAAAGTATTTATAATATTTTTTATATTAATTTTATAAAAAGAGTAATAAAAGACTCTTTTCTATCTTAACTACTATAAGAAACTAGACTTAAATTAAAGTTAGTATTATAAAAAGATAATTAAAAACTAGTAAAAGAGTATATAGTAAAAAAGGTATTAGTAATAAGAAATATAAAAAAGGTAAAGGGAAATAAAAATATACTTATTAAGTAAAAAGAATAGCTAACCTTTACTTAAAAACTATTAAAAAATATAATAAATACTAAAATACTTATAAAATATAAAGAAAAATAAAAAGACTTAATAGTATATAATAAGCTATAATAAGTATAATAATAATAATAAAAGGAACTATATATTATAAAAACCTAAGCTAAATCTAGCCTAGATCTAGCCTTTACTTACTTAAAGTATAAAAGAACTTAAGTTAAAATATCCTTAAATACTAGTACTAGTATCTTTTTTATTACTAAAATCTTTATTAACTTTATCTTTATTACTATTAAGATCTTTACTAGCTTTATTTTTATTACTATTAAAATCCTTACTAGCTTTATTATTACTATTATTAAGATTTTTATTATTATTACTATAGTTACTATTAATATAGGTACTAAAACTATAAAAATAGTAATATTTACTATAATATATAGGAAAAGGAAGAGGGTTAAAGAACTCTTTAGACTCTTTAGACTCTTTTAAAATCTTAATTAAGATCTAAAGGAAAGGGATTATACTTAAAAAAAAGAAATATTAAAGAATAGTAAAGAAAAAAAGAGATTAAGATTTATTATAATATTATTTAAAAAGACTTTTTAAAGTACTGCTATAATAGTATTAGTTTAAGGGAGCTAGGGGGTAATTAGGGGTATAAGTTAAAGTATAAGTTAGAGTAAGTATATTCTTAAAATTAATAATAGCTTCTATAAAGGCTTAAGTATTACTTACTTAAGCCTTTAAGGCTTAATAAGTAGTTTAAAAATCCTTTTATATATTTAAAAAAAGCTATATACTAGTAGTAATAGGCCTAAAGCTAGCTAAGGTATTACTTAAATTAAAAAAAGTAAAAAGGAAAAGGCTATTATTAAACTAAAGTTATATAAAATAAATAAAAGTAATAGTAGATTTAGATATATATAAAGGATTATTATAAATATATATAGCTTAGCTTAAGGTTTAGAAATTATAGTTTATATTAAAGAAATAGTAAAGCTATTAAGTAAGGCTTATAAAATAACTCTAGAATTTAAGCTTCTTATAACCCTTTTTAATAAAAAAGCTATATTAAGTAGTAATATACTTATCTAAAGTTATTTTTTTATTAATAATATAAGTATAATTTTTAATAATACTTTAAATCTTTTAAAAGAGCTAGTATAGATTTAAGTTTATTATAAATAGATTATTATACTATATATAACTAGATTTAACTTTAATATATAAAGTATAAGTAAAGTATTTACTAAGAATATAGTTAATAATATAGCTATAGTTTAGTAAGTAATTAATATATTACTTATATAAAAATAAAATAATTAAAAAGAATATAAAGTCTTTATTTTTAAAGTTTATTTTATAAAAGTAATAACTAATAGCTTAAAAGCTAGAAAAAAAGTATTAAGGCTTTTTATTACCCCTATTACCTAAAGGAATAATAGTAATAGTTATAATAAAAAACTTAAAATAAAAAGTAAAGTATTTATAAAAAATATAAAGCTATAATTAAAATTAGTAAAGGCTAAAATATAGCCTAAATATAGCCTAAATTAAAATAAACTTTAAGAGATAAGAGATTTTAAAAAGAAAAGTATATAAAATAAGGAAATAAAGCTCTTTATAAGGATTATTAATAAAATAAAGGGAAAGGAAAAATAAATAAAAATAAGTAATATATTAAACTTATAATATTATAATTTAAAAAAAAAGGAAAAAGAAATAAAGCTAAATAAAAAACTTAAGTTATTATAAAATAAAAGGGACTATAAGTATTAATTAACTAATAAATAAAACCTTTCTTATATATAATATAATAAATAAATAAATCTAGAAAAATAGGTACCTAGCTTATACTTAAATCTAGATTAAAATTAGGAAAGTCTTATAAGGCATTTTATATAGATCTAGATTAAAATTTTAATTTTTTTAAGAAGTATTAAATAAACTATAAGGAGGAGGAAGAAGGTATATTAAAGGCTTAGGCTTTAGCTTAAGCCTTTATAAGATTAAGTAACCTCTAGATTTAAGATAGATCTAGGCTAGAATTAAGAGTATTTAAAAGAATTTCTTAAAAGAAATTCCTTTTTTTTTCTTTCTTTCTTTTTTTAAGTCTAATAATATATTTATATTAATATCCTTTAGTTATAGCTAAGGAGCTAGTTTATAATATTTAAAAAGCTATAATAAATTAAAATAGCTATTAATTATAAAAGATAAATATAGTTAATAGTTATTTACTTAAGTATTATATATAAAGTAATATAATATAGTATTTAATACTTTATTTTACTTTAAATAATAAGTATAATATTAATTTAAAGTAATAATATATATTTTTTATTAAAATAATAAATATATTATAATTATAATTAAAAAGCTAACTTAATTTTAATATTAAGTAAGCTATTAAGGTATTAAGCTAAAGCTTATATTATTAAATACTTATAAATTAAATAAAGTTATTAAATAAAGTAATAAGTAAATTACTATAAAATTAATTTTAATACTTTATAATATTAATTTTTTAAAAGAGCTTTAGCTTAAAAGTATTAAAATAATAGCCTATTTACTTAATATTAGCCTAATATATAAACTAGATTAAAAATTATTAATTAAAATACTTAAAAAATAGTTTAAATATTATATACTATTATTAATAAAAAAAGAAATAGTAAACTTTAGATTAAATATAGGTTTACTACTTATATATAGATACTAAGCTTATTTTTTAAAAAAAGAAAAAGAAAAAAGAAAAAATAAAAAGAAAATAAAAATTAAGTTAAAGGTATATA